>NC_091470.1:9177971-9543313 GCF_036971445.1 Narcine bancroftii | reverse complement strand
AGATGAGCACCATGCCTGGACTGCCAACCCGGCCCTGCTTTTATGACATTGACTTGGACCCTGAAACTGAAGAGGTGAAGGGTCTCTTCTAACCACATGAAAGGTAAAGGTTGTCTCCAGGAAGGCCTCTCACCATTTGCTACTTCCCCCTCAAGCAAAAGTGTATTCACTTCAAGACTGCTCGCAGAAGAACCAGTACTCACTGTATGGCATTTTGTGACAAATACATTTCTTCTTGTCTCTATTCAGAATGGCCAACATCATGATTGTGGAACTGTGATCCCAGCAAGGGGAGACATCCTGCCTGTATCCATGCCATTAAACCCACTGCAAGGCTGGGCCCAGAGAAACAGAGCAGTGTGATTCTATTGTCCCTGACTGTTCCTAGACTCCTGTGAAACTGTTGTCTGGTCCTAATGAAATTCATAGTGTACAGTCATGTACCTTTGGTAGAAGAAATAAATGAGCAGACTATTTTCTAAATGGGGAAAAAATACCCAGATGTCAAGGGACCTGGGCAGGATGGCCTGAAAGTAGACTTGCAGCTGGAGGTAGTGGGGGAGGCGGCAAATGCAATGCTGGTGTTCATTTCGAGAGGAATGACAGGGATGTGATGTTGAGGCTTTTTCAGGCCCTGGTGAGACCTCACGGGGAGGATTGTGATCAGTTTTGGGCTCCTCATTTAAGAAAGTATGTGCTGATGTTGGAGAGAGTTCAGAGGAGGTTCACGAGGATGATTCTGGAAATGAAAGGGTTATATGAGGAGTGTTTGGAATTTAGGAGAATGGGGGGGGGGGATCTCATTTAAACATATGTTGAAAAGTGTGGACAGAGTAGATGTAGAAAGGTTGTTTTCCACGGTGGGAGAATCCACGACAAGAGGGCACAACTTCAGGATTGAGGAGCATCTGCTTAGAACAGAGATGTAGAGGAATATCTTCAGCCAAAAGGTTGTGAATCTGTGGAATTTGTTGCCACATTAGGTTGTGGAGGTCGGGTCATTGGGTGTATTTAAGGCAGAGATTGATAGGTTCTTGATTGGCCAGGGCATCAAAGGTTATGGGGAGAAGGCTGGATAGTGAGCTGAGTGTGGAAATAATGGAATGGTAGGCAGATTCGATGGGCTAAATGGCCTCTTTCTGCTCCTGTGTCTTGATGGTGTAAACTCTTGCTGCGATCTATTCATGTTGAGGTGTGGGTGTTGCCAGTGATTGTCACCCAATTCTGTTCCCCTGTGAAGATGTGGGTGGGCTGTCAGTTGATGTGGATTCAGTGGGTCACTTCAAAGGGAAGTTCTGAGTAAACTAAATTGGAGGAGGCATGGATTCTCATAGGCTGGAGTAAGTCTATAAGACAGGAGCAGAAATAGGCCATTCAGCCCATTGAGTCTGTCCTGCCATTTAGTCATGAACTGATTCATTTTCCCATTCTATTCCTCTTGAAATGAATGCCAGCATTGCATTCTCCACCTTCAGCATTCAGCTCACCCTGCAAGTTTACCTTCAGGGCAGAGGTAGTTGATTTTCCTTCTTTGAGTACAGTGAACCATCTGTTAATATTGATTTCTCAGCCTTGCAGTCTACTGTGCTGTGTGGCCAAGTTTCAGCTTGCCATACTGCATGCAGTGGGTTTCAAACTGTTGTCATCCACATTCATCACCCCAATTCCATGGTCCTAAGCCCAGGACAAACAGTGCGTCCCTGGCCAGACTTCACTTGGTATTCCTTGCCTGGCCAAGATGGTCTGTGCCTTTGGGCCTATCATCTTCCTCCCTTCATTGCTTCTCTACCACCCCCCTAAGTCAAAAGTACAGTCTGTTCCAGATCCTTTCCAAGATGACAGGAGGTGGATGAGCTCCATCTGTTTGCTCCATTTTCCTCACAGTTCCTGAGTGGAATCGGGCCATTGGGAATTAAATCTAAAGACCTCCATCCCTTCTGACTTCAAAAAAGATTGGCCAAGGCTCCTCAACAAGATGTGGTGAAGGGCCTTGATAGAGCCCACTTCAGAATGGGTTCTGTAGTTGGGTGAAAGATTCAGAGAATGATACCATGACAAAGACCATTTGGGCCGACATCCCCATGTGTTCGATCAGGGCCCTTTGCCAACCAATCCGATTGTGGCAGTTAAGTATCTAATGTAGTGAGAGGGCCGGCTGGGTCCCTTTGATCCAATGTCTCAGTGCCAAGGCATTGGTGATTCCAGCTCCACTTTCAGCCCTGCACAAAATCCCAGATCATATTGTGCTCCAGCTCTGAGCACTGACTGCCCCATTATGGTGGACCTTCCAGGTACAGACCCAACCTCTGGTCTTAACTGCTTTGGTCTTGGCTTTACTGTGATGCATAGAACACTACTGCACAGTGCAGGCCCTTCAGCCTAACATGTTGGCCAACCTATATACCCCCAAAACATCTAAATGCTTCCTTCCTTGTACCCTTCTATTTTTCTTCAGTCCACGTGCTTAAATGCCCCTATTGTTCCAGTTTCCACCACTACCTCTGGCAAGGCATTTCAGGCACCCATAACTCTCATTAAAAAAAACTTGCCCCAGATGTCTCCCCATAACTTTCTAACCTGACCTAACTCGCATTTAGCATAATGCCCCAACTCTTGTACCGAATGCCCCGGCCAGTGAAGGCAAGTGTGCTATATGCCTTCTTCCAAATCCCATCCACCTGTGCTGATGCTTTTGGTGAATGGTGCCCCAAGGTATCTCCCGGCCCTGCCCTGGTTCAGCTTTCCACAATGGATTACTGAACTTGTCCAGATTAAATTCCATCTGCCACTCTCTTGCCCATTTTCCCAATTGATCTGGATCCTGTGGAAACTTTTCACTCCACTTCCAATTATTGACAACAAACATCTCATCCAAATTGTTAATATAGATGATAAATGAGTGACCCACCATAGATCCCGGATCCCATCCCAGCACCTCACACTAATGATCCCGCTCTATTTTTGTCTGCCAGGGGTAACTCGTGGATACATACTGACCTGTGTCAACATTGTGATATATTTGGTTTGTCCTGCAGTGTCCAAACGATGGGGGCTATCTCCAGCAGAAGTCCAGTTGAATTTACTGCCCGATATCAGTGCTGAGATTTGAAGCCACCAACGACACCAGGAAATGCCTTCCATACCACTTCTGGTATAACAATCGATCACAGTAAGAGCTTTGGAATCACAAGCAGACAATCAATGTGTGTAAAAGTTCGAATGAATGTTCTCATTTTCTAACAGAATAAATGATCCCTCTCCTAGCTTGCCTCTTGTTAGTGTTGGTTTCACAAGTCCAGTTTATTGTTATCTGATTGTAGAACTACAACCTGACAAAACAGTGTTCTCCGCAGACACCCAACCAGACATAACACACACACACACACACACACACATACAGACAAACAGTACCTTTGCACATGTTGTGTGAAATGATAGGTCACTAGTTCAGTGGATTCCAAGGAACTTGGTGCTCTCCACTCTCTCTACTAGAGTTGTTGATGTGTGGTGGAGGGTGGTCGTTCCTGGTCCTCCTGAAGTCCATGATCCTCTCCTTTGACTTGTCTCGCACCATTTCATGAGACTTCCCACCTCTTCTTTGTGGTGCAACTGATGAGACGAATGACTATTGTGTCTTCGGCAAATGTGATGGCACTGTTGGAGCTGGATCTGGCCGTGCGTGAACAGGAGCAGGCTGAGCTCTGCATCCAGACTTCAGAAGGATGTTCTGACCCTGTTGAGGTCAGAATGGAGGAAGGGGCAGTGGTGGGCTGAGGGCACTGTTCGTCAAGCATGCTAAGACTCTTGAGGTTACAAAGACAAGCAATACAAGCTGGGCTTCAGTCACTGGAACAGCAAGGACTCTGCTGGAGGAACTCAGCAGGTCGAGCAGAAGAACTGTATATGTTTTGGGTGGGAATGAAAGGTTCCCACCAGAAACGGATGTTGCTCGATTGTATGCTAGTTGGACATGGATATCTCACAATCTGTCCAGATCCATCCATGTTAACACAACAGCCAAGAGAATAAGCAGGCGCCTCAACTTCCTCAGAGGCCTGATGGCATTGCCCACATCACCTGTGTCCTTTAACAACCTCCATGAGTGCATCACTGGGTGGGACGGGAACTCCTCTGCCCTGCACCTGCGGTGCTTCACAAGGGTGATTCCAGGAATGAAAGGGTTATCATGAGGAGGGTTTGACAGCTCTTGGCCTGGACGTTGGAATTTCATTGAAATATTTTGAATGTTGAAAGACATGGACAGAGTAGATGTAGAAAGGTTGTTTCCCCTGGTGGGAGAGTCTAGGCCAAGAGGGCACATCTTCAGGATTGAAGGGCATCCACTTAGAACAGTGGTTTTCGAACTTTCTTTCCACTCACAGACCACCTTAAGCAATCCCTTACTAATCACAGAGCACCTATGGTATAGGGAATACTTAAGGTGGGATGTGAGTGGAAAGAAAGAGCTTGAAAACCACTGACTTGGAACATTACAGCACAGTACAGAGTAATGCTGACGTACCTTAAAAAAAAACTAAATAAACTCTCCCTACCTCATAAACCCTCTATTTTGCTTCCATCCACGTGCCTGTTTGAGTCTCTTAAATGTCTCTAGATGTTTCAGCCTCCACCACTACCCCCGGCAATGCATCCCAGGCCCTCACAACTTTTAATAGGGGAGGCCACCCCTTCAAGGAATCCCTGCTGTTGCCATGTTAAAGTAGCCCGAGTGACCCATGAGCCCAGACAGTTGAGGAGGGTCTGTACTGCTGAGGGAACACCAATGCTGGCAGAGGACTCTTGACTACTGCAGAACCGGAAAATAAACTCCGTTATGATTTCTCCTGCCTCGGCAAAGTCACAATGTTGATGGGCCGCGCCTCGAGCCAAATTTAACTTCACGCATTGCCTGGACCATTATCACTGTGTCCAATTTCCCGCTCTTTCTCTTGGCATCCCAGCTCCCTTTCACGATGCACCATACGCCATCTCCAATAACATTTGATTGTCCCTTGTAAACGATTCTAGCCCTTGTTAAGGATTAAATATCTCAGAAATTTGATCCCACCATTTTTTTAAAATTAAGGTGGGAACATCTTGTATCAATCCCCGGACTCGAGGGGTCCATGGTCAGGGATATTGTTCAACAACCTTGCTCCCTTCATTCTCCTCATCTCACCCTTTGGTTCCTGTTCTCTTCTGTCACGACGTGAGAAATTGTGTTGTCCTATCCTGGTGGTTCTCAACTGCCTGTGCACTGCTGTGTTGTGCTGCACACTGGTGGGTTGACTGGTGGACTGCCTGTTTTCACATGAGCAGTGTACCAGGCCTATAGCTCCTGCCACAATTCACCCCTGACACAAGGCTGGGCAAGAGCTCTGATGTAAGCCGAGAGGAGGGTTTGGGAGGGTGGGTGGGGGGGGTCCCAATGCCCAACTCCGAAGACTGAACCCTCCCCTTGTTCAATCAGCTTATAGGCACACACCATATCTCCTGACACTGACTCCGAACCCTCCCCTCGACATACACCCGAGTTCCTACTATTACACTCAAACACCCCGGACTCTGGTGCGCAGTAGGCCAAGGGGACAGGATGGTTCAGACTCAGGACTCGGGCGTCAGGAGCTCCAGTGTAGGCTGAGGGGAGGATTCAGAGTCGATGTCGAGAGCTCCCTGCTCCGGTGACCTCTCGGCCCCTGGCCGACCTGAACTGTGGGGCACAATGTGCAAATCAATTTTGTTTTTAAATAAACATTCTACTCACAACTCTCTCCTCTCTGGCTCTCCCTCTCTCCGCCCGCCCCCCACCCCCACCCCCAGCTATGCCACTGATGCAGAGGTGCCGGGGCCGTTTGAAGCTCTACAAGAGCACCCCGCTGGTCTGTGCCCGAGGCGGCTGCCTCTTGGGCCTAACGGTAGCGCTGACCCTGACGACAACTTGCTTTCTCTCTCTCTCCCAGGCTGACCCAGGCTCCTTGACCTGAAGCACTGACTCTGTTTCTCCCTCCACAGATCCTGCCCGACCTGCTGAGTAATTCCAGCATTTGCAGCATTTGGACCTTCAGGCAGAGGTTGAAAAAATAACAAATCTAACAAAGTAGAGTGATGGGCTTGAGATTGTCGAGTTTACCAATCCTTCTTAGAACCATAGAACATCACAGAACAGAAACAGGCCTTTGGCCCATCTCGTTCTTGCCAAGCCATTATGCTGCCTCATCCCATCCACCCGCCCCCCCCCCCCCCAATTCATACCCTCCCATCCACATACCTGTCCAAATTTTTCCTATGTTAAAATCGAGCCCGCATTCACTGCTTCAGCTGGCAGCATAATTTCACACTCTCACCATCCTCTGTGTGAAGTTCCCCATAAACTTTTCCCCTTTCACCTTTCATCTACCCTCAGTTGAAAAAAAGCCTCCTTGCATTTACTCCATCTAAAGTAATAGTTTTCAAACTACCCCCTAAACGCACACTTTTCCTTGTGTAATCCCTCTGCCATCGGTGTTCTGTGATTAGTAAGGGGTTGCTTAAGGTGGGATGTGAGAGGAAAGAAAAAGTTTGAAAACCCCTGTTTTAATTGTCCCTAATGGACTCGTTATGTGGATGATTTCCAATGACAATTTTTCTCAAGCAAAATCTTTCAGTAACAATTAGGTCAAGAGCAGTGATTCTCAGCCTTCCCTTCCCACTCACATCCCACCTTAAGCAATCCTTTACATCCTTTAGCATAGGGGTTACTTAAGGTGGATTGTGAGTTTAGGGGGGCAGTTTGAAAACCACTGATCTCTCCCCCTCATCATTTTAAATACCTCAATCAAATCTCCCTTATTCTTCGACACTCCAGGGAATAAAGTCCTAACCTGTTTAATCTTTCCCTGTAACCTAATTCCTGGAGTCCGGACAACATCCTGATTAAGAACTAAAACACGATAGTCTGCAGACACTGTGGGTGAAGTTAAAACACGGTGCTGGAGAAACCCAGCAGGTCAAACTGGGTACTTTATAGAGCAAAGATAGATACATCCTGTAAATCTTCTCTGCACTCGTTTATTAATGAATGTTAATTTATGATCACCCCGTGGGTTCCAACACGTCACAGTTAATAAGCACCGTCCTCACTCAATCCCTCCAAGACCGGGCTCCCTGAAAGGTGGGGATGACTACATCACTCAGCTGCCCTGCAATGTCATACTCGTCTCATTCCCTGAGTAAGTTTGCAGCGAGGTGCCTGCTGTCCGTCTCCTGTGGGTTGCCATGGTGAGCGGCAGCCCATCAGCTGTGGGGAGTGGGTGTCACGTAGGCCGTCAGTCTGGGGACAAGCTGTTCACTGCGAGGACTTGGCCATGCAGTGAGTTGGAACCTGCTGCAACTCAGCGACTGAACTCAACCGACTGGGCTCGGAGCACATTTTCAGGTGCACTTCCATTGTACATATTACTGTTGTGTTGTCTGCATATTCTCTCTTCCCCACCCCCCCCCCTTTCTGCAATCCTGTGCTATACAGCGTTTCATATTAAGTAATTTCTTGTATAAAATCAGTGTCTTTATGATGGGATCTCTCCCTCCTTCCCTCCTCTGCTTCTCCTATCTCCCACTCCCTCCCTGTCTCTCTCTCTCCCTCGCCCTCTCCCTCCCTCCCTCCCTTGCTCTCCCTCCCTCCTGTTCCTCTCTCTCTTCCTCTTCCCACCTTCGCACTCCCTCCCTCCCCCTCTCTCCATCCCACCTCTCCCTCCCTCCCTCGCTCTCCTTCCCTCCTGTCCCTCTCCCCCTTTCTCTTCCCACCTCTCCCTCCCTCCTGTCCCTCTCTCTCTTCCTTTTCCCACTCCCTCCCTCCCCCTCTCTCCATCCCACCTCCCTCCATCCCACCTCCCTCCCCCTCCCTCCCTCCTGTCCCTCCCTTCCTCTTCCCACTCCCTCCCTCCCCCTCTCTCCATCCCACCTCTCTCCCTCTCCCTCCCACCCTCGCTCTCCCTCCCTCCTGTCCCTCCCTCCCCTTCGCTCCATCCCACCTCTCTCCCCCTTCCTCTCCCTCCCTCCCTTGCTCTCCCTCCATCCTGTCCCTCACTCCCTTCCTCTTCCCACTCCCTCCCTCCCCCTCTCTCCATCCCACCTCTCTCCCCCTTCCTCTCCCTCCCTCCCTTGCTCTCCCTCCCTCCTGTCCTGCTCTCCCTTCCTCTTCCCACCTTCCCTCTCCCTCTCTCCCCCTGATTTTGGACGATTTTAAATGTGCATCTATCTTGCAGCCAGATTAGGACCATCTGTTGCACAGCAACATTCTGTCAAAATCCACCCCACTCCCGTCGCCGGTGTCTGCTTTGAGTGGGACTTGAACCTCCCATTCCACAGCACTGGCATCCAGTTCCAAGGGGCTGATTTGTGCATCGTCAAGAACCTCACCGATACACAAAAAAAAAGTATTATTTCAAGAACGTAGACGTCCAGGGCGGTAACAGGCTATTTTGGCCCACACTGCCCAATTACACCCCATTAACCTAGACCCCCCCCCCCCCAATACATTTTAAAAGGAGGGAGGAAACCGGGGCTCCCGGGGAAAACCCACACAGACACGGGGAGAATGTGAAAACTCCTTACAGACAGCGCAGATTCGAACCAGGTTGCTGGCATTGTAACAGCGCTGCACTAACCACTACGCCAACATGCCGCAATTTGCCTGTGGCCTTGTGGTGAAATGGATCAAAGGGTCTGGAGAGAGTAGGGGCAGAGGACTGAGGTCACATGATTGCAGTGAGGGCTGGTGCAGGCACGAAGGGCTGAATATTCTGGAGGAGCTCAGCCGGTCGAAGAGCATCGATGGGGGAGGGATTCTCAAATGTCGACAATGCCCTTTCCTCCATCGATCTGCTCGACCCCCCCCCCCCCCCCGAGTTCCTCCTGTCGGCACTGGGACCTTGAGGGTAATGGTCAGCAGGTCAGGCAGTGTCTATGGGGAGGAATGGTTAGTGTTCATCCATATATTGCTGATGTTTCGGGCCTGAGCCCTTCTTCAAGGAATAAGCAGAATGAGCTAGAAGCAGGAAATCTCAGTATTCAGACAACGGGGGAGGAATCCAGACTGACTAAAGGAGTTAATTGGATGTAATTTATCATGTTTGTGCAAAAGGAGGCAGGGAAGGGAGAGACAATGCTGGGGGGAAGAAGATGGGTGGGGGGGGGGGAAGAAGTGAGAGAGATGAGGAGGTTAATGAAAACCAGAGAAGTTGATATTAATGGAATGTGGGAGAGATGGTGGGTTGGGTGGAGAGACAGGGAGAGGGAGAAGGTAAGAGCAAAGTAAGAACAGGAGGAGATGAAGATAAGGGCAGAAGTGGAGCCAGGTAGGGGTTACTGTTAGGGATCGGGCTGTAACAGGAGGAATATGATGTGTTGCTCCTTGGGTTTACGTTCGGCCTCAGCCTGACATTAAATGGGGGTGAGGACAGATAGGTCCGTGTGGGAATGGTGAGGGGAATTGAAACGGTTTAGTCCCTCACACATAGCTTAGGAATTCAGTGAAGTGTTCGCCAAATCTGCGTTTGGTCTCACCGATGTAGAGAGGCCACAGGGAGCATGAAGCTGGATGACATTCAGGTAAAACTCTGCCTCTCCTGGAAGGTCAGTGTGGCCCTGGATGGAGGCGATTGGGGGTGGGGGAAGAAGATGTGCCTTCTCCACTTTTAATGGTTACAGCGGGAAGTGTCTAAGGGGTGGGGGGCAGTGTGGATGACGAGGTCTCAGAGTGACTGATCTCTGCAGATAGGATGGGAAGGTGGGGCTGGGTGTGGGATGATTTTCTGCCCCGGTTTGTTTTCTTTTTGCCTCGTGTTCCGGCACCTTGAAGCTCCGGCCTCACTGACGCTCCAGTCCGGGGTCGGTGGAGGGCTGGGTCAGACGGACTGCTGCAGGAGGATGGCGGCCAAGATTCCCCCTCGCGGCCCCTTTGCAGACCAATGATGCCCTCCAAACCTCCCAACACCCATGGCCATGAAGGTAACTGGCACCCATGGCCCCAGAGGGAAGGGAGAGAGCCAAGTTCTGAGGCTGAGTGTGGGATGGGGACATTTTTTAAACAGACACCAAGGGTCATAAAGGGGTTGGATCAGAATAAATAAGCCAAAGGTTTAGTGCCCAGGGAAGATAAGTGGCCTCCATCAGCCGTAGTCGGCCATGGAAACTGCACCTCTAAGTAGCTGGAGTGGCCTCTCCAAGACAGAGATGATAATGGAGACCACCACCACCCCCCACCCATGCTAATGACAGGTCCAAAAGAACGTCGAAGGTTGAGACAGTTTGGTGCCCGCAGGAGTTGCCGTGCCTGGTGCTGGGTGCAGCAGTCGGCTGCCTTCAGGACTCCAGATTTTCGCTCAGGGTTTCCTCCCAAACCCTTTTCCGTGAGCGGGTTTAGCCACAAGACAGCGGAGACGTGAAATCGGAGTTTTCCCTCTCAATGAGTGACCATCTGTGGTTAACGAGCCCCATCTGCCCGGAGCAATGGGTTTCAAGGCGCCAGTGGCCCGCCTTCTCCTGTCAGTGGGAACAGCTCTGCCGGGCAGAAGAACGATGCCCCACGTGAAGGCCAGGGGCTGGACTTGGTTGGCAGAGGCTGTTTGAGTCGCACACCATGAGCATTTGTGTAGCAGTGGGAGCTCTTCTCCACCACCAGCCTTCGGCTCTGACAACCTCGAGGGAAGATATTGAATGGATATTTAGACAGGAGAGGGAGGTTTTTGAGGGATATGGACTTCACGCTGGCAAATGGGACTAGCTCAGGCAGCCAAGTTGTCAGCAGGGATGAGTTGGGCTGAAAGGCCTGTTTCCATGCTGTACCACTCCACGACTCTGTTGGGGGCTCACTGTCTGGAGAGAAGAGGCAGGACCCTCACACCCAGACCTGAAGTGATGCTGAGATTGCCAGGGCTGTGATTAATGACAGAGGTCACTCCAAGGGTCAGTATGTGCTTGATGGGATGAATGGTTTTCCAGTGCTTCATAGAGCAGAGAAACAGGCTGTTTGGCCCATCTTGCTGACTAAAATGTCCCACCCACACATCCCACCTGCCTGTGTTGGCCCATATCCCCCTGAACCTATCCTGTCCAACCAAATGTTCCTTAAACGTTGCAACAGCAACTTCTTCCTCCCGCAGCCCGCTCCACACACCCTCCACCTCCACCCTCTGTCTAGGATGTTACCTCTCAGGTTCCTGCTAAATCTCCCCCCACTCCCTCACATTCAACCCATGTCCTCTGGTTACTGATTTCCCTACCCTGGGCAAAAGACTGTGCATTCACCCGATCTATTCTGCTCATGAAGTTCTGTCATAAAATATTCTCCCTATCTTTGTTCTACCATTAGAGTGGTTTACAATGAGAGAGAGAGAGAGAGCCCTTTTCTCACAGTGCCCAAGACCAGGCTCAATCCTGACCCTCACCGCTGTCTGTGTGGAGTTTGCACATTTGCCCTGCTTCCCACCCCCCCCCCCCACACATCCTATAGATGAGGAGTCAGTGGGTCAGTTGACCGCTGTAAATTCTCCCCCACCATTGGAGGGAGGAGAGTTGATGGGAATGAGTGAGAGTTGCGGGGATAGGGAAAGGTAGAATGGGATTAATAGGATTTCTCATCTGAACCCAGCATGGACACAATGGGCCAAATGGCCTCCTGAGCCAGTTGATGACCTGAAATGTTCCATCTTGATCCCTGTCCGTTTTTTTGACCAGTCACTGTTCGATTTCTGCGGAGCGACACTGCACAAGGACTCACACAATATCAGGATCAGAATCTGGTTTATTGTCATGGATACACCCTGAAATTTGTTGTTTTGGGGCAACATAGTGCAGAACAGGGTACAAGATTACTATAAGATTGCAATTACAAAAATACAAGATTTAAAAATAATTTGTACAGTTAAGAGAAAAAACTGGTTCACTGTCTGTTCAGAAATCTGATGGAGGGAAAGGGAAGAAGCTGTTTTTGTGCCGCTGGGTGTTCGTCTTCAGTGTCCTGTACCTCCTTTCTGATGGTACCAGTGAGAAGGGGGGCAGGATCTGGGTGGTGAGGGTCCTTGAGGATAGAGGCTGCTTTCTTGAGACACCACCTCTTGTAGATGTCCTCAATGGAGTGAAGACTTGTGCCAGTGATGGCACTGGGCGAGTTTAAAACCCTCTGTTGTCTTTTCCTGTCCTGTGCATTGGCAACTCCGTACCAGACAGTGATGCCACCGGTCAGAATGCTCTCCACGGTACAGCTGGAGAAATTTGCAAGAGTTTTTGGTGACGTACCAAGTCTCCTCAAACTCCTCACAAAGTATCGCCACTGGCGAGTGAGTCTTCTTCACGATCGCATCGACATGGAGGCTCCAGGACCGATCCTTGGAGATGGTGACATCCAGGAATTTGAAGTTCTTGACCCTCTCCACTGCCGACCTTTGATGAGGACTGGGTCGTGTTCTCCTGATTTCCCCCTCCTGAAGTCCACAATCATTTCCTTGGTTTTGCTGATGTTGAGCGCAAGATTGTTAGTGAGACACCTCTCAACAAGCTGATCTCTCTCCCTCCTGCCACTTAATTGTGAATATTTATTTTTTGTGTATTTATCATCAATTTTTAATTTAATGAATGAATACAATTGTGTAGAACTATAGAACATTTCAACACAGAATCAAGCCCTTCTCGTCTATGCCAATTCATTTTTTTGCCTCATCCCACTGCCTGCACCCAGTCCATATCCCTCCTATCCATGTTCCTGTTCAAATTCTTCTTCAATGTTAAAATTGAGTCCACATTCACCACTTCAGCTGGCAGCTCGTTCCACACCCCTACCACTCTCTGTGTGAAGAAATCCCCCTTCATGTTCCCCCAAAACATTTCCCCTTTCACCCTTAACCCATGTCCTCTGGTTTGTATCTCACTTACCCTCAGTGGAAAAAGCCCACCTACATTTACTCTGTCTGTCTCCCCTCATAATTTTAAACACCTCGATCAAATCTTCCCTCATTCTTCTACACTCCAGGGAATAAAGTCCTAACTAGTTTAACCTTTCCCTGTAACTCAGTTCCTGACGTCTGGGCAACATCCTAGTACAGGTACACAATCCTTTATCCGGACATCTAAAATCCAAAAAGCTCCAAAATCCGGCAAGTGGGGACCAGCAGCCGGGGGAGAGAGAGCCGAGAGACCGGGGGAGGTGGCTGGGCAGCCGAGGGACCGGCAGTTGGGGGAGGCCGCCGGGGAAGATGTTCGGGCGACTGGAAGGGGGTGGGGGTGGGGGTGGGGGTGGATACAGCAGCACAATTCGGGTGGGCTTTCCGAAATCTGGAAAAATCCGAAATTCGGAACACACTGTCCCCAAGGGTTCCGGATAAAGGATTGTCTACATGTAAATCTTCTCTACACTCTTTCTATCTTATTAATATCTCTCCTGTAGTTCGGTGACCAAAACTGCAAACAATGATCTAAATTTGGCCTCACCAATGTCTTATACAACTTCACCATAACATCCCAACTCTTATACCACCCAATACTTTGATTTATGAAGGCCAAGATGCCAAAAGCTCTCTTTCCAACCCTGTCCACCTGTGATGCCACTTTCAGGGAATTATGTATCTGTATTCCCAGATCTCTCTGTTCTACCGCACTCCTAAGTGCCCGACCATTTACCGTGTATGTCCTTCCAAATTGCAACACTTCATGCTTGTAGTTGCATTTATTTACAAAGTACCTGTTTGGCTGCAACAAGCAGGAATTTCGGTGCATATGTACACTGTACCCTGTGTATGACAATAAACTCTTCATCATCAAATATTCAGTTGCGTGAGTGAGTAGTCATGGGGCAGTGCGGGTTGGGCTGGGGCCATGGACTGGACGGCAACTGATAAAAGTCAGCACTTCACCGATGGATGGGAATGGGGCAGCAGGGGAAGGAGTTAGTGTCTCTGATACATGACCCTGGTAACATGAGAGAACATTTTAGTTCATTCCATGTTTCCATGGTGTTTAATTAGATTGAAAGTACAGATACTAAATTAAAGTGTAGATTAATTGATGGCAGTGACGATGGGGTATCTGGACTGCAGAATGTGGGAGTTTGTGGAGGGGGATTGAACAATCTTTCGTGAATCTCTGTTACTCCTGGAGGTGCAGCACGAGGAACAGATGGCAGTCATGAGAGAGGGTGGAACACGAACGTCTGCAGGTGCTGTGACTGTAATAAAAACACAGAAATGCTGGAGGAACTCAGCCAGTCTCGCGGTATCCACAGGAGGTAAAGATATAACTGATGTTTCGGGCCTGAGCCCTTCTTCAAGGTGTGAGTAAAAAGCAGGCAGGTGCCTGAATTAAAAGGCTGGGGAGAAGGGAAAAAAAGGGCAGGGGGAGGAGCAGAGATCCACAGAAAAAAGGTGGTTTGGCTCTTTGACTCCCTAGCTGGGGAAAAGGAGACTGAGGGAAAGGGGAAGAGAGAGAAAGAGGAAAGGAGAGATAGGGAAAGGTGGATGGGGGGGGTGTCTAATGGAAACCCGAAAAGTCAATGTTAATGCCATCTGGTTGAAAGATGCCCAGATGGACGATGAGGTGTTGCAGGCAAGTAGTCTCCATTTGCCAGTGCATGAGACCATGGGCAGACGGCAGCATGAGGATGGAATTTGGAATTGAAATGCATGGCCATTGGGAGATCCATGTTATTGCAGCAGATAGAGCTGAGATGCTGAATGAAGCGATCTCCCAGACTGTGCCCAGTCTCTCCGTTGTAGAGGAGACCACAGCAGGAGCACCAGATGCAGTAGACGACCCCTGCAGATTCACAAGTGAAATTTTCCTTCACTTGGAAGGACTGTTTGGGGCCCCGGATGGTGGTGAGGGAAGAGGTGTGGTCACTAGGGTAGGATGAGAAAGGATAAAGATCTGCTGACTGAGTGGGATTGAGAGTTCCTCCTGCTACGTCAACAACTTTTCAGGAAGTCATTGGTCAAGGCCATTTGCCGGGATCCAGACATTAAGGGATTTAGGGTGGGCCAGAAGGACACAAAATCAACCTATTTGCTGTTGATGTGTTCTGATATATCTGACAGACCAAGTAAATGCTGGCCAGGCTCCACTCTACTCTGGAGAGGTCTCTGTGTATAAGATAATTTAGGATAAAAGTGATCATGCCACTTACTATGGGGATTATAGTCAATATCAAGAGAATAGTCATTTGAAGTGGCTGAAAAATGGGATCAAATATCTAGGAGTTAGGGGTGGACAATAATTTAAATAATTTATATCTGTTCAACTATACAAATTGGTCTCCGCACAGTGGACGAAAAGGCAGCAGGGGAATTTATAAGTGGGACACTAAATTATTATCTGGCAACAAAGACAGCCCCAGATTGAAACATAATTTCTATAAGGAACAAAATTAATCAATACATAGGGACCAAAATGGGGCTGTCTCCAAAAATGCCCAACTCCAAATAGATTAGGTACATTGGTGGTGGACAATAAGACCCTGGACACCTGGTGCAAAAGGGGGTCAGGTATATCAGGGACTGTTACGAGTGGGGGAACTAATGTCATTTGAACAACTCAGAAATAAATACAACTTGTCAAATAAGACATTCCTCTGCTACCTTCAAATAAGATCTTTCTTGAGGGACAAATTAGGTCCATCCATGACCTTACCGATGTGCAGTGACATAGAGACCCTGATTCGAAAGGGGAAGTTCATCTTCAGATGGGCATTGCGACAGGAACCTTTGTGCACACAACGTGGACATGGACCAAGGTGAGACCCCTCTGGGTAGAACAAGGCCAAGCAAGTCCTGGACATAAGGTTTAAGATGAACCTGTCCAAATTCCAAATCCAATTTGTAATGATCACATTGGCAGAGACCAGGATGTGCACAGTGGTTCCCTGGAAATCTGATTCTCACTTGGCCACGGAACATGGAAACATAAAGCTGTGTTTCCCTGGAGAAAATTACCGATAACTTAAGGAAAAAATAAAATATTTTTCTAAAAATTTGGCAACTGTATTTAAATTTTATAGGAACACAGTTATAGTGTGGATCTGCGTATCTTGCCACCCTGTCTCCCCCATCTATCCTACTGAGGGAGGGATGACGGGCGTCCATTCCAACCTAATCAACCCTGTCAGGCCGTAACAAATCCCTGATGTGTTCCCTACCTTTGTTGTAGGCACCTTGAATGTTGTGCGTAATTGAGGAGGTGGTGGGGAATGGCTCAGACTCGACGGTGAATCTTGCACAAAATGGATAACTGCAATTTGTGACTGGAAACTTTGAGTATGAAAATTATAAATAAAATATTTCAAAAAACCCAACTTTGCAAGAATATTGCAGGGGATTTCTACGTCGACAGTGCCAACACAGGACAGAGCAGAATCAGGCATGATTCCCAGCCTCCGGGAGTGAGGATTAAACCCTCTGGGCTGCAAACTGGTGCATGGGTGACTGGGTTTGGAAGGTGAACATGTGCCTGATTTGAGAAAGTAATCACTTGGGATTCTGCTTCTGGTTAAGGGGCAAGAGAAAGAGGGGTTGCTAAAATGGGCTCCTTCTGAATGAGGAAAAAGGGCAAGGGGAAAGGATTCAGAGGAGATCAGTGCGGCATTGGACAAAAGGTGATCATCGTCATTTGGTTTATAGAGGGAACTTTGGTCCAGATCCATGTTGAAAGGGTGGTTAAGAAGGCATATAGTGAGCTGGCCTTCATTAGGCAGGGGATGGAGTTCAAGAATCCTGAGGTAATGTAGCAATTCTATAAACTCTGGTTAGACCACAATCTTCTGTGTTCAGTTCTGGTTGCATCACAAAAAGAATGTGGAAGCTGTGGAGAGGCTGCAGAGGAGATTTAGCAGGACGTTGCCTGGATTGGAGAACATGTCAAATGAGGCAAGGTCAGCAGAGCTGGGACTTGTCTCTGTGAAGTTACAGAGGATGAGAGACAACTTAATTGAGGGATGTAAGATTATGAGAGGGAGGCAAAGATAGAGTAGACAGCCAGCACCTTTCCCCAGGACAGTGATGGCCAAAACCAGAGGATATCTGCACAAAGTTTCAGGGAGATGTAGGGGGGGGGGGGGGGGGGGGGGAGTATTTTTTTGTACAGAGAGTTGTGGTGCCTGGAATGTGTTGGCGGGGATGGTGGTGTAGGCTAGAACGTTAGGGACATTGAAGAGACTCTCAGACACATGGATGTGAGGAAGGGAAGGGTTAGATTGACATTTCTTTCCAGGTCAGCACGAGGTGTTACTGTGTATTCGATGAAGCAAAATGACAAGGAAGGATGTTGATTCGTAGTCAAAAACTGCAGACACCAAAATTAGAAAATGTTGGAAACACTCAGCAGGTTTGGGATAGAAAAAGCAGAGGCAATGGTCCTTCACCAGAACACTCACGCCTTGAAACATTCCGATCCTCCAGTTCTGCTCCAGAATATTAAAAGTTGACAAAACAAATTGAAGTAACCAAGGGCGGCAGGATTGGTGTAGCGGTTAGCGCAACACTGTTACAGCACCGGCAATCGGGACCCTGATTTAAATCCCACTCTGTCTGTAAGGAGTTTGTGCCTCCTCCCCATGTCTGCATGGGTTTTCCCTGGGGGCTCCGGTTTCCTCCCACCATTCAAAACGCACCGGGGGTTGTAGATTATTTGGATGTAATTGGGTGTCACGGACTCGTGGGCCGAAAGGGATTGTTACTGGATGTGTGTTTAATTAAAAAATTTAATCAACTTGTGTGTTCTTGATTCATCTTTCTTTTGCCCTGGGTAGGAGAGTGTACAACTAGAGGGCAGAGATTTAAGCTGAGAGGGAGAGATTGAATGGGGACCTGAGCGGACACTTTTCCACACAGAGCAGAATGGTAAAAGCTCCCCTCAGGTCCCCTTTAAATCTTTCCTCCCTCACATTAAATGTTCACCCTCTAGATTTACACTCCCTCTACCCTGGGGAAGATGGGTGATTCAAGGGTGAAGGATACAGAGAACCAGTTGACAGTGGAAGTGGTAGATCTGGGGACAATTACAATGTTTAAAAGAAATTTGGGCAGGTACGTGGATGGGAGAGGGTTGTCTGAGTGAGAAAACAGATTTGATGGGTTTCAAAAGCAGGGACTCTAAAAACAGTCTGGGAGTAAATGATTTTATTTACAATAGACGAGCATGGGAAAATGGTAACAGCAATAAAACACACATGTTTATATCCAGTGTGGGAAAATCACACCAGGAATAAAACACGCGCGCAGTTTATAATGAGTGAGGGAAAATCACACCGGGAATAAAACACACACACACAATTTATATCCAGTGTGGGAAAATCACACCAGGAATAAAACACGCGCGCAGTTTATAATGGTTACATTTAAGGAAAGACTGGATCGTTACATGGAGAGGAGGGGACTAGAGGGGTTTGGACCGGGTGCTGGTCAATGGGACTAGGAGGGTGGGGATTTGCTACGGCATGGACTAGTAGGGCCGAACTGGCCTGTTCTGTGCTGTAAGTGGTTATATGGTTATATGCTTACATGGAAAATCACAACGGGAATAAAACACACACGCACAGTTTATAATGAGCGTGGGAAAATCACACCAGGAATAAAACACACACATGGAGTTTATAATGAGTGAGGGAAAATAACACCGGGAATAAAACACGCACGCACAGTTTATAATGAGCGTGGGAAAATCACACCAGGAACAAAATGAACTGTGTATGTATGTGTATGACTCAGTGCAGACACAGCTCTACACTGCTAGGGACACTAACTAAAACGCTCCCAACCCTATAACAGTGCACACCTTACCAACAATTTATGCAACGCCATTGCACAGTACCTGGCCAGGAGTGAAGCAGGGTCGTCCCTCAAAAATGGCAAAGAGAGCAAGCCGAGCATATGTGGCACCCTTTAGAGAGCTGGAGGTGTCCAGCCCAAGTCATTTACAGGGTGCCAATGGTTTGGTGCCAGCAAGGTTAAGTTGATTACAAGGCCCAATGGAAGTACAAAGGTATTTAGATTAGCCAATGGCAAGGTTTGCACTAATGTGTAGGGCGGGGCCAAACCTTGATTGGCAGGTGGTGTGTCTTCCATCCAGGTAGTTGGGAGTGCGGACACATGACAGCCACGACCTTTCACTATACAGAGGGTTAAAGGGGTATGGACCAAATGCTGGAACTACATAGCACTATTAAATCACAAAAGTCTTCAGACACTGTGGTTGAAGTAAAAACATAAATTAGGTGGCTGCCTACATTTTGCTTTATCCTGTGATGAGGGGCTCAAGTCCAAAATGCAGGTTATACATCATTATCTTTGCTATAAAATACATTGACCTGCTGAATTTCTAGCAGTGGTTTTCAACCTTTCTCTCCCACTCACATCCCACCTGAAGTAATCCCTGGGCCATCGGTGCTCTATGATGCATCAGGGATGGCTTAAGGTGGGACGTGGGTGGGAGGGAAGGTTGAGAATCACTGCTCTGGACCCAATTGTTACTGAAATATTTTGCTTGAGAAAAATTGTCATTGGTCCATTTCCTTGGGAGTTCTGAAACCGTGCACATAACGAGTCAATGAGGGACTTTCAAACTTTTTCTTTCCATCCAAATCCCACCTTAAGCAATCCCTTACTAATCACAGAGCACCGATGGAATAGGGAATACCTAAAGTGGAATGTGAGTGGAAAGAAAAGGTTGAGAACCACTGTTCTACAACATTGGGTTTTTACTAATAAGTAGTACTAACTCAGAAGCGAAGTAGACCATCCAGCCCATTGAGCTTGGTCCACCATTTAATGAGATCATGACTGATCTGATGACAGGTTCATCTCCACCTTCCTGCTTTTTTCCCATATCCCTTAATTCCACAACTATGTAAAAATCTATCCAATCGTAGAACACTATAGCACAGAAAACAGGCCATTTGGCCCCTCTAGTCTGTGCTGACCAGGTCCCATTGACCTGCTCCCATTATATAACTCTCCAGACCTCTCCCATCCATGTATCTATCCAAATTATTCATAAAAGCCAAGATCGAGCCTGCATTCACCAGATCAGATGGCAGCTCATTCCACATTCCCACCACTCTCTGAGTGAAGACCTTCCCCCTAATGTTCCCCCTAAACCTTTCCCCTTTCAGCATAAAACTATGAGCTCTCGCATTTATCTCCCCCAATCTAAGTGGAAAAAGCTGACTTGCATCCACTCTGTCTATAACTCTCGTAATTTTAAATACCTCTATTGAGGAGTATTGTTGGAAAGGCAGATGAAGTTTAGGGCGTGGATTTGCACGTGAGATTATGGCATTATTGCTATTAGTGAGACTGGCAGCTCAATGTTCTGATGTTTCAGACGTGATAGAGGGGGAGGGTTGAAAGGGGGAGGAGTGGCATCGCTAGTTAGGGAAAATATCTCCGCTGTGTGAAGTCAGGACAGCCCTGTGGACTCGCCTACAGAGGCCATATGGGTGGAGCTAAGAAACGGGAAAGGTGTGACCACACTAATGGGCTTGTACTATAGACAGTCCAATAGTCCGACAGAATTGCAGGCACGACTGTCGGGAGGTAGCAGACCGATGTAAGAAACAGAAAGTTGTGATAGTAGGAGATCTTAACTTTCCACATATTGACTGGGACACCCAGTCTGTAAAAGGGCTGGATGGGTTGGAGTTTGTCAAATGGGTACAGGAAAGTTTCCTAAATCAGTATGTAGAGGTACTAACGAGAGAGGATGCAAAACTGGATCTCCTATTAGGAACCCGACAGGTCAGGTGACAGAAGTCTGTTTAGGTGAGCATTTTGGGTTCAGTGACCATAATGTCATTAGTTTCAAGTTACAAGAATCGGTCTGGTCCTCAAGTTGAGATTCTAAATTGGAGACAGGTCAATTTTGTGGAAATGAGAAAAAATCTTGGAAGAGTCCATTGGATTAAGTTGTTTTCTGGCAGGGATGTGAAGGCATTCAAGATTTTGCAAGTTCCTACCAGGATTAAAGGTAAAATTAACAGGCAGGAGGGAACCAGACTGGGGTATTGGTGATATGATTGAGAAGAAGAGAGAGGTGTATAACCAGTAGAGGCAGCAAGGAGCAAATTAAATACTTGCGGAGTATGGAAAATGTAAGAGAATATTAAAGGAGGAAATCAGGAAGGTAAAAAGAAGACATGAAGGTGCTTTGCAGTTAATGTGAAGGTAAATCTGAAGGGTTTCTACAAGTATATTAAGAAAAGAGGATAACAAGGGACAAAATTGGTCCCCTAGAGGATCAGAATGGTCACCTATGTGTGGAGCCTCACGAAAGATCTTAAAAGGGATATTCCCTTGGAATTTGAGGGAGACAAGTGTTGAAATTGCAGGGGCCCTGAAGGATATATTCAAAATGTCCTTGGCCACAGGTGAGGAGCCGGAGGATTGGAGAGTAGCTCATGTTGTCTCGCTGTTTAAGAAATGCTCCAAGAGTAAACCAGGTAACTATAGGCCGGTGACCCGACGTCAGTAGCAGGCAAATTATTGGAAGGAGTTCTGAGAGACAGGATATATAGGTATTTGGACAGCCATGAGCTGATTAAGGACAGTCAGCATGGCTTTGTGCGTGGTAGGTTGTATTTAACAAATTTGGTAGAGTTTTTTGAGGATGTTACCAAGAAGGTAGATGAAGGAAAGACTGTGGATGTTGTCTACATGGACTTTAGTAAGGCCTTTGACAAGATTCCATATGGAGGGGTTAGTTCAGAGGTTTAAGACACTAGGAGGGGTTGTAAACTGGATTTGAAATTGGCTGTGTGGGAGAAAACAGAGAGTGGTAGTGGATGAGTGCTTCTCAGACTGGAGGCCTGTGACTAGTCGTGTGCTTCAGGGATCGGTGCTGGGACCATTGTTGTTTGTTGTCTATATCAATGATCTGGATGATAATGTGGTCAATTGGATCAGGATGTTTGCTGATGACACAAAGATAGGAGGCGCTGTGGACAGTGAGGCAGGTTTTCAAAGCTTGCTGGACCAGTAAATGGTAGATGGAGTTTAATGCAGACAAGTTTGAGGTGATGCATTTTGGAAGGGCAAATCATGGAAGGACATTCACTGTAAATGGTAGGGTACTGAGGAGTGCGGAGGAGCAAAGAGACCTGGGAATACAGGAATATTTTTCCTTGAAGGTGGCGTCTCAGGGTGAGGGAGTCACATGATGGAGTAGTGGCTGGTAGGAGAAAAGAGGAAAAAAAGTGAAGAAAAAGCAAAGCCCCAAATCACAACAAATAAAAGTTAAAGGTGTAGAGAAAATGGCACCTAAGAAAGAAAAAAACAACAGGAAGAAAAGAAGAAGGAAAGACGCCGGAAGAGAAAGGTGAAGGACTTACCTGCACGAAAAAGCAGGGACCCGCCATGGAAAGAGGAGCCCGAGGTTAGTGGAGACCCCGCAGGGTCGCGACCCACCGACCGCGGGACTGCAAAAATGGCTCACTGAGCCAAACAGGGGTGCACAACTGCGCATGACAAGGACAACGCCGACGGGAGGGGGGACCAGCTGTGGAGTGAAACTCCACAGCACGAACAGCTGAGAGATGCCCAACAGCAGGGCTCCCAGCTGGAAGATAAAGAAAGCAACAGGAAAGGGAGGGGTGAGAAAGAAAAAAGGAAGCAAGAGACACAACAGATAACCAGCCCAGAAGAAGAGGACCAACATCAAGACACCAAGGA
The DNA here is from genome assembly GCF_036971445.1 of Narcine bancroftii. Lineage (NCBI taxonomy): Eukaryota > Metazoa > Chordata > Chondrichthyes > Torpediniformes > Narcinidae > Narcine > Narcine bancroftii. The sequence goes on along the minus strand of NC_091470.1, from coordinate 9,520,631 downwards.
AAAAAAATACCCAACAAACTGAGACAAGCAGCTCAACAAGAAAGACAGAAGAGACACAGATACAAGGAAGAGAAATAGAAGACACAAACCCAAGAGCAGACACAGAAGAAGAAGAAGAAGAAGACGACCAAGCTCTGCACAGAGAAATAGGAGGTAAAATGAATGGACAGTACATAGATAAAAAAATGTTTCAAGAACAAATGAAAGCATTAAAAGAATGGATGACACTAGAATTTAGTGAAATGAAAAGAAAAATGAAAAGTACAGAAGAGAAAGTGAGTAGAATAGAGCTGGTCATAACAGATGTAGGGAAAGGATTAGAAAATGTGGAAGGACGTGTAATGGAGGTAGAAATGGAAGTGAACGACTTAAAAAGAAAATTGGAAGAAAGGAACAAAAAAGTTAAAGAAACACAAGAGTTGTTAACTCAGAAGATGGATATAATGGAAAATTATAGGAGGCGAAACAATATAAAGATAGTGGGCCTTAAGGAAGATGAAGAAGGCAAAGATATGAAAAAAATTATAAAAGAATGGATCCCAAAAGTCCTGGGAATGCCAGAAATGCAGGAAGGAATGGAAATAGAAAGGGCACATAGAACACCAGCCCCGAAACCACAGTCACAACAAAAACCAAGATCTGTTTTAGTAAAATTCCTGAGGTACACGACAAGAGAAAATATATTGAAGAAGGCAATGAATAAAATGAGAGAAGACAAGAAACCACTGGAATATAAAGGTCAAAAAAAATTTCTACTCAGACATAAGTTTTGAGCTCCTTTAGGAGCCCTGGGACTCAGAGGAAGGAGTTTAACTCAGCAAAATCGATCCTATGGAAAAAAAGGCCATAAATTTATGTTAAGATATCCAGCGGTACTTAAAACAGTTATCCTGGGGCAGCAAAACAGACGGATCCGGAGAAAGCACGAGAATTTGCAGAATGCCTGAAGACAGAAAGAGAGATGAAGAGATGTAACAAGAACAAAGAATGACGACAAACTACATATAAAGATGTAAAAATAATGTACAAGTAAGAACTAAAAGAGGGAAGAAAAGGGAAGTAAGGGAGAAGGGGGGAAAAAGAGAAGGAGTTAAAAAATAATAATAAAAAGAAAAAGAGAAGAAAAGAGGGGGAATTTTGTTGTAATGTGAAGATAAAAGTCTTTTCTGGAGGGGGTTGGGTGGGAGAGAATAACAGTCACTAAGAAATCAGTTGACACTTGCGAACGAGTTCGCAGTCCAAATGGAGAGGGGAGTCGTGGTTGCCCCTCAAGGGATGAGGGGTGACTCAGAGTGGGGAGGGGGACACTTGGGGTTAAGGGAATTTTAGATACGGTTGAAATATTTTATGTTTTAGAAGTGTTGTCATACAGTGCGTTCAAAAAAAGAAAACCGAGAAATGGAAATGGGGAAAAGGGGAAAGGTGGTGGTGAGGAAGCGGAAATGAGATGTAAAAAAGTATGAAATGGCCACGTTGAACTGACTAGAAATATTAATGGAATACATAACCAAATCAAAAGGAAGAGGCTGTTAAATTTACTGAAGAAAAAATTGATACAGCATTCGTGCAGGAAACACATGTAACTGAAGTGGAACACAAGAAATTAAAGAGAGACTGGGTAGGGCACGTACCGGCAGCATCATATAATTCAAAAGCCAGAGGAGTAGCTATATTAATCAATAAAAATGTACCAATCAAAATAGAGGAGGAAATAATAGATCCAGCAGGGAGATACGTAATGTTAAAATGTCAGATATATTCAGAACTCTGGAATTTGGTCAATATATATGCACCTAATGAAGAGGATCAAAAGTTTATGCAAGATATTTTTTTGAAGATTGTAGACCCGCAGGGGAATATATTGATAAGAGGGAACTTTAACCTTAATTTGGATTCAAAGATGGATAAAACTGGACAAGAGACTAGCAGAAACAACAAAGTAGCAAAATTTATGGTTAAATCGATGCAGGAAATGCAACTTTTGGATATATGGAGGAGACAACACCCAAAGGAAAAGGAATATTCATATTATTCAGGTAGACATAAAACATACTCAAGGATTGACCTGTTCCTGTTGTCAGCCCATATCCAAGGGAGAGTTAGGAAAATGGAATATAAAGCTAGATTGTTATCGGATCACTCACCCCTGTTATTGGCAATAGAACTGGAGGACATCCCACCAAGAACGTATAGATGGAGATTAAACTCCATGCTACTTAAAAGACAGGATTTTAGAGAATTTATTGAGCACCAAATTAAAATGTATTTTGAAATAAATACAGAATCAGTGAAAGACAAATTTATATTATGGAAGCAATGAAAGCCTTCATCAGAGGGCAGATAATAAGCTATGTAACTAAGATGAAAAAGGTGGCATCGCAGGTGGACAGGGTTGTAAAGAAAACTTTTGGCATCTTGACCTTTATAAATCAAAGTATTGAGTACAGGAGTTGGGATGTTATGTTGAAGTTATATAAGACAGTGGTGAGGCCAAATTTGGAGAATTGTGTGCAGTTCTGGTTGCCGAACTAGAGGAAGAATATCAATAAGATTGAAAGAGGGCAGAGATTTACTAGGATGTTGCTGGGTGTTGTTCCTCTAATTGGTGGTGGTCTCAGTCTGGCAGTACATTGTTAGTGGTAGAACTGGCAAGATATGGTGTAATAGCAGGAAACAATGAGGGGAAGTATAGGTTCGATGGCATCTGTGGAGCAGAGACCAGCATTTCAGATCAATGACCTCTCACTGTGGAGGGTCATTGGCCGAGGCATTCACTCTGTGTTACACCCTGTGGAGATGCTGCCCAGCCTGTTGAGTATTTCTGGTCCTTTTTGATTTTGTTCCAGATTTACAGCATCTGCACTCCTTTACTCTCCAGTCTCTGGCCTGTTCCTCAGTTTTCCTCTCTCCATGACCGCTGCCCGCCCAACAGAGTTCTCCGACATTTCCCCCTTATTTCAGATTTCGAGTATCTGTGTTGTTTCCATCTCACTGACCCAACAAGTTTGGTTCTGTCCTCCCTGTAATGACGTCTCCCTCAGATGGATCAAATACCTTCAATAAGCCTTGTTATCCTCTCCTGGATCAATTTCATTCTCTAACATCTCTCTGTCTCCATTTTACATTCTCTCCTTCTTCCCATTCTTCCTCTTTGATGTCTCAATTGTACTTGTTCTGAGTCACAGAGGTTCTCAGGGCCTTTGGCCCAACATGGCCATGTTGACCACGCTACTCTTATTTGCCTGCGTTTGGGCCTGTTTTCCTCCAACCAGTGGTCCTCCACCTTCTTCGGTCTAAGGCCTACCTGGCTTTTAGCCTAACATGCCGTTGCTTGTCCCAAATGTCCAAAATGGTCACTTCCAGAGGATATTAATATTGAAACCGTGATAAGCACATCAAATAACATAAGAAAACACTAATTTTATTGCAATTTATGAAGAGTTCATCTTCTGAATAATTACCTTATGTAAATACACAGTCTGTTAGTTTATGTTTAATTTATTTCTATTGTGTCGGGATGTTTTGCTGAACATAAAGGTTATCCATTTGGTGGCAAATAGCCAAGTTAATTTGTGACATATTCTACAGTCACACAATCTCATCCAGGAGAGGGGAGAGGGAGGGGGTAAAGAGGACTAGGGGAGTGATTGGTGGAACCAGGATGGGGGGCAGAGGGAGGAAGGGGAATGATGGGCAGATGGACCCAAGTGAGGAGGGAAGTGTGGGGACTGAGGCAGGTGAATGGAAGCAGATCAGGAAGAAATCGGGCTGAACACAGCAGGAAGGGGGAGCCTGGTTATGGAGCAAGTGCGGATGGAAGCAGGGACGGGAGGGATCCCCAGTGGGACAGACATGCATTTCATAGACAGAGAGAACTGGAGACAGGTCAGAGTTAGGAGGGGGTAACCGGAGCGTGTTGAAGATTGCAGCATCAGCCTCTTTAGACAGCTCTTGGCCTGTACTTGTTGGAATTTAGGATAATGGGGGTGGGGGGGGGGAGGGGATCTCATTGAATCATTTAGAACGTTGAAAGAGGTGGACAGAGTAAATGTAGAAATGTTGTTTCCCACTTGGGAGAGTCCAGGACAAGAGGGCACAACTTCAGGATTGAAGGACGCTTAGAACAGAGATGCAGAGGAATTTCTTCAGCCCAGAGGCTGGTGGATCTGTGAAATTTGTTGCCACAGGGAGTTGTGGAGGCCGGGCCATTGGGTGTATTTAAGGCAGAGATTGATAGGTCTTGATCAGCCAGGGCATCAAAGATTATGGGGAGAAGACTGAGAGGGGAAATGGATTAGCTCATGATTAAATGTGGGGCAGACTCGACGGGCCGAATGGCCTATTTTGTTCCTATCTCTTGTATCTTTTGGTCCCATGCCCAGCCCCTGACCCATGCCGTGGTCCTCCGGAGAGTCTAGTCCATAAGACATCGTAGGAGATCGAGGCTATTCGGCCCGACGAGCCTGCCTCTCGCCATGACCAATCCAATCACGCTGCCTGACCGCGCCCTGCTGGGCTTCTCTTTGCAGGTTGACTGGCCGGAGAGGGTGGCGAGGAAAGCAGCGACTGAGCTCCCGGCTCTCGGGACCTGAAGCCCCAGCGGAGAGCGCAGGAGGGGCCCGGCCATGGCCGAAGGCGGAGGGCACTCGCGGACCACGGCCCCAGGCAGAGCCGGCTCGGTGGGGAGAGACGGGAGCGGGGCGCACGGGGGCTGCGCTCTGCCGCGCCAGGGGACTGGTGTTGGACGCCTCCGGGAGAGGGTGGTCGGAGCGGTTCGGGAAAGCCCCGGGTGCTCCAGGAGCCCGTCGTCGGCGTGTCTCGGCCGCCAAGCGAGGAGCCACGCTGGAGAACTGCGCCCTGCGCCTTTGCTCCACGCCAACGGAGCCCCGGCCAGTGTGAAAGGGCACCGACCCGGGGCTGGGGGGCCGAGGCGGGGCGGGGAGAGGCGGGCTGCGAGAGCCTCGTGGGGAGCTCTGATCTGTGTCAAAAAGCCGAGGAAGGGGCGAGCGGACAAGGCAGAGGGGGGAGGTCGGGATGGCGCAGCGGCAGGAACGCGGAGCGAGGGGCGGCGTCGGCTGAGCATCTTCCCGCGGGGAGACACGAATCCTCCCGCCGGGCGAGGGATGGAAACGGGAGCCCGGGTCCAAGCGAGGAGAAGGGCGATGGCTGGAGGATGGTTCCCCCTCAGGTCCCTCCTGGCGTCCAGGAAGGAGCGCAGAGACTCGGCCGGGGAGGAAGGTTCAGCCGACACAGGGCACCGAGGCGCTCCGGAGCCGGGTGGCCTTGCCCGCTGCCGGGCGCCCGGGGAGGAGAGGGGGCGAGCCGGTGGCCCGCGCAAGGAGACCGGAGGGGCGACCGGAGCCCCCGCGGGACACTCCGAATCCCTGCAGCCAGGCCAGGGGTCACAGCCCGGGCTGCGTGACCAGGAGAAGGTCGAGGGAGTGGGCACCGGAGGGAAGCGCACGCCGGAGCCCGGTTCTCCTCGCCTGGGCGCTGCCGGCGGGGGGTGTGCGGTCGGAGGGTCGGCCAGAGCTGAGGGTCCTCTGCGCGGAGCAGCCGCCGAGGTCGGGATGGGCTGCGATGGGGCCGGGGCTTCCCCAGAGGAGGTGGGCACACTGGCAGGTGACGGAGAGGGGAAGGAGAGGCTGGAGGGGGTCCCCGATGAGGACAGAAGCCGCGGGCAAGCCCCGGCCCCACCGGACGGAGACTTAACAGCAGGCAGCGCAGAGGTTAGCCCGCTCCGTACGCCAGCCTCCTCTCCCCTCCATCCGGCCGGCAGTGGGGAAGAGGGCTGCGACGGGGAGGAGCAGAGCTGTGGGGCTCCTGGCCTCGCCCTCCCGCGGGACGCAGCTTTGCATCGGGTGGCTTCCCTCATCGTGCGCCGGGCTGTGGACGCGGCAGTGGAGCAGGTATCTGCGGGGACCGGTGGCAGTAGCGCTCCCACATTCAGAGAGACCACAGCTGATCCACCTTTCCCCCATAACCCTTAATTCCCTCGAATGCAACAAGCTCTCACTCTCTCTTAAATACATTTAATGAGGTCGCCTCCACTGCTTCTTCGGGCAGCGAATTCCACAGATTCCTCTGGGAGAACCAGTTCCTCCTCATCTCCGTCCTAAATCTACTCGCCCAAATCTTCAGGCTCCGTCCCCTGGTTCTGGTCTCCCCTCCCACGTGCCTCTATCTTATCTTTCCCTTCCCTAATTTAGTGTTTCAATTGGATTCCACCTCATCCCTCGAAAGTCCAGTCAGTCGAGTCCCAATCGACTCAATCTCGTTTTGTCCACATCCCCCTTATTTCCAGAACCGACCTGGTGTTCCATCTTCTAAGCTGGTGTATCCATCCTCTCTCATGTCAACAGAGAACTGCCCCTCACCCCACCCATGACCCCCACCAACCACCCCCCCCCCCCCCCCCCCCATGAGCAACATTGGGTCTGGTCGCTGTCTCATGGAGAGCAGGTCTAGAGCAGGGGAGCAAACAACAACAAGTAGATGTCACCCTGAAATTCATCCCCTCCCTCTGACCACCTCCCTAAATTCTATCACAGACTCCCCATCTAGTAACATGAGCAGAACAAGGTGTTGGAATATTGGGCAAACAATGACCTAGGAGAAACTCAGTGCATCAGGTAACATCCACGGAGAGAGATGGTCAAAGTGTCTCATTGACTGATCATTTCTCTCCCCGGATTCTCCCTGTCTCACTGAGTTCCTCCAGCTTCTCACTTAATTGAGAATTTTGTGCCTTCGTGTGAATTTCAGATCAATAAGCAAGGAAACTGATCGTAATTTGCCTCCCAAATGTCAAAAGCAATCCCTTGCCAGAGGGTGGTGAATCTGTGGGATTTGTTGCCACAGGCGGTTATGGAGGCCAGGCCATTGGGTGTATTTAAGGTAGAGATTGATAGGTTCTTGATTAGCCAGGGCATCAAAGGTTATGGGGAGAAGGCCGGGCAGTGGGGGCTGATTGGGGAAAATGGATCAGCTCGTGACTGAATGGTGGGGCAGACTTTTTTTTAAATTTTTTATTTTTCACACTATAAACCATATTGATCAAGATACATACATTTTCATTCTTAAACATATAGTGTCGTTTTCTCCCCCCCTTCCCTCCTCCCCTCCCTCCCTCCCTCCCTCACCTCCCCTCCCCTCCCATTTATTTAAAGTTCAGAACATAAGATACATTAAACCTGTCAAACAATCTTGTCACTCAATAAAAATAAACAAGAATTTCCACTGAGTCAGTTCTTTTCATTCTCTTCTCCTTCTGTCATTTTAGGTGGTAGATGTCCCCGGTAGGTTTTCTCTATTGTGTTTCATGTAAGGCTCCCATATTTGTTCAAATATTGTAATGTTATTTCTTAAATTATATGTTATTTTTTCTAATGGAATACATTTATTCATTTCTCTATACCATTGTTGTATTCTAAAGTTATCTTCTAATTTCCAGGCTGACATAATACATTTTTTTTGCTACAGCTAGGGCTATCCTAACAAATCTTTTTTGTGCGCCATCCAAATCAAGTCCAAATTCTTTGTGTTTTTTATGTTACTTAGGAGGAAGATCTCTGGGTTTTTTGGCATATTGCTTTCTGTGATTTTATTTAATATCTGGTTTAGATCTTCCCAAAATTCTTTCACTTTCTCACATGTCCAGATTGCATGAATTGTTGTTCCCATTTCCTTTTTACAGCGAAAACATCTGTCAGATACCGTTGGGTCCCATTTATTTAACTTTTGAGGTGTAATGTATAGCCTGTGTATCCAGTTATATTGTATCATACGTAACCTCGTGTTTATTGTATTTCTCATAGTTCCGGAGCATAACTTCTCCCATGTTTCCTTCTTTATCTTTATGTTTAGATCTTGTTCCCATTTTTGTTTAGTTTTACCATTTGTTTCCACGTTCTCCTTTTCTTGTAGTTTAATATACACGTTTGTTACAAATTTTTTGATTATCATTGTGTCTGTAATCACATATTCAAAATTACTTCCCTCTGGTAACCTCAGACTGTTTCCCAATTTGTCTTTCAAGTAGGATTTCAGTTGGTAGTATGCCAACACTGTATCGTGAGTTATATTATATTTATCCTTCATTTGTTCAAAGGATAGTAATTTATTTCCCGAAAAACAATTTTCTATTCTTTTGATCCTTTTTTCTCCCATTCTCTAAAGGAAAGGTTATCTATTGTAAAAGGGATTAGTTGATTTTGTGTCAGTATTAGTTTTGGTAGTTGGTCATTTGTTTTATTCCTTCCAAATATTCTTCCAAATATTGAGCAGATGATGTAATACTGGAGAATTCCTACGTTGTACCAATTTTTCATCCCATTTACATAATATATGTTCAGGTATCTTCTCCCCTATTTTATCTAGTTCTAATCTAGTCCAATCTGGCTTTTCCCTTGTTTGACAAAAATCTGATAGGTATCTTAATTGTGCAGCTCGATAATAATTTTTTAAGTTTGGTAGTTGTAAGCCTCCTTGTTTATACCATGCTGTTAATTTATCTAGTGCTATCCTCGGTTTTCCCCCTTTCCATAAAAATTTCCTTATTATTTTCTTTAACTCCTTGAAGAATTTCTCTGTCATGTGTATTGGCAATGCCTGAAATAGGTATTGTATCCTTGGGAGAATGTTCATTTAATACAGTTTATCCTTCCTATTAGTGTTAATGGTAAATCTTTCCAATGCTCTAAGTCGTCTTGTAATTTTTTCATTAGTGGATAATAATTGAGTTTATATAGATGGCCGAGGTTTTTATTTATTTGTATACCTAGGTATCACATTGCTTGCGTTTGCCATCTGAATGGTGATTCTTTCTTAAATTTTGAGAAATCCGCATTATTCATTGGCATTCCTTCACTTTTATTTGTGTTAATCTTGTATCCCGACACTTCTCCATATTCCTTCAATTTCTTATGTAATTCTTTTATTGATAGTTCTGGTTCTGTTAAGTATATTATAACGTCATCTGCAAATAGACTGATTTTATATTCCTTGTCTTTTATTTTATTTTCTGTTCTTATCAGTTCTGCTAGTGGTTCTATGGCTAACGCAAGCAATAAGGGCGATAGTGGGCATCCCTGCCTTGTTGATCTGCTTAAGTTAAATTGTTTTGATATATATCCATTTACTGTCACTTTTGCCAATGGCCCCTTATATAATGCTTTAATCCAATTAATATATTTCTCTGGTAAACTGAATTTTTGTAGTACTTTGAATAAATTCTACTCTGTCAAAGGCCTTCTCTGCGTCTAAAGCAACCACTACTGTTGGAGTTTTATTTCCTTCTACTGCATGAATTAAGTTAATAAATTTACAGATAGTGTCTGTTGTTCGTCTCTTTTTAATAAATCCAGTTTGGTCTAGATTTACTATTTTTGGTACATAGTCGGCTAATCTGTTTGCTAATAGTTTAGCTATTATCTTATAATCTGTGTTAAGTAAAGATATTGGTCTATATGACGCTGGTGCAAGTGGATCTTTCCCTTGCTTTAGTATTACTGTAATTATTGCTGTTTTACATGAATCTGGTAAGCTTTGTGTTTTGTCAATCTGGTTGATTACTTCCAGGAGGGGAGGAATTAATAAATCTTTAAATGTTTTATAGAATTCTATTGTTCGGTAGTTTTTTTATTATCTCCTGTATTTCTTCCATTTCAAATGGTTTTGTTAATTTATTTTGTTCCTCTGTTTGTAATTTCGGTAGTTCAATTTTAGTTAGAAATTAATCTATTTTGTGTTCTTTCCCTTCGTTTTCAGTTTGATATAGTTGTTCGTAGAATTCTCTGAAATTTTCATTAATCTCCGTTGGATTATATGTAATTTGTTTGTCTTTTTTCCTTGATGCCAATACCATTCTCTTAGTTTGTTCTGTCTTAAGCTGCCACGCTAGAATTTTGTGCGTTTTTTCCCCTAGTTCATAATATTTCTGTTTTGTCTTCATTATGTTCTTCTCCACCTTATATGTTTGTAGTGTTTCATATTTTATTTTTTTATCTGCCAATTCTCTTCTTTTAGTTGTATCTTCCTTCATTGCTAATTCTTTTTCTATATTTACTATTTCCCTTTCCAACTGCTCTGTTTCCTTCTTCATCTTAGTTACATAACTTATTATTTGCCCTCTGATGAACACTTTCATTGCGTCCCATATAATAAACTTATCTTTCACTGATTCCGTATTTATTTCAAAGTACATTTTAATTTGTCATTCAATGAATTCTCTAAAATCCTGCCTTTTAAGTAGCATGGAGTTTAATCTCCATCTACACATTCTTGGAGGGATGTCCTCTAACTCTATTGTCAATATCAGGGGTGAGTGGTCTGATAATATTCTAGCTTTATATTCTGTTTTTCTAACTCTGTCTTGCATACGAGCTGATAACAGGAATAGGTCCATTCTTGAGTATGTTTTATGTCTACCTGAATAATATGAATATTCCTTTTCCTTTGGGTGTTGTTTCCTCCATATATCCAAAAGTTGCATTTCTTGCATCGATTTAATTATAAATTTGGTTAGTTTGTTCTTTCTGTAAATTTTTTTTCCAGTTTTATCCATGTTTGAATCCAAATTAAGGTTGAAATCCCTTCCTATTAGTATGTTCCCTTGCATGTCTGCTATCTTCAAAAAGATATCTTGCATAAATTTTTGATCTTCTTCATTAGGTGAATATACATTGAGTAAATTCCAAAACTCCGAATACATCTGACATTTTATCATTACATATCTCCCTGCTGGATCTATTATTTCCTCTTCTATTTTAATTGGTACATTTTTACTAATTAATATAGCTACTCCTCTAGCTTTTGAATTATACGACGCTGCTGTTACATGTCCTATCCGATCTCTCTTTAATTTCTTGTGCTCCATTTCAGTTAAGTGTGTTTCTTGCACGAATGCTATATCAATTTTTTCTTTTTTCAGTAAATTTAGCAGTTTCTTCCTTTTGATTTGTTTATGTATTCCATTAATATTTAAAGTCATATAGTTCAACGTAGGCATTTCATACTTTGTTTATCTTTCCTTTCCGTTTCCTCATCATCACCTTTCCTTCTTATCCATTTCTGCTTTCTTTTTTTGAACACATATAAGACAACATTTCTAAAACATAAAATATTTCCATTATTCTCCTATCTAAAATTCCTTTAACCCCACTATCCCCTCCCCTTCCTGAGTTGCCCTTTGTCCCTTGTCGGGCAACCACATCTCCCCTCTCCATTTGGATTTGCGAATTCACTCACAAGCGTCAACTGATTTCGCAGTGACCGTAATTCTTCCCCACCCAGCCCCCCCCAGAAAAGATTTTAATCTTCATATATAACAAAGGTCACTCTCTTAATTCCCCCATACTTCCTTTCTTCCCTTTCTTTCCCTTCTTAGTTCTTACCTATACTCTATTTTTTTATATATACATACACACATACATATATATATACCTACATACACACATACTTATAGTTTGTGGTCATTTTTGTTCTCGTTAAATGTCTTCATCTCTCTGTCTGTTTTGTAGTTGTTCGGCAAATCTTCGTGCTTCCTCCGGATCCAGGAATAGTCTGTTTTGCTGCCCTGGAATAACTATTTTAAGTACCGCTGGGTACTTTAGCATAAATTTATATCCTTTTTTCCATAGGATCATTTTTGCTGTATTAAACTCCTTCCTCTTCTTCAGGAGTTCAAAACTTATATCTGGATAGAAAAAAATTTTTGACCTTTGTATTCCAGTGGTTTTTTGTCTTCTCTTATTTTCCTCATTGCTTTTTCCAATATATTTTCTCTTCTTGTATATCTTAGGACTTTTACTAGAATGGATCTTGGTTTTTGTTGTGGTTTAGGGGCTAATGTTCTATGTGCCCTTTCTATTTCCAATCCTTCCTGTAATTCTGGTCTTCCTAGGACCCTGGGGATCCATTCTTTTATAAATTCTCTCATATTCTTGCCTTCTTCATCTTCCTTAAGGCCCACTATCTTTATATTGTTTCTTCTATTATAATTTTCCATTATATCTATCTTCTGAGCTAACAGCTCTTGTGTCTATTTAACTTTTTTATCAGATTCTTCAAATTTCTTTTTTAAGTCCTCTACTTCCATTTCTACGGCTGTTTCTCGTTCTTCCACCTTGTCCACTCTTTTTCCTATATCTGACATGATCATCTCTAATCTATTCACTTTTTCTTCTGTACTTTTTACTCTTCTTTTTATTTCACTAAATTCTTGTGATTGCCATTCTTTTACTGTTTCCATATATTCTTTAAAAAAATATATATCCATGTACTTGCCCTTCCCTTCATCTTCCATTTCTCTGTGTTCTTCCTCATCTTCTTCTGAGTCCACTCCAGGATCTGTGTCCTTTACCTCTGTCTCTTCTGGTTTTCTTGTTGGGTTGTTTGTTTTATTTTGTTGGGTATTTTTGGTCTTCTTATTTTTACTAGAAATGTCTTGCTGCTGGTCTTCGTCCTCTGGGTTGGTCCTCTGCTGTTTCTTTGATTTCTTTTTACTCTCTTCTTTCTTGTTCTCGTTATATTCTATGTTTTCCTCTTGCTGCTTTGTTGTGGTTGTCAATTTCAGCTGTGGAGATCGACTCCTCAGCTGGTCCCCCCCTCCCGTCAGTGTTATTTTTGTCTTGCACATCGCGCATGCATGGTTGCGCACTTTTATTTGGCTCCGTGAGCCATTTTTGTAGTCCCGAATTCGGGGCTTCAACTGACCTGAGGGAGCGGGCTTCTCTCTCCGCGGCGGGCCTCCTCGCACAGGTAAGGCCTTCACCTTCTTCTTCCGACGTCCTTTCTTCTTCTCTTCTTCCCGTTGCTTTTGGCTTTTCTTTCTTCGCTGCCATTTTCTCCACATCTTTACTTTCACTTTATTTTTGTTTTTGTGTTTGTGCCTTTGTTTTGTCACTGTCTTTTTTTTACTTTTCCGGAGAGGGCTGGAGTTCCCCGACCGGCCACTACTCCATCACGTGACTCCCCAGATAACAGGGTTATTGATGTGGTTCAGCATTTAACTTCCCCCCTCCCCCACAATGAGTGGGTGGAGAGACCTGGAAACAGACCCTGAAAGTCCCATGAAAGGCGCACACAGCTTGCATCTGCATCATTGACAAGGCTCTGTGGGACCTCTTCCCTGTTCACACCTCACCCCTTCAGTGTAGATGGGAGATTGTTACCATTTTGACAGTGCACTGCAGTGGGTTGTGCCACTGCCTCCCCTTTCCAGGGTCTCGTGTTTGATCCTGACCTCAGCCACCATCTCAAGAAACTTGAGTTCAGGTTGATTAGGTCGTTAAGAAGGCCTATGGGATGCTGGGCTTCATTAGCCAGGGGTTGAGTTCAGAAGTTGTGAGGTGATATTGCAGCTCTACAAATTTCTGGTGAGACCACGCTGGGAGTATTGTGGTCCAGCTGATTGCTGAGTAGTTTTAGAAGAGGAGATGAAGTACACTGGACTCAAGTTTAGAAGATCACCTATTTCTCAAGCCCCTCCAGTCCCAGGAACATCCTTGCTGAATCTCTGTATAGAACAGGGCCTTCCAGGGCACTTCACCTCAATGGCTTCATTGATGCTGTTCCCTAAAGAACATATTTCACTTTTGTGCCAATTTCCGCACTGCTCTCACTCTTAATAAATAGTCCATCTCTTCCTCTCTTCTCCCCAACTCTGGGGATAGATAAATGAATACTCATCAATATCCATTAAAAGCACAGGCAGCTACAAGTGTTTTGACTGCAGTTTCTCCCATCCTAATTTCTGCAAGGATTCCATTCCATTCTCCTGGTTTCTCCATCTCCAATTAATCTGCTCCAATGACGACTTCCCCCATTAGAGACCCTTCTGCCCCCGATATTGTACCAACCAATGTAAACCGACCCCACAGCAATCTGACCCTTCCCTATCTCACACTCGATTTTTCTTACATCTGCCTGTTTGCCTTTTAAATGTCCCTACTGATCCAGCCTCCACCATCACCCCTGGTAATGCATTCCAGGCACTCACAACTGTCTGTAAAAAAAAAAAAACCTACCCCTAACATCTCCCCTAACCTTTCCACCCTTCACTTTAAACCAATGTCCTCTGTTATATTGTTGCCCCAACAAAAAGGTGCTGCTGTCCACCCCATCTAAGCCACAGACCCCTATCCACCCTATTTTCTCAAATTCCCTCTCAAAGTTACAACTGAACCTCCATATTTGTGGGCAGAGTGTGCCAAATCCCATTCACATGCTGTGCCAAATTATTTGTTTCATGCTTTTTATCCCATGTCTGTGACCTCTAGCCTGTCTTCCAAATGGAAGAGCCAGTTATTCTCTGCACTAACTATGCCCCTCGTTATTGTGCACTGTCCTGTTACCACCTTCCATATACAACTATTTACAGCGTGGAAACAGGCCATGTCTGCCTTTTGAGTCTGCCCCAATTCACTCGAACAACTCCATTAGCTCCCCCCTCCCGCTCTCCGCCCATAACCCTCCAACCCCCTCACATCCATACACATCCAACCTTCTCCTAAATGACAGAAGGGACCCTGCCACAACTATCTCTTCTGAAAGATCAATCCATTCTGTCACCACTCGCTGAATGAAAAAGCATCCTCTAATATTTCTCCTAAAGTTTTGCCCCATTACCCTTAACTCATGCCCTCTTGTTCCGACCTCCCTCTCCTCAGGGGAAGGAGTCTATTTATGTCTTGTTTATCTATTCCTTCCCTTCAAACAATCCTGACCTCTCCCAAAGGGGAAATGAGTACAGCCTTGGGAAAACCACAGAGAATCAGCATGGAAATACTCCAGCTACACTAATCCTCTATTAATTTATCCAATCAATTGCTTCAGATACCAACACTTACTGACATGAAAGGCAATTTACAACAGCCAGTTCACCCACTGACCCATCACTGGGACATGGGAGGAAACCAGAGGAGGAGCGGGGGCACATTCCAAATAGATAATGCCAGAAATTAGAATTAAATCTGGTCATCTGCACTCTACCAGATGATTGCACTTAGTTTTTGTCCTACCCTAGGGGCAGTTGTGCTGAAGGGGCCTGTTGGAATTCCTCTTTTCCAAGCATTTAAATTCAGGTATTTTTTAGTCCAACTGGGGGAATATGGAATTACACTTCTTCCTTCTTCTCCATCAGACCACACCCCTCCTGGAATCATCCTTGTGAACCTCTGAACGCTCCTTTATTGAGGAGCCCAAAAGTGCACACAATATTCTACGAGGTCCCACCAGTGCCTTCGAAAGCCTCAACATCACATCCCTGCTCTTCTAATCCTCTTGAAATGAATGCCAGCATCGTATTTGCCTTCTTCACCACCGACTCAACCTGCAAGTTTACCTTTGCATCTGGGTATTTTCAATTTTCTCTCATCCAGCCTGCTTGATGAGAGAGATGCATTGGATGTTGTGTATTTGGATTTTCAGAAGGCCTTTGACAAGGTGCCACATATGAGGCTACTTAACAAGATCAAAACTGAGGGTATAATAGGAAGTATAGTAGCTTGGGTAGAGCATTGGCTGATTGGCAGGAAGCAGAGAGTCGGAATCAGGGATCATATTCTGGTGTTGCACAGGGGTCGGTGTTTTTATGTTATATAGGAATGATTTAGATTATGGAATGAATGGCTTTGGGTGTCAAAGTTTGCAGATGATACAAAGGTAGGTGGAGGAGCAGGTAATGTTGGGGAAACACTGAGGCTACAGAAGGATTTGGACAGATGAGGAGAATGGGCAGAGAAGTGGCCAATTAAACGTAATGTCAGAAAGTGCACCGTCATGCATTTGGGTAGAAGACATTTGGAGAAGCTAGCCAGAAGTACAATGTTCTTTTTGTGGAGAAAATTTTGGGGAGAAAATTGAAAATACCCAGATGCAAAGGTAAACTTGCAGGTTGAGTCGGTGGTGAAGAAGGCAAATACGATGCTGGCATTCATTTCAAGAGGATTAGAAGAGCAGGGATGTGATGTTGAGGCTTTCGAAGGCACTGGTGGGACCTCATAGAATATTGTGTGCACTTTTGGGCTCCTCAATAAAGGAGCGTTCAGAGGTTCACAAGGATGATTCCAGGAGGGGGTGTGGTCTGATGGAGAAGAAGGAAGAAGTGTAATTCCATATTCCCCCAGTTGGACTAAAAAATACCTGAATTTAAACGCTTGGGAAAGTTTTAACAGTTCAGAATGCATGTAGATATCAATCCCCGTTGATGGTACAGGGAAATAAGGTTTTTTTTCTATCCAGATCTGAGTTAAGAAATTATTAGGAGATGTAAAGAGTTTAATTCTGCTAAAGAGGTGCTTTGGAGAAAGGGTTATAAATTTTCATTTAGATATCCTGCAGTATTGAACATTTTTATGGTAATTTTCAATCACAGATTTTTGAGAATGATTATGATGTTTAATCTTTGCTAATTCTCTGCCTGATGGGGCTGTTGAAAGACACTGTTCACCTCAGAGAAGGATATCTGAGAAAAAGAATGGAAACGGGAATCTGTCAAAGAGCTTGATTGAGATTGATGATCCAGAGCAAGTTTTGGGATTAAAATCAATGGGGCTGTGAGCTGATTTAGACATCATTTTACGAGTCCGATTGGGGGGTAGAGAGGTCGCTGAAGCTTTCTGAAGTTGTCTGTGGGGGGGGGGGGGGGGATTTATTTCTGTCCACACCCAGCAAAGTGGGGAGTTACTACTTTGTAGTGCTGTTTTGTTTAGCAATCATTTAGAAAATAACATATAATTTACATAATAATTATGCTTTTTTTGTTAAGGTGTGGACACCATATATGAAGAATATGAATTTAGTAATATTGTAAATTACTGAATGTTTTTGTTTATTTTTAATGCTTCCCTTCAGGGATCTGTTGTGGGAGGGGGAAGGGGATGGGTTTACTTTACTGTTTTATTATTAACTACTTACTCTGTAAAAGTCTGTTTATTTTTATTGAAAAAATACTAAATAAAGTTTAAAAAAAAGGATGATTCCAGGAATGAATGGGTTACCATACGAGGAACATTGACAGTTCTTGGTCTGTACTCACTGGAATTTAGAATACGGGGGAATATCACATTGAAACATTTCAAACGTTGAAAGGCATCTATAGAGTAGATGTAGAAAGGTTGTTTCCCACGTGGGAGTCAAGAACAAGAGGACACAACTTCAGGATTGAAGGGCGCCCACTTAGAACAGAGATACTGAGGAATTTTTTAGCCAGAGGGTGGTGAATCTGTGGAATTTGTTGCCACAGGCAGTTGTGCAGGCCAGGTAGAAATTGATAGGTTCTTGATTAGCCAGGGCATCAAAGGTTATGGGGAGAAGCTGGGTAGTAGGCCTGAATGGAAAAATGGATCAGCTCATGATTAATGGTGGGACAGACTTGATGGGCTCCTGTGACTGATGGTATAAAGAAAGGAAGTCGATCCTTGTTGGACTTTGGAATGAGAATGACCTCATTGAAGCAAGGAAGTTGTTGGGATATTTGTCCTGGCTGCCACATCTAAATGTAGGGGTCAGGAGACTCAAAGCAAGAGCTAACCATTTCAGGAGTTGATGAGAAATACCTCAGGTTGGTAAATATCCAGAATTCTCCTCAAGGCCCACATTCCATACAAAGCACAGGAAACTAAAAGACCAGCCAAGTTCTTACTATATAGCAGTACAGCAGAATGAAGAGTTAATATAAGCCATGCCTCCTGGACCAAGTGGAAGATGGGTCAGGAAGTTTTCAGATAGTGTAGGTTGTCGTAGGTTACAAAGAATCTCCCTAACCAGTCTTCAGTCTTTATTCTGACGCCTTCCTATTTTTGGCTTATTTCTTGAAGAAGGGCTAAGGCCCTAAACGTCAGTAATGTATCTTTACCTTCTATGGAGGCTGCGAGACCGGCTGAGTTCCTTCAGCATTTCTGTGTTTTTACTATAACAGGATGCAGAGTTGGGAAGATTGAGTTCAATCTGGGTAAGTGCAATGTGATGCATTTTGAAGGTCAAACTTGAAAATGATTTATGGCCAGAAGAGGGACCTTGGTCCAAATCCATAGCTCTCTCAAGGTTGTCATACAGGTTGATAGGGTAGTTAAGAAGGCTTATGGTATACTGGCCTTCATTAGGCAGAGGATGGAGTTGAAGAGCCATGAGGTAATGTTGCAGCTCCATTAAACTCTGGTTAGATTACACGTGGAATTTTGTGTTCATTTCTGGTTGCCGAATTACAGGAAGGATGTGGAAGCAATGGAGAGGGTGGAGAGGAGATTTACCAAGATGTTGCCTGGATTGGGGAACATGCCTCTTGAGACAAGAGCTGGGACTTTTCTCTTTGGAGTGAAGGATGAGAGGTGACTTAATAGATTATACCAAGATGATGAAAGGCCTAGATCAGGTAGACAACCAGCACCATTTTCACGGAGCAACAGTAGCAAATACCAGAGGACATCTGAATCAGATGAGGGAAGGAAAGTTATGGGGAGACATCAGGGCAAGTTTCTTTTTACACAGAAAGTGACGGATGCATGGAATGAATTCACAGGGTGGTGGTGGAGAGTGAAACAATAGAAACATTGAAGACTCTTAGACACATGGATGCAAGAAAAATAAAGTGAGGAGGGGAAAGTTTAGATTGTAGAGCAGGGTCAGCACAGCAACGTGGACAGAAGGGCCTGTACTGTAATATTCTGTTCTAAGGGTGAAAGAAATCCTGATGTAGTATCTTAACCCATCCTCCGCATTCTGAACTGCCCAGATCCTCCTGCAGCTCCTTATTGGCTCCAGATTTCAGCATTTCCAGCCTGTTGGCATTTCTTGAAATCAACCCATTTGACAAAACACATGGGCAGCAACCTCCTTTGAAGAAGACCGCAGAGCCCACCTCACTGACAAAAGACAAAGGAGGAAAAACCCAACACCCAACCCCAACCCACCAATTTTCCCCTGCAACCGCTGCAACCGTGTCTGCCTGTCCCGCATCGGACTGGTCGGCCACAAACGAGCCTGCTGCTGACGTGGACTTTTACCCCCTCCATAAATCTTCGTCCGCGAAGCCAAGCCAAAGAAGAAGAAGAAAGAGCAAACAGCAACACATTTTCATTGGGCACAAAGAACTGTAATAAAGTTTGATCAAACCATAGAAAATCCAAAGTTTTATTTTCAATTTAAAATACATAGGTCTCTTTTTTTAAAAAAAGTTAAAAAATGATCAACAAATGGACTGAATGCACACAGTGTAAAAGTTGCACAGAATCTTGCAACCGTTGGAATTTACATACACTCACACCTGAGCAAGGCATTGTCTTGCCTCACTATCCCCAAGATCCGCCCTCCTGAGTGCTCAGATGCTGAAGATGTGGAAAGATTGACTGTCTCCCCCCCCCCCCCCCCCCCCCCACCCCCCAATCCTTAACATTCTAGATCTTGATGAAGAATAAAAACATGATGCTGGAGAAACTCAGTAGGCCAAACAGCGTACTTTATAATGGCCAAGATAAAGATACAGAACCAACGTTTACAGCCCTTCATCAAGGTATTAGCAAAACGTAGACAGGCGTCAGAATAAATTTGGTGGCAAGGGGTGGGGGGGGGGGGCGAGAAGGGCAGGAGTATCAACAACTCTGTAGTGAAGAGTAGAGCACCAAGTTTCTTGGAGTTCACTTAACTAGTGAACACACATCTCCACCCTTGTCAGGTTGGTGCCACAGCGACTGCACTCCCTGAGAAGACTGAAGCGAGTAAGGCCACCAGCCACCATTATGTCAGCCTTCTACAGGAGCCCGATCAAGAACATCCTGGCCGGCTGCATTGCAGTGTTGGTACAGTTGCTGCAGAGAAATGGATCGGAGGTCAACCCACAGGACCATAAGAGCAGTAGAGAAGATGACTAGAGTCTCCCTCCCATCCCCACCGACGTGATCTTCTGGGATCGTTGTCTCAAAAGGGCACACAAAATCATTGAGCAGCCTTTCAGGTGCTCCCATCGGGAAAGAGATACAGGAGGATCAGAGCCAGCACCACCAGGCTGAGGAATAGATTCTTCCCACATGTCGTGAGATGGCAACAACCAAAGAAACTGCACACACTAACCACCCGAGACTCTCATATTCACAAAGCAATATTCAGGATCTGGATGCCTGCCTATTTGCTCATATCTTGAAGGCCTCAAGCCCAAAACATTGGTTATAGAACATCTTCTGGCTCTCCATCCCGTAGGATGATGACTGTTCCTTTCTGTCCATTTGTGGGGTTTGATATATGCGTCCTGGAGGGGCTGGACAGGCTGATCCTTGCCAGGCCCTGCTGGACACAGACTCGGCAGGTGAGGCCTGGAGGGGCTGGACAGGCTGATCCTTGCCAGGCCCTGCTGGACACAGACTCGGCAGGTGAGGCCTGGAGGGGCTGGACAGGCTGATCCTTGCCAGGCCCTGCTGGACACAGACTTGGCAGGTGAGGCCTGGAGGGGCTGGACAGGCTGATCCTTGCCAGGCCCTGCTGGACACAGACTCGGCAGGTGAGGCCTGGAGGGGCGGGACAGGCTGATCCTTGCCAGGCCCTGCTGGACACAGACTCGGCAGGTGAGGCCTGGAGGGGCCAGACAGGCTGATCCTTGCCAGGCCCTGCTGGCCACAGACTCAGCAGGTAAGGCCTGGAGGGGCGACAGGCTCTGTTGTGGCAGTTCCTGTGCTTTATGTGATAGAACATAGAACACTACAGGTCCTTCGGCCCTCAATGTTATGCTGACCCATATTTTCCTAAAAAGTATTAAACCCTCCCTGACCCATAAACTTTATTTTTCTTCCATCCATGTGCCTGTCCAAGAGTCCCTTAAATGCTCCTAATGTTTCAGCCTCCACCACCATCCCTGGCAAGGCCTTCCAGGCCCCCACAGTTCTGTGTAAAAAAAAAATCTTACCCTTGATGTCTCCCCTAAACTTTCCTCCCTTCACTTTGTACATGTCTTCTGGTGTTTGCTATTCCAGCCCTGGGAAACAGATGTGACCGTCCACCCTATCTATGCCTCTCATGTAGACCTCTATTAAGTCTCCACTCATCCTTCTACGCTCCAAAGAGAGAAGTCCCAGCTCTGCTAACCTTGCCTCATGAGATTATTTTTCCAATCCAAGCAACATCCTGGTAAATCTCCTCTGCTCCCTCTCCACAGCTTCCATGTCCTTCCTATGAAGTGACCAGAACGGAGTATAATACTCCCTTTCCCTTCTTTCCTCCAGTTCCCCATCCCCTACCTTCTCCAGTCTTGAGCCATCTTTCCTCCGCCTTCCCTCTCTTATCCACCCGTTACCTCCTGCCTTTGGGTTCGTGCTCCTCTCCCATTTTTTTCAGGCACATGCTGACATTTTTCCAGACTTTGATGAAGGGCTCAGGCCCAAAACATTGGTTTTGTATCTTTATCTTTGCTACATAAAGGACACTGTTGCTGAGTTTCTCCGGCATCGTGTGTTTACTTCAGTCACAGTGTCTGCAGTTTCGTGTTTTACTTTTGCTATATAAAATTCTGTTTGACCTGCTGAGTTTCTCTAGTATTGTGTTTTTACTTCAACCACGGTGTTTGCAGACTTCCATGTTTTATACCCGAGTTATCTAGGGTCCTTTCTATATTTCTGACCAATTATCATTCTTGTCTATTTTTCACTTCAAATGTTCCCTCCCCTTGTTTGACTTCTTGATGATGAGCCACTCTTGCTTTATTCTAAGATGTTTCAACTGGGAATAAAACTGGCACATTCTGCACTGAGTGGTGCATGCCGTGGATCCAATCCCCTCCTCCCACCCTGGGCTGCTGGGTCTAGGGGCCGGCCAGTTGGGTGTGTGTGCGGGGAACTGGGATTCAGCCGCAGAGGCTGCCCTCATTGTTGGCCTGCAGCAACACTGCACCCACTGTCTCCTCCAGCTCCTGCTCCCAGTTGTCTGGGCAGCACCCCTCAGCAGCTTCCTTGTGGTATAACCAGAAATGTGTAGAGCTGCCAGATGATCTCTCAACTCTTGAACTCAATCCCCTGATTAATAAAGCCCAACATCCCACAGGCCTTCTTAACTATCCTATCAACCTGAACGGCAGCTTTGAGAGATGTACTGATTTGGACCTCAAGGTCCCCCTGTTCATCCACACTCTTAAGTAACCAACCATTAACCATGTAGTCAGCCTTGTGGTTTGACCTACCAAAATGTATTATCTCTCACTTATCCGGATTTAAATCCATCTGCCACTTTACTGCCCAACTCTGCAGCCTGTCGATATCCTCATGTAACTCCATCAACTCCATCCAAAACTCCTCCAACCTTCACATCATCTGTAAATATATTGACTCGTCCTTCCGCCTCTTCATCTAGTTCATTTATAAAAATCACAAAGAGCAGGGAGTCTCACAACTGATCCCTGTGGGTCTCCACTAGTCACTGACCTCCAGGCAGAAAACATTCCTTCCACTACTGCTCTCTGCTTTCATCATGCAAGCCAATTTTCTTTTAAATCCCTATAGCCAAGTTTCCATGGATCCCATGATATGACTCTCTGAACAAGTCTACCATGGAGGACCTTGTCAAATACCTTATTAAAATTGATTTTGTCCACATCTACCATCCTATCTTCATCAATTTCTTTTGTTACCTCCTCAAAAAAACTTGAGGCATGATTTTCCCTTCACAAAGCCCTGCTGACTATCCTTGAATAGACTGGTCTTCTCCAAATGCTCATAGATCTTATCCTTAAGAATCCTTTCCAATAGTTTGCATACTATTGACGCAAGACTCACTGGTCTACAATTCCCAGGATTCTCCCTATTACCTTTTTTAAACAAGGGAACTACCCCAGCTGTTCACAATTTACATTAATGATCTGGATGAGGGGATTGGATGGAATATCTCCAAATTTGGAGATGACACTAAGCTAGGAGGGGTTGTGTGCACGGAAGAGGGGGTCAGGAAGCTCCAGTGTGATTTGGATAAATTGAGGGACTGGGAAAATACATGGCAAATGCACTACAATGTGGATAAATGTGAGGTTATCCACTTTGGTAATACAAACCGGAGGGCAGATTACTATTTGAATGGCAATAGATTAAGAGATGGGGAAGTGCAGAGAGACCTAAGGGTACTTGTACACCAGTCTCTGAAGGCGAGCATGCAGGTACAGCAGGCGGTTAAAAAGGCAAATGGTATGTTGGCCTTCATATCAAGAGGGTTTGAGTCTAGGAACAAGGATACCTTACTGGAGCTGTTCAGGGCCTTGGTGAGACCCCACCTGGAGTATTGTGTGCAGTTTTGGTCACCTTATCTAAGGAAGGATGTTCTTGCAATGGAGGGAGTGCAGAGGCGATTCACCAGGCTGATACCTGGAATGGCAGGAATGACTTGTGAGGAAAGATTGCGCAAATTGGGATTGTACTCACTGGAGTTTAGAAGATTGAGAGGGGATCTCATAGCGACCTATAAAATTCTGGCAGGACTGGACAGAATGGATGCAGATGCGATGTTTCCAAGGATGGGAAAATCCAGAACCC
This sequence comes from Narcine bancroftii, assembly GCF_036971445.1. Taxonomy (NCBI): domain Eukaryota; kingdom Metazoa; phylum Chordata; class Chondrichthyes; order Torpediniformes; family Narcinidae; genus Narcine; species Narcine bancroftii. The sequence goes on along the minus strand of NC_091470.1, from coordinate 9,497,133 downwards.
GGGGCCATGGTTTGAGGATAATAGGCAAACCATTTAGGATCGAGATGAGGAGGAATTTCTTGACCCAGAGGGTGATGAATCTGTGGAATTCATTGCCAAGAGGGCAGTAGAGGCAGGTTCATTCAATCTATTTAAGAGGGAATTAGATCTATTTCTTCAGTATAAGGGTATTAAAGGTTACGGAGAGAAGGCGGGGACGGGGTACTGAACTTTAAGATCAGCCATGATCTCGTTGAATGGCGGAGCAGGCTCGAAGGGTCGAATGACCTACTCCTGCTCCTATCTTCTATGTTTCTACTTCCCATTCACCAATCCTCCAGCAACTCCCCTGTGGCCAAAGAGGACTCAAAGATCATAGCTACCGTCCCAGCTATATCTTGGGTCACCTCCCACAGTAACCTTTGGTGTAGAGCATCTGGTCCTGGGGCTTATCAATCTTAATGTTTTTAAGATCAAACATTTCCTGTTCCTTAATCTCCACAACATCCAGCGCACAGGCTTGTTTTATTCCAACCTCATCCTGTCCAGGTCTTTTCCTCCTGTGAATATTGAAGCAAAGTTTTCATTTAGGATGTCCCCAACATCCTCCATCTCCAGGCATGTTGCCTCTTTTATCCTTCAGCAGCCCTACCTTCATTCTCATGATCCTTGTGTTCTTCTCATAAGCATAGAACACCTTGGGGTTCTCCTTAATCCTACATGCCAAGGCCTTCTCAATCCCCCTTTGAGCTCTCCTAAGTCTTTAAGCTCCTTCCTGGTTACCATATACTTCTTATGACCCCTTTGCCTGCTTTCTAAATTATGTCATATTAACCCTCGTGAAGTGAGAAGAGTTCTGTAAGCAGACTAACTGGACAACAACCATTCAGCCCCTCTAGTCTGTGCACAACTTAATCTGAAGCAAAACACAAAAGTCAGCACAGGATGTGAAGTAAAACTCGATGTGAAGAAACTCAGCAGGTCAAACAGGGTCTTTTATACATCAAAGATTGAAAATACATAATGGATGGTACCTCGATGAAGGGCTCAAGCCCGAAATGTCGGTTATGTATTTTCACAACTATTATTCTGCCCAGTCCCACTGACCTGCACCCAGTCCATAGCCCTCCAAACCACTCCCATCCATGCACCCGATCCAAATTCTTCTTAAATGTTAAAACTGAGCCCACATTCACCACCCCAGCTGGCAGCTCATTCCACTCTCACCACTCTGTGTGAAGAAGGTTCCCCTTAAACTTTTTCCCTTTCATCCTTAACCCATGTCTCTGGCTTTCATCTCATCTACCCTCAGTGGAAAATGCTTGGTTGCATTTACTCACGTTCCCTTCATACAGCAGGTGTAAAGAGCACAGTTACAAGGTCCGAGTCAGTGGTTTTCAACCTTTCTTTTTCCATTCACATACCACCTTAAATAATCCCTTATTAACCACAGAGCAGCTATGGCATCCGACTGGAGTAGAAAAGCAGGAACTATGAACACTTGCCTGCCCTCAGCTAGAGTAACGTGGTTCATGCTGGTGGTGGGAAAGTGGGGTTGAGGCCCGTCAACCCTGCTCACACTGAGTCACAGAACTCCTGTCAATATTTATCGTTGTTTCTCAAACTGGAAATCTCCCAGATCTGTCTGATAGCTCCCATTCACTCTTTGTTCAGTTTTTTTAGCCCACAAGGTCACACTGGTGACATCAGTCACTCTCCCTTCATAAGCGGCATCCCCTTCGCACATGTCCCCCCAGTAGAGCCGTCCTTATCACGCACAATACCCATATTTGCTGGAGGAACTCAGCAGGTCACACAGGATCCATGAAAAGCAATAAGCAGTCACATTTTCGTGTCTGCGCCCTTCCTATTGCTTCCCACGGATGCTGTGTGACCTGCTGAATTCAGCCAGCACTTTTGTGTTGTTCCAGTTCTCCAGCATCTGTAGACAATCAAATATGCATTCCCAACATCAGAGACAGTTCCCTCCCCCAACTTCCCTGCAGCTAAACAAACTTATCTCCAACCCAGTTCTGACAATGGGTCTTTGACCAGAAACATCCACAGGTCCAGCCAGATCAGCATTTTGTATTTCTATTTCATTGTCCTCTGGGCCTGCAGGGGGCGCTGCGGCGGCTGGGTCCTCCGGGCCTGCGGGGGGCGCTGCGGCGGCCGGGTCCTCCGGGCCTGCGGGGGGCGCTGCGGCGGCCGGGTCCTCCGGGCCTGCGGGGGGTGCTGCGGTGGCCGGGTCCTCCGGGGCTGCGGGGGGCGCTGCGGCGGCCGGGTCCTCCGGGCCTGTGGGGGGCGCTGCAGCAGGCTCCGTCTCAGCTGAGTCTAGGAAGGGGACAGACAGACAGACAGAGGCGTGTCAGTGTGAGGGCTTCAAGTTCAAGGGGCTTTCCTCATGTTAACTAACCCTGGTGCCGTGAGAGTCCTGACAACACTAAAGCACAGAAACACGCTCTTTAGCTCTTCTAGTCTACGCCAAACCTTTTTTTTTCCTGGTCCCACTGACTCGCACACAGTCCATAGCCTTCCCATACATGTACTGGTCCAAATTCTTCTTAAATGCTAAAATTGAGCCCACGTTCACCACCTCAGCTGGCAGCTTGTTTCACATTCCAACCACACTGTGTGACGAAGTTCCCCCTAAACTTTTCCCCTTTCACCCTTAACCCATGTCCTCTGGTTTTTATCTCACCTACACTCAGTGGAAAAAGCCTGGTTACATTTACTCACGTTCCATTATTTCTATCCTTCATACAGCAGGTGTAAAGAGCACAGTTACAAGGTCTGGGGCAGTGGTTCTCAACATTTTTCCATTCACATACCACCTTAATAATCCTTTACTAACCACAGAGCAGCTATGGCATCTGACTGGAGTAGAAAAGCAGGAACTATGAACACTTGCCTGCCCTCAGTTAGGGTAACGTGGTTCATGTTGGTGGAGGGAAAGTGGGGTTGAGGCCCGTCAATCCTGCTCACACTGAGTCACAGAACTCCTGTCAATATTTATCGTTGTGGTGTACCTGCTTCTCAAACTGGAAATCTCCCAGATCCTTCTGAAGGCTCCCCCTTTTTGTTTAGTAATTTTTTAAGCCCACGAGGCCATTGTCGTGTTACCCCATCACACACAAGCCCAGAGATATCTCCATCACTGATATCCCCATCCCATACTTCCCCCAGAAACATCTCCCTCCATAAGCGACATCCCCTTCATACATGTCCCCCCCATCAGAGACGTCCTCATCATGCACAATGCTGAAGGAATTCAAGAGGTCACACAGCATCTTTGAAAAGCAGTCAAAGGCTTGAGTCTGACACCTTCCTATTGCTTCCCATGAATGTAGTGTGACCTGCTGAGTTCCTCCCCACTTTTGTGCATTGTTCCAGCATCCTTAGGCACAATCACATCTGCATTCCCAACATCAGAGACAGTTCCCTCCCTGGAGGTGAACAAACTCATCTCCATCCAGTTCTGACAATGGATCTTTGACTTGAAACATCGACAGATACGGCCAAACCAGTATTTTGTACTTCTACTTCATAGGGGCGCAACGCTGTTACAGTGCCAGTGCTCGAGACCAGGGTTCAAATCTAGTGCTGTCTGTCAGGAGTTTGTATGTTATTCCCATGTCTGCGTGAGGTTTTTTCCTGGGGGCAGTTTCCTCCCACCATTCAATACATACCGGGAGCTGTAGGTTAATTGGGTGACACGGGCTCGTGGGCCAAAATAGCCTGTTATCATGGTGCCTGTCTACATTTTTAAAAATTTTAAATTGTGAGAGGTTTGTAGAGCCAAGATCCTTCAGATTTAAGCAGCTGGTACTTCCTTCTCTGGATGAGTAATTGCGTGCCACAATACTTTTCCGCTTGGCTGAGAATCACTGAAAATATAGAACCACGGGGATTGTTCAGGCTGTCTTGTCCATGTTTGAACAAGAACTCCTCAGCCTGATCCCACCCTCCAACACAGCTAGTCAAGGTGCTTCAGGTACATGCCCAGCAAATGTTTAAATGTGCTGGGAGCTTCTACCAATGCCCTTACAGGCCTCCCCCCATCCTCTTGAGTGAAAACATTCTTCTCGCCTCCTCTTTAACTCTTGAGCCAATCCCGCTGCCTCAGGAACATTTTAAAGGACTTGTCCCACCCTAATTATACTCTCTTCTCCTTCCTCCTGTTGGTGCAGTGCACCAGTTTAATTTTTTTAAAATAGACATCTCCAGTTTCAAGGGCAGTTCCTTCCCTGCTGTTGTCTGACATCAACATTATCTCTTACACACTGAAACATTATCTCTTGCACTTCTGTTTTATTATGTGCTCAAGTACCTTGATTTACCTCAATAACACTCAAGGACAGTTTCTTTGTTACCAGACTCTTGGAGAGCACAAAATGAAGCCTTGCTCTGTTTAACTGTATCTTTCTTTATCCCCTGCACATTGTAATACTATGATTTTTTTTTAAATTAAATTTATATGTTTATTTACAACATTGTAGAAGCCGATTCCGGCCCATGAGTCTGTGCCACTAATTACACCCAACTGACCTACAACCCCCAGTCCATTTTGAAGGGTGGGAAGAAACCAGAGACCCGGGGAAACCCACGCAGGCATGGGAGAATATACAAACTCCTTACAGACAGCGACGGATTCGAACCCGGGACGTTAGCGTCATAATAGAGATGTGCTTTCTTTTTTTTTATTCTTGCCAAAATATAGATTTCCCTGGAGAACACACAAAACAAACTTCTCGACATAGCTGACCATAAATGGTTCAATTATTTCAAATCTTTAAACTTTAAAAAAAAACGATATGCTGAGGCAATTGGCTTTCCCCTTTAACCTTGTACAGCCCACTGATCTCACTTTTGCCTGCTCTTTGATGAGGAATATCCCAGCCCATGTAGTGTCTTAGAATTTTCCAGTCAAGCCACGTTCTTTAATCTTCATAATAGGATCATCTTGGAGTGCATTCCCACAGATCCCAACAGTAGCAGGGAAGTAGCTGAGGTTAAACAAGAAAGTCTGCAGATCCTGGGGTCGAGTGCAGTACACAAATGTAAAAACACAATGCCAGAGAAACTCAGCTGGTTAAAGATAAAGATACGTAACCAAGGTTTCGGTCTAGAGCTCTTCATCAAAGTATTAGCAAAATGTAGGCAGGAGTCATAATGAAAGTTTTGGGCTTGAGCCCTTCATCAAGGCATGAGCAAACTGTACCAGGCCAAATCCTGAAAATTGCTTTATGAATAGGAGACACTGGGATCGTTAGTGTGAGCAGTTCCTTTGGTCATTCAGCACATGGGAAAAAGCTGTTCCTCAGCCTGGTGGTGTTGGTTCTGATACACCTGTATCTCTTCCCCGAAGGAAGCAGCTGAAAGATGCCCTGTACGGGGTGGAAAGGGTCCTCAATGTTTAGTGTGCACTCTTCCAACAATGATCCCAGCAGATCACATCGATGGGGGGAAAGAAGACTCAGGTGATCCTCTCTGCCACTCTTATGGTCCTGTGGATTGACCTCCGATCTATTTCTCTCCAGCAACTGTACCGCACTGTGATGTAGCTGCCCAGAACACTCTCGATAGACCTTTTGTAGAAGGTTGACATAATGGTGGCCAATTTTTATCTGTGGGTTGTGGTGGAATATTGTGGATTGTGGGTGGCCACGTCCTCCCTGACTGAAACTTATTCGGAAGTCGCATTACCTGCCAATCAAGGTTGGGCTCCAGCCACCCATTAGTGCATACCTTGCCATTGGCTAATTACTTTGGTTTATCATTGGTTATACACCCAGCCCAGAACTGTATAAAGCATCAATGCACAGCATATTTCTTTCTCTTTGCCTCATGGTCCAAGTCCGGGACACCAACCACACCAGGTTGCTACTGTGGACATCGCTGGAAGAGTCGCAGGTAAGGTGTGCACTACACTTAAGTTGAGCCATAGTGCTGCGATAGATCAGAGCGTGCAGAGAGCCACAACCCCGTTGGTACAGGGAACCGGGGGTGTGACTGAAAGGGCCTGTCTGTAGAGTGCGTACACGTGTGTAAGCGTGTAAAAGATAGGTGGCCACTGATATCAGAGTCCAACCTGTGTCAGAAGTGAATGTCTATATAGTTGTTTAGAAGTGGAGAAATTAAGAATTGTTTGACATTCTCCTTTGTTTGTCTCCTGTGTGATCAATAAAGTTAGCTGTAATTATAACGTGTCCAGACTGATCTCTCTGTGAACCCACCGAACCAGATACTCTTCCAAACACAACACAACAGATTCAGTCTTCTCAGGATGTGCAGTTGCTGTTGTGCCTTCCTGACAAGTGAGGTGATGGTGAGTGTCCACGAAAGGTCACGAGTTAAGTGAACTCTTAGGAACTTGGTGCTCTCCACTCTCTCTACCACAGAGTTGTTGATGCCTCTTCTTTCCCCCCCCACCCTCACCATTTTATTCAGGCACCTGCCTACATTTTGCTCATACCTTGATGAAAGGCTCAAGCCCGAAATGTTGGTTCTGTATTTTTATCTCTGCTATATTTACACTGTTTGACCTGTTGAGTTTCTCCAGCGTCGCGTTTTTACTTCAACCACGGTGTCTGCAAACTTTTATTTCAACACACAAACATGCTGGAGAATCCCAGCAGGTCACACACCCTCCACAGGAAGTAAAGGGTAACCATAATTTCAGGCCTTGCCCTTGGATGATCACATGGTCACAGAGGTTGAGAGCTCCAGGGATAACTGAAGGAGAGCAGTGAGAGAGAATCCCACAGAACACTCTGCAAAGACAGAACAAAGTTGGCATCTTTCACAGTGACTGCAGTGGAGCAGCTGAATGGAGTTGAACAAGGAAGTTTCCAGTTGCTGGGATTGAGTACAGTACCCTAGGCCCAAAATATCTACTTTTCATAGATGTTGCATGACCTGCCAAGTTTCTCTCGTACACTGCAGTAGATGAAGTGTCCACTTGCCTTAATTAGCTGAGGTACAGAAATGTTAGACCAGTGTGTTTATGGCTCAGCAAGAAAATTCCAGAAATCTGCTCATTATAGGAAGGATGTGGAAGCTGTGGGGGTTTTACCAGGACCTTTCCAGGCAGTATGGTCTGACCAGCCCGGGTAAGAAACCTGCATAGGAGAAGGCCACTCCGATATAAAACCTACGACCCAAGGACCTCGCTGCCACGTCCCAGCTTGCTTGGCCATGGCACACGAACCATGGATGTAAAGGGTGGGGCCAGTACTGCGCACACTGCACTCCACCTAAAAGCTCCTTTGCTCAGGCCCGAGGACAGGTCCACGTCCTCCCCCTCCACGTCCTCCCCCTCAAAAGATGCACACAAACTCAAGCTAGCATGCTGGAACATCAGAACCATGCTAGACAAGGCTGACAGCCACCGACCTGAATTACCCCTCCATAAATCTTTGCCCGCGAAGCCAAGCCAAAGAAAAAAAGACTGGATTGTAAAATAAGCCTTATGAAGCAAAATTAGCAGAGCTGGGACTTTTCTCTTTGAAGCATAGAAAGATGAAAAGAGACTTAAGAGGTCTACAAGATTATGAGAGGCAGATAAGGTTGTCAGCCAGCGCCTGTTTCCCAGGGCAAACATAGCAAACACCAGAGGACATGTCTACAAAGTGAAGGGAGGGAAATTTGGGGGAGACGTCAGGGGTTTCTATTTATTTATTTTTACACAGAGAGCTGTGGGTCCCTGGAATGCCTCGCCAGGGTGGTGGTGGAGGCTCAAACATTAGGGCCTTACACAGAAAAATAGAGGATTATGGGGTAGGGAGGGTTTAGTGCTTTCTTAAGGAATATTATAGGTCGGCACAACATTGAGGGGTCTATGTCCTAAAGGCTGGTCACCATGTGACAGGAAGTTAGAGCAGCAAAGGATACTTTCACATTTATTCACAAGATGTTTCCAATTATCAAATTTCACGCCGTTCCCAGTGACAAAAGACCGAAGAGGGTGAGGATTAAGTGTCATAGGGCTGTAGGTCAAATTTAATTTTAAAAAGTTTACCTCCTTTGGCAAATTAAATTGCCACCCAAATGTAGAACTGACATTGTGTTTTGTAAGGTGCCCCCTGACTTATCTTACCCGAGTTCTGATCTTGTGAAGTAGCCTCACGTGCAGCACCTTGTCAAAGGCCTTCTGAAAATCCAAATACACAATACACACTGCATCTTTTTCAAAGGTTTGTCAAGGAACATTTTCCCTTAAGGAACCCATACTGGCTGTGGCTTATCCTATCATGTGCCTCCCAGCACTCCGTAATCTCATCCTTTACAATTGACTCCAACATCTTCCCAACCACTGACGTCAGGCGAACCAGTCTAGAATTTCCTTTTGCTATCTCCCTCCCTTCTTGACCAGTGGGTGACCTGTGATTTTCCAGACCTCCAAAACAAACGCTGAAAACTTGAACAAACAACGCAAAAGGGAATAACTCAGCAGTTCACGCAGCATCCTTTGTACAAATAGTTGGTCAATATTTTGGGTCAAGAGATTTTATTGAGGCGGTGCACGGATAGGAGTGGTTTGGAGGGATATGGGCCAAAATTGGATTAGCTTGGTTAGAATAGACAAGTTGGGCCAAAGGGTCTGTTTCTGTGCTGGAGAACTCTACAACCCCTTGACTGGGCCAGCCCTCAGTACCCTGCCCACATCCATCCCTCCACCAGCCCCTTAAGGGGTTTCAGATACTCACAGCCGCACATAGTACAGGAGAACTTCCTCCTCTTGGCTGCCCCGTAGCTGTTTCCAGTGTCGACCATGTCCCCATAGGTTCCTATGGTCACTGTGAGGCCAACAGGTGGCTGCTCGTCTGGACTGTTGCCCGCTTGCTGGTCACAGGGTGCGAGGAGGTTTTCACTGCTTGGCGTCGGAAGCCCCTCGGATTTCTCTGCCTCCTGGGAGTCCCCGAGGCCCCTGCTCTCGGTGGGGTTCCCAGAGGGCAGGGTGCCGCTGGCGTGGGAGTATAGGTGATCCCGCAGGCTTCCCCGTGTGGAAAACCTCTCCCCGCAGTAGTGGCAGGAGTAGAGTTTGTGGGTCTTTCCCCGCTTGAAGCTGAGGCCAGGAACCTGCAGCCCGCCTGACAGCAGCCCCCGGGATGCAGCTGGCGAGCTGGGGCTGCCCTCCTCCGTCCCCGGCTGCCCTGAAGGATCTTGGCCAATGGGAGGCCTGGCGTACCGGTGTTCGGGGATGTTGGCGGCTGCCACTGGGGGCAAAGGGCAGGGCTGCTCTGCGGTCTGGGCTCGTGCTCCGCCACGGCTGACAGACGGCTGGACGTCCCGAACCTGCAGCTTCTGTGAGCCGGATATCTGGATGCCGTAGAGGTTGGGTGACTGCAAGGGCAGCACCTCGTGATGCTGAGCAAAGACCTGCCCGCTGTGGCCCGGGTCGTGGACTAGGTTGTAGGCATGCAGGAAGCGGATGCCTTCTTCCAGGCGATTGGGGTCCACGGGCTGCTTCGGCCCTTTGCCCGTGTACATGAGGTGCAGCAAGTAGCTGAAGATGTCTGGCTGAATGTCCACTGGCTGCATCTTGATATAGTCACTGTCAGGGAGAGAGAGATCACAGGAGTTGAGGAGTGCTCCCACAGGATCTGGATATTGCCTGCGTGCACACACGCACTCACTGCGGGGGACAGGGCTGAGGGAGCATGGCACCACTGTGGGGGACAGGGTCGAGGGAGTGCGGCGCCGGACAGGGCCCATGGAGCGCAGCGCCACTGCAGGCCGAGAGCTGCACAGCTGAGGGGGACAGAGCCAAGGGAGGGCTGCACTTCTGCAGGGGACAGGGCCAAGGGTGTAGGAGCAAACAACACTGTTATACCACAAAAAGGGTGGGAGGTTCAACCAGGTTTGGAGAGAGGTGGTAAATGGAGATGGGAGAAAAGGAGAGGGACATGAATGAGGGAGGGAGAGATGCTCCACACAGCAGCACACTGGTACAGATGACCTCCTGCTCCAGAGACCCAGCTTCAATCCCCACTTCAGGTGCTGACTACATGGAGTTTGCACATTTTCCGTGACAATATGCATTTCCCCTTTTGATGCTCCTGTTTTCTCCCACATCCCAAAGGACATGCATGACTTTAATTGATTGCTGTAAACTGCTGGCAATCTGAGGCAAGGTGAGAGGAAAGTGGGTTGTACAGAAATAGCACAAAAGTCTGCAAAGGCTGTGATTGTAATACAAACACAGAAACACTGGAGCAATGTCGATAGAAGGTCGATGCATAACCGATGTTTTGGGCCTGAGCCCTTCCTCAAGGAATGAGTGTAAATGGATGTCTGACGGCAGGGTCCATGTCTGGGCTGCATGACTCTATGAAGGGAAAGGGAAGAGGGCACCTGCAAAGGAGGCAGGAGTGAGAATGCCCTTACCTAGATTGGTGGATGAAGATCATCTTGAAGTAGTTGGAGAAAGCGGCTAGCACCGCTCGATGGGCTTTGAAGTGGATGTCCCCCACAGCCACTGTGCAGTCACACAGGAAGCCAAACTCTCGTTGGACATTCAGCTGCTGCAGGAGAACCACACTGTGATTGGCCACATCCATGGTGTCACCCTGTACGGGACAACACCTCAGAATTAATACCCGGTAACCCCACCAATCAAACCCCAGTTAAAGATGGCAGCTCTGGAGAATGGCTGCACCATACACCCACCACCTTCCGTGTGAAACAGTTATCCCGTCAGGTTCCTGTTAAATCTCTCCCCCTCACCTTAAACCTGTCGCCTGGTTACAGATTCCCCTCCTCTGGGCAAAAGACTGCATTCACCAATCTATTCCTCCCATGACTGTACACATCTCTGTGAGACCAGCCCTCATCCTCCTGCGCTCCAAGGAAATAAAGCATAGGGGTAGCAGGGTTAACACAGCGCCATTACTGTGCCTGTAACCCAGGTTGGAATCCGGTGCTGTCTGTAAGGAGTTTGTATGTTCTCCCCATGTCTTCGTGGGTTTCCTCCCACCCTCCAAAAGCATATGGGGTTTGTATGTTGACTGGTGTATTCTGGCAGCATGGGCTCGTGGGCCAGAAAGGCATGTTACTGTGCTGGATGTCTAATTTAATTTTTAAAAAATAAAATTTAATGATTTGGAAGGTTTAAACCCCCTCCGATGTTGCTCTTTGCTGAACGAGCTGTGCTGGTTCTGTTGTCAGCGGGGCCTTGGGTCCAGGTATCACACAAGAAGGAAAGAACACTGAGGTCTGAAGGTACAGTGCACCATGCCCAGCTCCCAACTGTGGCTGCTGTGCAGCGTGCGCATCCAGTCCCACTTCCCAAGGCTTGAAAAAAACACACACGGTGAACAGAGGCTCAGTCTCTGCCACAAGCTGAGCAAATGTTGTCCAGCAATGAGGCCACCTTCTCCCATCATGGATACCAAATCATCCCTAGAGTTGTGCACTGCAAAGAAACAGGCCGTTCAGACCATCATGTCCATGCTGACCATTTTGCTTGTCTAGATAAATCCCATTTGCCTGAATTGGGATCATGTCCACCACTTGCTTGTTCATGCCTAAATATTTAAATGAAATTAAAACATGATGCTGGAGAAATTCAGCAGGTCAAACAGTGCACTTTATAGAGCAAAGAAAGATACATAACCAATGTTTCATCAAGCTATGAGCAAAATGTCGACAGGCACCCAAATCACAGACTTCCAATCAGAAAAGTGTCCTTCCACCACGACCCAATCTCACCCATTAAAGCAACCAACTACAGAAGTAAATCACAAAGGTCTGCAGACCGTGGCTGAAGTAAGAAAACAATGCTGGAGAAACTCTGCATGTCAATAACAGGGTACTTTATATAACAAAGATAGATACATGACCAACGTTTCGAGCTTGAGCCCTTCAAGGTATGAGCAACATATGACTGGTTAGACCTCTATTCGGGTGCCTGCCTACATTTTGCTGAGACGTTGATGAAGGGCTCAAGCCCGAAACGTTGGTTACATATCTTGCTTTGCTCAAATCTGGGGAGGGAGCGCTGGAGAAGAAGGACTTTCCTTTCCTTTTTTTGGACCTTATGAATGTTTTTCTATGATTTTATATTCAATGTATTTTTGTTATATTAATTGAGTCCTATATACTGTTTTTTCTTAAAAATTAAATAAAATATTCCAAAAAATACACCGTTTGACCTGCTGAGTTTCCCATCATTCTTTTTACTTCAACCACGATGTCTGTTTTACTCCTATTTAAATGTATTGATGATGTAGCATCTCCTCTGGCAGTGAGTTCCAGATTTTAAAAAATTACCCCTCAGATCCATTTTAAAACTCTTTCTTCTCGCCTCAAACCTACACCTTTTTTTCCTGTTAACCCTACCGTAGCAAAATGATTCTGCCTGCCTTCTCTGTCTAGGCTTCTCATCATCTTGTACAATTCCGTCAGGTCACCCCTTAGCCCCACCTCAGATAAACGACACTGGGTCATATTCACCTGCGAGGAAACAGCACGATGCAAGATGAAATAGGCCCTTTAGCCCACCTCATCAATGCTGACCCATTGTCCAATGAGCAAGTCCCATTTGCTTGTTATTGATATCCTTCCTGTAGTTCGGTGACCAAAAACTGCATGCAATCCTCCAAATTTGGCCTCACCAATGTCTTGTACAACTTTACCATTGTTGGTGTATCTTACTTGCCTGTTTGATGCAGCAAGAAAGAATCTTGGGGCATCTGAACATTGTTACTGATGTATTTGACAAACTCCATCTACATCTTCCACTGCCAATGTACTGAAAGACCACAATCTATCCGGGTTAGTAGAAGAATATTGAGTATCACACTGAAAGCTGGCACCCCTCAGGGCAGTGTGCTCAGCCCACTCCTGTTCACATGACTGTGTCACCAGATCCAGCTCCAAGTGTCATAAAGTTTGCAGAGGACACGACAGTCGTTGGCCTCATCAGCAACAACAAGGAGTTGCCCTACAGAGATGGAAAATCTTGTGAAATGATGCAGGAGTAACAACCTGAATCTCAATGTGGACAAAATGAAAGAGATGATTGTGGACTTCAGGAGGATCAGGAAGGACTTTCCTCCACTACACATCCACAACTCTGTAACGAAGCGGTCAATCCACAGGACCACAGAGTGGCAGAGAGGATCGTTGGAGTATTCTTCCCCCCCCCCATCGACGTGATCTACTGGGTTCATTGTCTGAAGAAGGTATGCAAGATCATTGAGGACCTCTTCCACCCCGCACACAGGATCTTTCAGCTGCTCCCATCAGGGAAGAGATCCAGGAGTACAAGAGTCAGCTCCACCAGGATAAGGAATAGCTTCTTTCCACGGGCAGTGAGAATGCTGAACAACCAAAGGAACTGCTCACACTGACCGTCCGAGACTCTCCTTTGTACAAAACAGAATTTATTTATTTTTATAGTTAAAAAATACTTGTCCTACATATGTATTATTTGTCCATATGTGTGTTATGTTGGGTTGTGGGTCTGCATGTTTGGCACGAAGGACTGGAGAATGCTGATTCGTCAGGTTGTACGTATATAATCAGATGACAATAAACTTGACTTGAAAGAACCATCACACCCCAGACACACACTCTTCTCCTTCCTCCTATCACAGAGAAGGCTCAAGAATGTGAAAACGTGCACCAAAAGGGTTAAACAGTTTCTTTCCCCGTAGCCATCAGGCTCCTAAATGAACCCCATATTGGTGCTCTCACACAAGGGTGCTCATTGATCTTCTTTTCAATGCAACTCTATACTCTGTAATCGTACTCTTCTTCTTCATCTCCATGAGACTCCTATTTAGAGTTGACCTATTAAGACTACTCATTGTAGAACCCTTCTACTCTACCAGGAAAATGTGACAATTTAAAACCCATATTCTTATTTGCATCAATTAGGACCATAGCCTTCTCTGTTTAAGTCTGTCTTTAATATAGTGATGTACCACATTCCACCATTTCTTCTGACAGTGAATTCCAGTATCAACCACTTTTTTAAAAAAAATCCTAAGGGAACAATACAATAACAAGTCTCTCTCTTGGAAAACAACAGCAACATGTACATCAGGCTCCTTTTCATCAACTATAGCTCAGCTCTCCACACTGTCATCCCCTCAGTACTGGTCGCCAAGCTTCAAACCCTAGGCCTCTGTACCCCTCTCTGCAACTAGATCCTTGACTTCCTCATCAGACGACCAGTCAGTACAAATGGGAAACAACATCTCTTCCTCACTGATGATCCACACAGGTGCACCTCAAGGATATGTGCGTAGCCCACTGCTCTACTCTCTCCACATCCATGACTGCGTGGCTATGCACAATTCAAATGCCATCTATAAATTTGCCGTCAACGCCATAGCTTTCAGCAGAATTACAGACGGCAGAAACAAATTGGCTCTCCACCAGCTCTTCATAATCTTGTAGACCTCTATCAAATCACCTCTCATCCTTCATCAGTCCAAAGAGAAAAGCCTCAGCTCTGTCAACTTTGCTTCATGTGACATGTTCTACAATTCAAGCAACATTCTGGTAAATCTCCTCTGCACCTTCTCCATCTTTCCTGGAATGAGGTGACCAGAACTGAACACAATTCTCCAAGTATGGTCTGACCAGAGTTTGAAAGAGCTCCATCATTATTCGATGGCTCTTCAACTTAATCCCCCATCAAATGAAGGCCACCATAAACCTTCTTAATCACCATATTACCTTGTGCAGCAACCTTGAGTGACCTATGGACCTGGACTCCAAGATCTTTGTTCCTCCACACCATTAAGAATCCTGCCATGAATTGCCTTCAAGTTTCACCTCACACTTAGCCAGATTGAACTCCATCCGCCACTTTTCCAGCTAACTCTGCATCGTGTTCTAACTTCGATTGCCTTCACAACTCCTCCAGCTTTTGTACCATCTGCAAATTTACAAATCTACCCCTCCACTTCACCATCATTTATAAAAACCACAAAGAAGAGAGGTCTCAGAGAAAATCCTTGCAGAACGCCACTGGCCTGCATTGTTACTGCAATTTTTACTATCTTCCTTCAGGGTGGCAGTACAGTCTGTGTCAGTTAACTGGGGCAGAATGCCAACAGTCTCACCTGAGAGGGAACTGAACATGTAATCCAGGCTGGTTGAGCATTGCTATAGTAAGGGATTGTCAAAGATGGTAACTTGATGAGACATCACCAACCACCACTACTACCCATGCAGTGCCTACAAATCATACCAGCTATGCCAGGGATAGAAGTCAGCACAACACTATTATAATCCCAGTGATCAGGGCTAGGGTACAAATCACACACTGTCTTTAAACATAGGGAGGAGGAACAGGAGTTGGCCAAAAATGGCCCATCGAGCCTGCTCCGCCATTCAATACGATCATGGCTGATCTAATTTAGGACCTAACTCCACCTACCTGCCTTCTCCCCATATCCCCTAATTCCTCTATCATGTAAAAATTTATCTAACCGAATTTTAAATATGTTTAACGAGGCAGCCTCAACCACTTCCCTGCTTAGAGAATTCCAAACATTCACCACTCTCAGGGAAAAACATTTTCCTTGTGTCTGTGTGGGTTTTCTCTGGGGGGCTCATATCCTCCCACCATTCAAAACATACTGGGGGTTGTAAATTAATTGGATGTAAATTGAGTGGCACATGCTCATGGGCTTAAAGGGCCTGTTAACATGCAGTACCACTAAAATTAAGTTAATTTAAATTTTCAAAAATTAAATGTAAATTTACTAGCCCACAGTAATTCCTAATCCCATCTCCACCAGCAAGTGCAGCAAAGTCAACACTACTTTTTCCACCCTCCCCCTTGGATCTCACAACCCATCTCCACAGACCCCACCCCCCACATTCCTCTCCTTCCCCACACATCTCCTTCCTCACACCCCCTCTGCAGACACCCCACGTCCATGCCCCTTCCTTGCCCATGCCCCTTCCTTGCCCATGCCCCTTCCTTGCCCATGCCCCTTCCTTGCCCATGCCCCTTCCTTGCCCATGCCCCTTCCTTGCCCATGCCCCTTCCTTGCCCATACCCTTCCTTGCCCATACCCCGCTCCCTCCCCACCCCTTCCTTGCCCATACCCCGCTCCCTCCCCACCCCTTCCTTGCCCATACCCCGCTCCCTCCCCACCCCTTCCTTGCCCATACCCCTTCCTTGCCCATACCCCTTCCTTGCCCATACCCCTTCCTTGCCCATACCCCTTCCTTGCCCATACCCCTTCCTTGCCCATACCCCTTCCTTGCCCATACCCCTTCCTTGCCCATACCCCTTCCTTGCCCATACCCCTTCCTTGCCCATACCCCTTCCTTGCCCATACCCCTTCCTTGCCCATACCCCTTCCTTGCCCATACCCCTTCCTTGCCCATACCCCTTCCTTGCCCATACCCCTTCCTTGCCCATACCCCTTCCTTGCCCATACCCCTTCCTTGCCCATACCCCTTCCTTGCCCATACCCCTTCCTTGCCCATACCCCTTCCTTGCCCATACCCCTTCCTTGCCCATACCCCTTCCTTGCCCATACCCCTTCCTTGCCCATACCCCTTCCTTGCCCATACCCCTTCCTTGCCCATACCCCTTCCTTGCCCATACCCCTTCCTTGCCCATACCCCTTCCTTGCCCATACCCCTTCCTTGCCCATACCCCTTCCTTGCCCATACCCCTTCCTTGCCCATACCCCTTCCTTGCCCATACCCCTTCCTTGCCCATACCCCTTCCTTGCCCATACCCCTTCCTTGCCCATACCCCTTCCTTGCCCATACCCCTTCCTTGCCCATACCCCTTCCTTGCCCATACCCCTTCCTTGCCCATACCCCTTCCTTGCCCATACCCCTTCCTTGCCCATACCCCTTCCTTGCCCATACCCCTTCCTTGCCCATACCCCTCTCCCTCCTCACCCCCACACCCATATCCCTTCCTTGCCCATACCCCTCTCCCTCCCCACCCCATACCCCTTCCTTGCCCATACCCCCTCCCTCCTCACCCCCCACCCCATACCCCTTCCTTGCCCATACCCCCTCCCTCCTCACCCCCCACCCCATACCCCTTCTTTGCCCATACCCCTCCCTCCCCACCTCCATATCCCTTCCTTGCCCATACCCCTCTCCCTCCCCACCCCATACCCCTTCCTTGCCCATACCCCCTCCCTCCTCACCCCCCACCCCATACCCCTTCCTTGCCCATACCCCCTCCCTCCTCACCCCCCACCCCATACCCCTTCTTTGCCCATACCCCTCCCTCCCCACCTCCATACCCCTTTCTTGCCCATACCCCTCTCCCTCCCCACCCCTACCCCCATACCCCTTCCTTGCCCATCCCCATACCCCTTCTTTGCCCATACCCCTCTCCCTCCCCAACCCCATACCCCTCTCGCTCCCCACCTAGAGACCCCCACACCCCTCTCCTTTCCCCACCACCTTCACAGATCTCCCAAACCTCCTCCCGCCCCAAGCCTTCACAACTCCCCCAGACCCAAACACCCCTCGCCACGTTCCCTGCCCCAATCCCCCCAGTTTCCTCTCCCATCCCACCATCCCGTCCATCGTTACCCCGAGCTGCGGCCACCCTCCCGCTCCGTCCCGCCACCCCAGCCCCAGCCCCAGCCCCAGCCCCGGCCCCGGCCTCGGCCTCGCCGTGCCGGGCTGTGAGGGGACTGGACTTTCCCGTGGATCAGTCCACACAGTGGTGAAGGCAGCCATCGCTGGGCTCGGGGTTTGGCGGCCCTGCAACTCCGGTTCCCGGCGCCCGACTCTTACCCAGCTCCGTCGCCTCCTGACCTCTGGGGTCACAGCACGGGACGCACGTGGCGACGTCATAGCCCCATCTGATCAGAGGGTCACAGGGACGTCACGTGCTAATACGTCACTCAGTAATATCCCTGTGATAGTGATGTCACCGTATGCTTTTCACAGTGAAATCACAAAGGGAGCCTCCCAGAGACATTGATGTCATAAGAGGAGTCTCCCAACAACGATGATGTCACAATGGAGGTCTCCTACCAACGAAGAGGTCACAAGGGAAGTCTCCCAGTAACAGTGATGTCACAAAGGGAGCCTCCAAGAGACATTGATGTCATAAGGGGAAATCTCCCAGTGACGATGATGTCATAAGGGGAGTCTCCCAACTATGATGATGTCATTAGAGAGATCTCCTACCAATGATGAGGTTACAAGGGGTGTCACGGTGACAGTGATGTAACAAAGGGAGTCTCCCAACAATCATGAAGTCACAAGGGGATTCTTCCAGGAACAATGATGACACAAAGGGGAGTCTCCTAGTAACAATGATGTCATAAGGAGGGAAAGACTCTCTGTCAATGATGATGTCATAAAGGGACTATCCCAGTAGATATGATGTCACAAAAGGAGAAATTGACATGTGGAATTTCCTGGAAACAGAACAATGCAGGTGGAGAGGGTTCGCTTCATGTGAGTGCACAGTGGAACTGGAGCATGCTGACAGCATGACCTTCCCTATTCCTACTACGCACACATCCATCTGTCCCTTCGAGTCATGGTGTCGGTCCCCACAATAATAATGCACAATATTGCCATGGTTCTGTAGATCGAGTTTCTGCATTCATGTAGCTCGTAACAGTGCTGATCAGTATATGAATTTACTTAGTAAGCTGGATTGTATTGTCTATGGTCAAACTTACAAACTTGTGACCAAAGAAACATTTGACAGCATATAGGACCATAAGACATAAGAGTAGAAATTGGTCAATCAGCCCTTCAAGTGTGCCCTGCCATTTAATCATTTAATCACTCAGCTCCACTATCCGGCCTTCTTCCCAAACCTTTAATGCCTTGGCTAATCAAAAACTTACCAATTTCTCCCTTAAATACACCCAATGACCTGGCCTCCAAAATTGCATGTGGGAACAAATTCCACAGCTTCACCATCTTTGACAGAAGAAATTCCTCTGCATCTCTGTTCTAAGGGAGCACCCTTCAATCCTGAAGTTGTGCCCTCTTGTCCTGGACTCTCCCACCATGAGAAACAACATTTCTACATCTACTCTGTCCACACCTTTCAACATTCAAAATGTTTCAATGAGATTCCCCCTCATTCTCCCAAACCCAACAGCTATCAAACACTCCTCATAATAACCCTTTCATTCCCAGAATCATCCTTGTGAACCTCCTCTGAACTCTCTAATGACAGCATATCCTTTCTTAAATGAGGAGCCCAAAACTGCTCACAGTACTCCAAGTGAAGTGTAAATGAAACAAGAAAATCTGCAGATACTGTGATTGTAGTAAAAGTACACTAAAAAAGCTGGAGGAATATGGCCAGTCTTTCAGCATCCATTGGAGATAAAGATATATCGCCGACTTTTCGGGACTGAGTCCTTCAAGGAATAAGCAGAATGAGCAAAAATCAGGAAATCTCAGAAAAGAGACAGTGTTGGCTGGGGGAGGAATCCACACCAACAAAAGGTGAATGGGATATGATAAGGGGAGAGGTGTGCATTTAATTAGATATATATGTTTAATAAGGCACCCGTGCCTTATAAAGCCTCAACATCGCATTCCTGCTCTTATATTCTATTCCCCTTGAAATGGATGACAGCGTCGTATTTGCCTTCTTCACCACTGACTCAACCTGCAAGTTTATCTTCAGGCCGCCCTGAGCAAGGCTCCCAGATCCCTTTGCATCTGGGTATTTTCAGTTTTCACCCCATTTAAAAAATAGTCTGTCCGTTTATTTCTTCTCCCCAAGTGCATGACTGTGCACTTTCTGACATTGTACTTCATTGGGCACTTCTTTGCCCATTCTCCTAATGTGTCTAAGTCCTTCTGCAGCTTCCGTGTTTCCTCAACACCACCTATTACCTACTCCTTCACCTACCTTCGTATCATCCGCAAACTTGGCCACAAAAGCCATTCATTCCATAATCCAAATCATTCCTGTACAACATAAAAAGAAGAAACCCCAACATCAACCCCAATGGAACACAACTAGCAACTGGCAGACGACCTGAATATGATCCCTGTATCCCAACTCTGCTTCCTGCTAATCAGCCACTGCTCTACCCATACTAGTATGTTTCCTGTTATACCATGGGCTCTTATCTTGTTGTGGTCTCATGTGTGGCACCTTTTTCAAGGTCTTCTGAAAAATCAAAATACATAACATCCATCACATCTCCCTTCTCCAGCTGGCTTCTCATTCTTCAAATAATTCTAATAGGTTTGTCAGGCAAGATTTTCTCCAAAGGAACCCATGCTGGCTTAGAAGTGCAAATGCAGAGGAGGTGAAGATATTTGCACTTAGGAATACACTAAAATCTTCTTCAAGAACTTTCAAAAAGGGGTTGGAGAAATAAAGGAGAGAATATTATTGGTATTCCCTCAGGACAAAGAACAAGCCCATTCAGCCCATTGTCTATCCTAGTACACCTAACATTCCTATTCCCTCATTATTTCCCAGTATCCTGTTCTTTCAAATATACTCATCCATTTCCACAGGAAAAGACATCCAATCCTCTGCATTTCAATCTCATTCATGCCCAATAGATTATGTTAATCATCATCTCAAAAATATCAATGGTGCCCCAAAATCTGTTAGGGAAAAATTGTGGAGAGGAAAAATGCTGTGGATTAAAACAAAACAACAGGCCCTACTGCCTATGGCTCAGTGGCTCTGACATCCTCCATCACAAAGAGTTTCAATATTCAAGAGAAAAATGTCTGTATGTATTTTGGTCAATATGGTTTATTGTGTAAAAAATTTTTAAAAATTTAAAAAAGGAGGCTAATCACGGCTTAAGTTAACCAGCCTCCTAGCCAGATTGACTCATTTGAACAGGTTGACAGCAGATGGCGTCTCTCTGGCCTTGCACTCAGCCCGGATGTGATAGTACAGATCTATCACCAATGTACATAGTGTACATTGACTGTGCTTACAGCGATTGGCTGAGAGTTAAGCCACGCCTATTGTCTGGGCTTTAAAGGGTTGTGTCCCTAGGCAGGTCGGATCATTCCGGACTGGTCGGCCACCTGTGAAGAGCTCCTGTCTTTTGCTAATAAAAGCCTTGGTTTGGATCAACAAGTCTTTGGTTCTTTCGACGAGCCCTACACCAGAACATCTGGATATTGAAGAAACCTCACTCTGTCAGTTGACTACTCATAGAGCCATAGAACAATGCAGCACAGAAACAGCCCTTTGGCCCATCTAGTCTCTACTTAACTATTATTCTGCATTGTCCCACTGACCTGCACCTGTAATACATTGACAACATATCTGCCTTCAACACCATCGATGAAAATCAACTCATCTCAAACTCCGAGACCTGAAATTAATTCAAGATTAATGATTCTTTTATCGTCATGTGATACCTGACAATAATTTCCTTTCGTCAACTGTAAAGACAAACATCAGCAGAAATTGCTTGGCTCCCCTAACAGTCAGAGAAAGAGAATCAAAAGAGAGCCCACCGCGCCCCCCCATCCCCCAACAGTCACAGTGTCTGTAGCTCCAACACTCCCACACTCCGCAGCCACACAGACTTCAGTCTAAACCAACAGCAGCCTGAGCTCTGGGTTCAAACCTCTGACATGATCAGGAAGCATTCAGCACCCTTGGCACCCTCTTGCATTCCGGTTCTGATACCTGATACCCCTTCAGCCAGTCTTGAGCCAGTTGCCAGCAGCCTACAGCTTGTGTGGGTTCACAGATTCAGTGAGAATTGGAAGACGGCACCTCCTCCATCATTATCCTCAGCACCCAGCCCTACATGGTTGTGAACTCAGCCCCCTCTACACTCCCCTGTACATCCCATGATTACATCTCCAGCTGTAAATCCACTGCCATAGGTAGGATCTCTGACAACGATGAGACGCAATGCATAAGGGAGAGAGGAGGACAGAATCAGGACAACAACCTCTCTCTCAGTGTCAGCAAGGTGAAGGAGCGGGCCACAGACTTCTGAAAACTGTGCTTCTGACCATCAGGGGATACAAAGCACACTTTGCTGCTGTCTATATAACTTGAGCATTATTTTGTCACAGCCCTTCAAACTCTCCAATCAAGTTCAAGTTTATCGTCACGTAACAAGATGTGGTGATAGAGGTTATTTTGGGAGTAGTCCAGTAGACATCTCATATACAGTACGGAACTCACAGAGTTACCAAGAGAGATCAGTTAGAACACAGCAAAGGCAGCACCATTTTATTATTTTGGGGCTCAGTCTAACAGCAGGAAGGAAACTATTCTTTAAACAGGCAATACGACATCTCACACTCATGAATCTCCCTCCTGATGAGGGGTGGGGGGGGGGGGTGAAGGGAGTGTGGCCGGGGTCTTTAATATGTTGGTTGCTTTTCCAAGGCAGTGGGAGTTATAGACAGAAGTAGGGAGATGTGTGATGGATGGTCTGAGCTGTGTTCATGTTTTGGGCAGGACAGTTCCCGTCTTACACAGCGGTGCACCACTAACAGGATGCTGTCAATGGTGTACATGTGGAGGCAGTTCAGGGATCCTGGTGATGTGGTTCATTTCCTTTCTGATGTTGGTGCTCAAGAGAAGAGGCACCTCCTCTTGATGTGACCTGGTCTAATGGGAACCCAGCGAGCTATAGTTAGCTAATTTGCTTCTGTTGATGCAACCGCTGCTAAGAGGCATAACCTACAGAGCGGTGCGGTATGTCAAAGCACAAAGTTAGTAAGAAGCGGCAGGCACGCATAGAACTGCCAGATGGTCAGATAAACACTTCTTTGTGGAAACTCGTCTGCCTTAACGAGGAAGTGTTAGATCTGTATTCCTGCATAT
The DNA here is from genome assembly GCF_036971445.1 of Narcine bancroftii. Taxonomy (NCBI): domain Eukaryota; kingdom Metazoa; phylum Chordata; class Chondrichthyes; order Torpediniformes; family Narcinidae; genus Narcine; species Narcine bancroftii. The sequence goes on along the minus strand of NC_091470.1, from coordinate 9,474,389 downwards.
AAAGTGTATGACTGAGAGTCACAGGATGATTGTGGTCACAATCCAGGTCACAAAGGTGACAACGTGAATCTAATGGAGTGTGGCCATTTTAAACATGTATGATTCTCTGCACCAAATGGAGTTGGGACTCAGCCATGCTCTGAGCCTGACATCCCATGCACGCACTTAGTTAAATAAAATGTCTGTCTTCTAACAGAACCGAGCATGAAGTTTTTTTTAGGTTTCTCCACAAAGGAGAGGAGGGGCCAGGAGACAGGGAGAAAGCAGAGAGTTCTTCTGAGAGATTTTGGTGAGGATGGAGAGAAAGATGCTTCAATGGAGTGTAAAGGCTAGAATGGAGGTTGGGCTGAATGGTTTGTTTCTCAGCCACACATCTAAGGTGATCACTGTGTGGAGAGGGTTCCAGGTGGTGTCCAGTGTTACTGGGCTTCTCTCCCTGACTTCCACCCTGACTCTCCATCCACAGCACTGAGATCTCTAAGCCCCAGAATCATTTTGTTCCACCAGCGCTTGAACCCTTCCAACCCAATCTATTGTTTGGGGCTTGAGAGCAAGCGTTTTTTCTCCATGCTGAGCTTAATCAAAGCTCTGAACCAAGGCCTAATTATAACAAACAGGGGACAAAAGCAAGTTTACTGTCTCCTCATTTTTCAGTGCTTCTCTATGGCTTATAGTATCTCCCCAAAAACAAAATATATTGATATCCACTAATCAGAAATGGTTCACTCCGTACACCACCACAGTGCTGCCTGACCTGCTGGGTATTTCCAGCAGTTCCTGTTTATTTCAGATTATTAGCACCTGAAGTTTACACCTTTAGAAGCACTGCTACCATCAGGAAGGTAAATAATGAGGGGAGATTTAAAATTATGAGGGGGGGAGACAGAGTAAATGTCGGTAGCCTTTTTCCACTGAGGGTAGATGAAATACAAACCATGGGCTAACTGTGAAAGTGGAGAAGTTTAGGGGAACTTCTTCACACAGAGATTGGTGGAAGTGTGAAACAAACTACCAGTTGAAGTTGTGAATATGGGCTCAATTTTAACATTTTTGAAGAATTTGGACAGCTACATGGATGGGAGAGGTTAAGGACTGGGTGCAGGTCAGAGGGACTAGGCATAAAAATCGTACGGCATAGACGAGAAGGGCCGAAGTGCTGCAATGCTCTATGGTTATAGGAGCCTGGACGAACATCCAATAATACAAAAACAGCTTCTTCCCCTCCACCATCAGATTTCTGAATGGACAATGAATTACAGACATTATCCTACTTTTCTTTTGCATTAATTTATTTCTTTTATTTATAAAAAATGTAATTTATAGCAATTTTGCACCTGTAAAGCTGTTGCAAAACAACAAATTCCGTGAAACATGTTCGTGATAATAAATTCTGATTCTGATTTACACCTTTCTCAGATTCCAAAGTAAATATCCTCACACTGTGTCGTGTTTACATTTACAAAATGGTAATCATATCCAAGTCCATCATGGCAGCAACCTCTCTGCTATGTTCAAAATAAAATAAGTTCGACGGGTTCAAAGAGAATCAAGGCTGGACATGTGTTATGAACAAACAGTGGTCTTTATTTTACACACAGGGGAACTCATAAAAGGGCACACATTTACAGACTAACCCAGAATAATACACAAATAACTGCACATCAGGTGAAAATAAATCACTAATAAATATTGTCAACTCCCGATTGGGAATACAAGGGTTAAACACACAATACACATCACCCTTCTTTAAATTTAAAAATTTTAAATTTAAATGTTTTAAATTTTTTAAATAATTTGAATATACAGCACAGTAACAGGCCATTTTGGCCCACAAATCTGTGCCACCCTACTTACACCCAATTAATCTATAACCCCAGTATGTTTCGAATGGTGGAAAGAAACCAGAGCCCCCAGGGAAAACTCATGCGGATGCGGGGAGAACAAACAAAGAATTTACAGACAGCATGGGATTTGAACCCTAGTCCCGATCAGTGGTGCTGTAAAGGCGTGGCGCTAACTGCTACGCCAACCTCTCTATCCTTAGCAATCATAGCACACTAATAAACAGTCTTTCTTTGGCTTGGCTTCGCGGACGAAGATTTATGGAGGGGGTAAAAAGTCCACGTCAGCTGCAGGCTCGTTTGTGGCTGACCAGTCCGATGCGGGACAGGCAGACACGATTGCAGCGGTTGCAAGGGAAAATTGGTTGGTTGGGGTTGGGTGTTGGGTTTTTCCTCCTTTGCCTTTTGTCAGTGAGGTGGGCTCTGCGGTCTTCTTCAAAGGAGGCTGCTGCCCGCCAAACTGTGAGGCGCCAAGATGCACGGTTTGAGGCGTTATCAGCCCACTGGCGGTGATCAATGTGGCAGGCACCAAGAGATTTCTTTAGGCAGTCCTTGTACCTTTTCTTTGGTGCACCTCTGTCACGGTGGCCAGTGGAGAGCTCGCCATATAATACGATCTTGGGAAGGCGATGGTCCTCCATTCTGGAGACGTGACCCATCCAGCGCAGCTGGATCTTCAGCAGCGTGGACTCGATGCTGTCGACCTCTGCCATCTCGAGTACCTCGACGTTAGGGGTGTGAGCGCTCCAATGGATGTTGAGGATGGAGCGGAGACAACGCTGGTGGAAGCGTTCTAGGAGCCGTAGGTGGTGCCGGTAGAGGACCCATGATTCGGAGCCGAACAGGAGTGTGGGTATGACAACGGCTCTGTATACGCTTATCTTTGTGAGGTTTTTCAGTTGGTTGTTTTTCCAGACTCTTTTGTGTAGTCTTCCAAAGGCGCTATTTGCCTTGGCGAGTCTGTTGTCTATCTCATTGTCGATCCTTGCATCTGATGAAATGGTGCAGCCGAGATAGGTAAACTGGTTGACCGTTTTGAGTTTTGTGTGCCCGATGGAGATGTGGGGGGGCTGGTAGTCATGGTGGGGAGCTGGCTGATGGAGGACCTCAGTTTTCTTCAGGCTGACTTCCAGGCCAAACATTTTGGCAGTTTCCGCAAAGCAGGACGTCAAGCGCTGAAGAGCTGGCTCTGAATGGGCAACTAAAGCGGCATCATCTGCAAAGAGTAGTTCACGGACAAGTTTCTCTTGTGTCTTGGTGTGAGCTTGCAGGCGCCTCAGATTGAAGAGACTGCCATCCGTGCGGTACCGGATGTAAACAGCGTCTTCATTGTTGGGGTCTTTCATGGCTTGGTTCAGCATCATGCTGAAGAAGATTACAACTAACAAGTATATCAAATGTAGCTGGTCTCCAGCATCATCCACGGCTTTGGATCTGGGATGGGCCAATCATAGTCACCCCTCTGGAGATGCCCATGGCCTGCAGCCAGGAGTTCAGTGAAGGTCTCCATGCAGCAGAAAAGAGAGAGAGAGAGAGAGAGAGAGAGCTCCACATGCTGCTTTTTCAATGCAGGCCCCATCCACATGATCTGCGAGGACCAACTGCGCATCAGTCTCAGCTGTGGGCCAGATCTAACCTTTGATTGGGAGACGAGGTGATCTGACAAGGTTCCAGCTGGAACTCTCCACAATCCACATTCTGTCCAGGTTCCCGACTGAGAACTCACATGACTCTCCACAATCCACACCACTCTCTCGTACATTGGAGACATCCAAGTGAGGTGCTGCCTCACAAAGGCAGCCAATCATAAAGGACCCCTTTAACCCTGGTATCCTCTCACTGCTACCTTCAGGCAGAAAGTCCTGAAGCCTGAAGTCCAGCAACTGTTCAATAATGTTTCTTTCCATCTTGAACCTCCCCACTCTACCCTCACCCTAACAATAAACTACTCCAGGACCACCAAAAAATTTGAAATTTCACTTTTATTTTTTGCACTAACTCCAACTATGAATATTTATTTATCTATCCTTTCAAAAATGTACCAGGGGTTGTTAGTCAATTGGGCCCGTTACCATGCTGTATGTCTAAAAAAATGATCTCTTTTCAGTCTTGGCATATTGTGGAGATTTAATGTATATTATTGTAGTGGGTGTCTCTTACATACCTGTGTAGCTACAGCAAGTAAGAATTTTGGTGCATCTGCACATCGCACTTACATATATGACAATAAACTCTCATTGCTAATTAGAACCAGAGGACATAGCTTCAACATTCGGGGGAGGAGATTTAAGACAGAGACAAGGAATCAGTGGAATTCTTTTACCAATGAAGAAGTAGAGGCTGCCTTATTGAATATATTTGATACAGATAGTAGGGGATTAAAAGTTATGGGGATAAGGCAGGTAGGTAGAGCTGAGTCCACGGTCAGATCAGCTGTGATCTTATGGAATGGCAGAGCAGGCTCGATGGGCTAGATGTCTGATTCCTGCTCCTGTTCCTTATGCTTTTATGTTGAATTCCATCAGTTGTGATTTCGTGGAAACAGAAAGAGAATGGATCAAGAGGAGCATATTCAATCCTTGCTCTGCTGTTCCCTTGTCTCAATATCACATTCCTAGTTCTCTTCCCACCTTATGCCTCGAAATCTAATTTCATTTTTCTTAAAAATATTCTACAAATTGGTCTCCGCGGCCTTCTTGTTTGTACAATTCCACATTCACCACTCTCAGAATCAAAATATTTCTCTTGATCTCACTCCCCGAATTCCTTGACGCATTTCCTGAACCCTCTGATTGTTTGTTGTCCCAATTGTGCAGCCAAAGGGAAACAGTCTCCCTCCCTCCAGCCTGTCAAATCCTTCATTTCTATTCCATCTCCTCTCATTTCTTTGAAACCCTAGTTTATAGCCCTCATTGATCCAATATCTTTTAGAAGATAATCCTACAATCCCAAGAAATAATCACATTTCATGCATTTAATTTGTAATTACTGTTCCTGTTGCTATGGACCTCTACATTTGGCAATATCTGCAGACTTGGATGTTCAGGAAAAGAGGGAACAGTTGAGAGCAGCACACACATCCTATCTTCTCAAGAATGGCCTTTGTAGATTTATAATTATCATGGGGTGAAAGAGTTTTACAGAAAAGGAAACAAACCCTTTGGGTCAACTCATCCATAAGACGTTGATGGAGTCTGTGCAGGGGAAAAATGTTTGTGTGGTGTTCTGAGATGCATTCACAAGCTTCGGTCCCATGCTGTGATACATACGGTGTACCTGTGGAAGTTGTTGAGGGACAGAGTGGACATACCGAACGTCTTTCGACTTCTAAGAAAGTTCAAAATTCAGATTTCTTGTCAGAGATTACACATGACTGCAGGAAAGATATCAGTAAGATTGAAAGAGTGCAGAGAAGATTTAATCATATTCTTTGCCTTGGCTTCGCGGATGAAGATTTATGGAGGGGGTAAAAGTCCACGTCTGCTGCAGGCTCGTTGGTGACTGACAAGTCCGATGCGGGACAGGCAGGCACGGTTGCAGCGGTTGCAAGGGAAAATTGGTGGGTTGGGGTTGGGTGTTGGGTTTTTCCTCCTTTGTCTTTTGTCAGTGAGGTGGGCTCTGCGAACTTCTTCAAAGGAGGTTTCTGCCCGCCGAACTGTGAGGCACCAAGATGCATGGTTGGAGGTGATATCGGCCCACTGGTGGTGGTCAATGTGGCAGGCACCAAGAGATTTCTTTAAGCAGTCCTTGTACATCTTCTTTGGTGCACCTCTGTCTCGGTGGCCAGTGGAGAGCTCACCATATTACACGATCTTGAGAAGGCGATGGTCCTCCATTCTGGAGATGTGACCCACCCAGCGCAGTTGGGTCTTCAGCAGCGTGGATTCGATGCCTGCGGACTCTGCCAGCTCGAGAACTTCGATGTTGGTGATGAAGTCATTCCAATGAATGTTGAGGATGGAGCGGAGACAGCGCTGAAGGAAGAGTTCTAGGAGCCGTAGGTAATGCCGGTAGAGGACCCATGATTCAGAGCCGAACAGGAGCATGGGTATGACAACGGCTCTGTACACACTGATCTTTGTGTGTTTCTTCAGGTGGTTGTTTTTCCAGACTCTTTTGTGTAGTCTTCCAAAGGCGCTATTTGCCTTGGCGAGTCTGTTGTCTATCTCGTTGTCGATCCTTGCATCAGATGAAATGGTGCAGCCGAGGTAGGTAAACTGGTTGACCGTTTTGAGTTCTGTGTGCCGGATGGAAGCTCAACCTTCACTTCAAGCCAAAGTTCAAGAACAGTGGAGCCCCCAGAAAGAGGTTCAATGTTGGAAACTTGCAGTCAGACGAAGTGAGAGGAAACTTCCAGGAAAACCTCCAAGCAAAGCTCAAGGATGCAAACTGCCTCATGGACACTTCTCCTGAAACCCTCTGGGATCAGCTGAAAACGGCCATACTGCAATCCATTGAAGAGGTACTGGGCTTCTTCTCCAGGAAAAACAAGGACTGGTTTGACGAAAACAACCAGGAAATCCAGGAGCTGCTGGCAAAAGCGATCTGCCCACCAGGCTCACCTTGCAAAGCCTTCCTGGCCAGAGAAAAAAATGAGCCTTCCGTCTCGCATGCAGCCATCTTCAGCGCAAACTCCGGGAGATCCAAAATGAGTGGTGGATTATCCTCGCCAAACGAATTCAGCTTAGCGCCAACATTGGCGACTTCAGGGGTTTTTATGAGAGACTAAAGGCGGTGTACGGCCCCTCACCCCAAGTCCAAAGCCCTCTGCGCAGCTCAGACGGCGAAGTCCTCCTCAGCGACAAGATCTCCATCCTCAATCGATGGTCAGAACACTTCCAATCCCTTTTCAGTGCCAACCGCTCAGTCCAAGAATCCGCCCTGCTCCAGCTCCCTCAACAACCCTTGAGTCTAGAGCTGGATGAGGTCCTTACCCAGGAAGAGACATATAAGGTAATTGAACAAGTGAAAAATGGCAAAGCAGCAGGTATGGATGGAATCCCCCCCAGAGGTCTGGAAGGCTGGCGGCAAAGCTCTGCATACCAAACTACATGAGTTTTTCATGCTCTGCTGGGACTAATAACTATATAACAATTACAGCAAGGAAACAAGCCATTTTGGCCCTTCTAGTCTGTACCAAACTAAATACTCTCCTCTAGTCCCACCTACTTGCACCCTGCCTCCATTCTCCTCTCATCCATATACTTATCCAAATTTTTCTTAAATCATAAAATGAACCCTACCCCCACTACATCTCCCATAAGCTCATTCCACACAGCCATCACTCTCTGAGTAAAGAAGTTCCCCCTCATGTTACTCCTAAACTTTTGCCCCTTAACTCTTAACTCATGACCTCTTATTTCAATCTCTCCTACCCTCAAGGGAAAAGCCTATCCACATCAATTCTATCTATCCCCCTCATAATCTTAAATACCTCTATCAAATCCCCTCTCAACTTTCTCTGCTCCAAAGAATAAAGACCTAATCAGCTCAATCTTTCTTTGTAATCTAGATTCTGAAATCCAGGTAACATTTTCATAAATCTTCTCTGCACTCTCTCTACCTTGGTTGTATCCTTCCTAGAATTCAGTGACCAGAACTGCACACAGTATTCCAAATTTGACCTCACTGGTGCCTTGAACATCTCAACATCACTTCCCAACTCCTGTACTGGATGCATTGATTTATAAAGGCCAACATACTAAAAGCCTTCTTCACCACCCTGTCTGCATGAGATTCTACCTTCAGGGAACGATGGACCGTTATTCCTAGATCTTTCTGCTCCACTCCATTCCTCAATCCCCTCCCATTTACTATGTACGTTGTGTTCTGATTATTCCTTCCAAAATGAAGAACTTCACACTTCTCAGCATTAAACTCCATCTGCCATCTTTCAGCCCACTTTTATAAGCATCCAAATCCCACTGCAATCTTTGTAAACCTTCTTCATGATCCACAGTTCCACCTATTTTAGTAACATCTGCATATTTACTAATCCAATTGACCACCTCATCATCCAGATCATTAATGTATAATGACCGACAGCAATGGACCCAATACACATCCCTGAGGGACACCGCTTGTCACCGGCCTCCAGTCTGACAAACAGTTATCCACTACAACTCCCTGGCATCTCCCTTCCAGCCACTGTTGAATCCATTTGACTATCTCAAAATTAATATCTACTGACTGAATCTTCCTAACTAACATTCCATGCAGAACCTTATCAAAGGCCTTACTTAAGTCCATATAGACAACATCCACTGCTCTACCCTCATCAACATTTGTAGTCATCTCATCAAAAAATTCAACAAGATTGGTCAAACACAACCTTCCATCCACAAATCCATGTTGAGTGTTCCTGATCAGACCTTGTCCTTCTAGATACTTATATATATATATATATATATATATACTATCTCTAAGAATGCTTTCCATTAATTTACCTACCACAGACGTCAAACTTACAGGCCTATAATTGCTAGGCTTGCTCCTTGAACCCTTTTTAAACAAAGGAGCCACGTGCAATACGCCAATCCTCCGGCACTATACCTGTCTCTAATGACATTTGAAAAACCACTGTCAGAGCCTCTTGCTATTTCCTCATTAACTTCTCTCAAGATCCTGGGGAAAATCCCACTGGAACCTGGAGACTTATCCACCTTAATATGTTTTAAAAGCTCCAGTACTTCCTCTTCCTTAATCACTACAGTCTCCATAATTACCCTCTTTGCTTCCTTTTCCCCTGCACTGCTCAATATCCTTCTCCTTAGTGAATACTGAAGAAAAGAACTTGTTCAAGATCTCCCTCATCTCTTTTGGCTCCACACATAGTTGTCCGCTCTGATCCTCTAAGGGACCAATTTTATCCCTCACTTTCCTTTTGATATTAACATATTTGTAGAAACCTTTTGGATTTATTTTCACCCTGCTTCCTTTTGCTACCTCATACCTTCTTTTATCTTTTCTAATTTTTTTCTTGATTCTTTTTATATTCATTGTATTTTCTGAACATCTTTTTTCCTTGTTTCTTATATTTATTGTAGGTCTTCCTCTTTTTTTGAATCAAGTTTCCAATATTGCTTGAAAACTATAGCTCTCTCAAACTTTTGACCCTGCCTTTTAACTTAACAGGAACATAATGATTTTGTACCCTCAAAAGCTCATCTTTAAACGACCTCCATTTTTCCACTACAACCTCCCCATAAAACAAATTGTCCCAATCCACTCCTCGTAAATCCATTTGTATCTCCTTAAATCTAGTTTTTCCCCACTCGAAAACCTCAACCCTATGCCCTGACCTATCCCATTCCATAATTACACTGAAGGTAATGGCACTATGATCACTGGACCCAAAATGCTCCCCAACACATACCTCTATCACCTGGCCTATCTCATTCCCCAACAATAGATCCAACACTGCCCCTTCTCTAGTTGGTAATTCTTCGTATTGCTGTAAAAAAAAAACTATCCTGCACACATTTTACAAACTCCAAAGCATCCAGAATGGATTTTCCAATCTATATTTAAAATTAAAATCTCTCACAATCACAACATAGGAAGTAGGAACAGGAGTAGGCCAAAAATGGCCCATCGCGCCTGCTCCGCCATTCAATAAGATCTTGGCTGATCTAATTTATGACCTAACTCCACCTATCTGCCTTCTCCCCATATCCCCTAATTCCTCTATCATGACAACCCTGTCCTTATTACAAATATCTGCTATCTCCCTACAAATTTGCTCCTCTACTTCTCATTCCCCATTAGGTGGTCTATAATACACCCCTATAAGTGCAACTAAGATGTTGCCAGGTCTTCAGAAGTTGAGTTACAGGGAAAGATTTAACAGGTTAGGACTTAATTCCTTGGAGCAGAGAAGAATGAGGGAAGATGAGAGCAACAATGCAGCAGAAGGGCAGTAAGAGGAATTTAGAATTCCCCAAGTAATAGAAAGTAGAAGAAAGAAAAAGGAAGATTCTCCAATAAAAAAAATTCCTAGAAAGGAAGATGACATTGAAAATACAAGAAAAAGGGAAAGAAGAATGGGCAAAACGCCAAAAACAACAAATTTAGAAAGAAAAGAAAAATCAGGAAATAGAAGGCTCACCTCATGGCCAGGATAGAGAGGCTGACCTTGGGCCTACCCAGAGGCTGACAGCAGTGACAGTGGTAAGAATAGAGCATCAGACTGCCCAGCTGGAGGAGAGCTTACCTGGATTCATGGGGAGGCTGAGGGAGAACCACAATTGAGGCTGCAAGAGCGCTGTCAGGCACACATGATGAGGGGGCTTGCGGACAGCGGGCCAGAGTTTGACATGTGTGTTCTATATCTATACAGAGCAGTATAAATCAGAATCAGTGGGAGACCCCAGAAAAATAGATTATTTTTTCTCTACAGTGGAACTACCAAATTTGGATCAAGGAGAACAAGAGGGGTTGAACGCCTCTTCTCTAAAGAGGAGATTGAAAAATCCCTGGGCTTATTGCAGGTTAACAAATAACCAGGGGAGATGGGTTCCCCGATGAATTTTTTAAAATTTAAGGATATTTTAATTCCCCTTATTATGGGGGTTGTGAACCAGATGGCAGAGAAGCATCCCACCCAAAGACTTTCTCAACAGCAATCATTGAATTCTGCCTCCTATAGGCCAATTTCATTATTGAATGTCGATTATAAAATTATAGCAAAGGCATTTGGTCAACAGGTTGGCTCAATATTTACCGAGATTAATAAATCCAGACCAAACCGGGTTTGTAAAAAAGAGAAATTCAGCAGATAACATATGCAGATTACTTAATATAGTGCATCTGACACAGTCACGGATGGACCCGGGCACGGAGAAGACCTTTGAAAGACTGGAAAGGGACTTCTTATTTAAAGTATTAGAGAGGGGAAACCATTCATAAATTGGGTAGCGACGCTATATCATAAGCCTCAAGCTAAAATTATAATGAATGGTCAAAGATCTCCAGTGTTCCTGCTGGGCAGGTCCAGTAGGCAGGGTTGCCCACTGTTCCCAATGTTGTTTATATTGGTTATTGAACTACAGGCAGAAGCCCTTCGGCAGGATCCAGATGTAAAGGGGTTCAGAGTGTACCAGGAAGAGTATAAATTCAATTTATTTGCTCTTGATGTTCTAGTATATTTGATGGACTTGGGGGGGGGGGGGGGGGGTTCATTTGCTGAGGTCCACACTGTAAGATCTCAGGATACAAGGTAAATCTGGACAAGAGCGAAATCATGCTTTTGACAAAGGGGGAATTACAGATAAAATCTACAAAGGACCTAATTTAAGTGGCTGCAAGAGGGCATTGAATATTTGGGGATAAAAGTAGATATGGATTTACATAATTTATCCAAACTCAATTATTTCCCTTTGCTCTAGAAGATTGAGGAAGACCTTAGTAGATGGAGAATCCAGCCCATAACTTTGGTAGGCAGGGTTAACTGTATTTAAATGAAAGTAATGCCAAAACTACAATATCTACTTCAGTCCTGCCCATTTCATTGCCCCAGAGCTCCTCTAAGATGCACAGTGGATGTGTCAGGAAGTTCTTGTGGAAAGGTAAGGTGGCTAGGGTCTCCATGGATAAATTGACAGGGTTACGAACTGGGAGGTCTGAAATTGCCAGACTTCAAAAAATACTATTGGACAGCCCAATTGAGGTTTATCTCTTCTCTCTATGCGGGAGGTGGTGCCCTCTCCTGCGTACAAATTGGATTACACACGGTAGGAGAAAAGATAGCAGGAGAGTTGATATATAAATTGATATCGAGGGAAATGGATAACCCACATAATAAAACACATAATTCAGACATGGCAAAAAATAAATCATTATATCAGGCTAAAGGTGGGGTTATCTCCTAAAACACCCTTGTCCCAGAACAAATTAATAACTATGACTCTGGTTAATAAGATCCTAGACACCTAGTGTATCGAGGATTGTTATGAACAGGGGTGGCTCGTGTCATTCAAACAGCTGAGGAATAAGTATGATTTGTTGAATAAAACTTTCTTCTGCTATCTTCAGCCAAGATCTTTCTTAAGGGATAATTTGGGACCATCTATGGCCCTGCCCATGTGTAGTGACATGGAGATTCTAATTTAAAAGGGGAATATGCATAAGTTTATATCTATGATGTATCTCCTATTCCAAAGTGAAGGCCCGAGCCAGGCTTGCACAAGTCAAGGGAAAGGTGAGAGATAAACTTGGATACAACAATCCACGAGCAGTGTTGATCAGACCTGTGTCAGGACAACATGACAGCAGTCATTAATGCCAGGTACAGGTTGGTGCAATATAATTTCTTGCATCAAGTGTACCTCACACCACAAAAATTACATAAATCCAAACCAGAAATTTTGCAAATATGCTTTAGGTGTGGTGTGGAGTTTGGAACCTTTATCCATTCAACCCGCAGTGTTCAAAGGTGAAATCCTTCTGGGAGAACCTATGGGGCATTCTGAAAAAATGTATAAAGGTGGATTTTCCACAGGATCCAGAATTGTACCTTCTGGGAAACATTATGGATGTGTGTTTTAAACTCTCCAAGTACCAAATTCATTTTGTGAAGGTCGTCTTGGCAATAGCCAGGAAACATATAGGGGTCATGTGAAAGTCTGACTCCCAACTAAATATTACACGATGGATTACGGGAATGCAGAGAAGTATTCCCATGGAGAAAATCACATACAATTTAAAAAAAAAAAGAGAGAAAATCACATACAATTTAAGGAGGAAATATGACACATTCATTAGGGTATCGCAACCCTATCTACAATACATTGGTACACAGATATAATTATACCCCGTCTGATTAAAAGAAAGGCAATATTCTGAGCCAGTAGTGGAATGATTGAGAGAAATTAAATGGGTTGTGGCACGGATGACATGCTCTTGTATTTTGTTCCCCTTATCTTTTTTATTTCAGACTACTTAGCGTTTTTCTTAAGTTCGTTTACGGGTCTGTGACTTTACTGATAATTGATCTTTTTTGTGTTTGTTTAATTTGTATAATCCGATACCGCACGGTTGGCAGTCTCTTCAATCTGAGGCACCTGCAAGCTCACACCAAGACACAAGAGCAACTTGTCGGTGAACTACTCTTTGCAGACGATGCCGCTTTAGTTGCCCATTCAGAGCCAGCTCTTCAGCGCTTGATGTCGTGTTTTGCGGAAACTGCCAAAGTGTTTGGCCTGGAAGTCAGCCTGAAGAAAATTGAGGTCCTCCATCAGCCAGCTCCCCACCATGACTACCAGCTCCCCCACATCTCCATCAGGCACACAAAACTCAAAACGGTCAACCAGTTTACCTATCTCGGCTGCATCATTTCATCGGATGCAAGGATCGACAACAAGATAGACAACAGACTCGCCAAGGCAAATAGCGCCTTTGGAAGACTACACAAAAGAGTCTGGAAAAACAACCAACTGAAAAACCTCACAAAGATTAGCGTATACAGAGCCGTTGTCATACCCACACTCCTGTTCGGCTCCGAATCATGGGTCCTCTACTGGCATCACCTACGGCTCCTAGAACGCTTCCACCAGCGTTGTCTCCGCTCTATCCTCAACATTCATTGGAGCAACTTCATCCCTAACATCGAAATACTCGAGATGGCAGAGGCCGACAGCATCGAATCTACGCTGCTGAAGATCCAACTGCGCTGGGTAGGTCACGTCTCCAGAATAGAGGACCATCGCCTTCCCAAGATCGTGTTCTATGGCGAGCTCTCCACTGGCCACCGTGACAGAGGTGCACCAAAGAAGAGGTACAAGGACTGCCTAAAGAAATCTCTTGGTGCCTGCCACATTGACCACCGCCAGTGGGCTGATATCGCCTCCAACCGTGCATCTTGGCGCCTCACAGTTCGGCGGGCAGCAACCTCCTTTGAAGAAGACCGCAGAGCCCACCTCACTGACAAAAGACAGAGGAGGAAAAACCCAACACCCAACCCCAACCAACCAATTTTACCTTGCAACCGCTGCAACCGTGTCTGCCTCTCCCGCATCGGACTTGTCAGCCACAAACGAGCCTGCAGCTGACGTGAACATTACCCCTCCATAAATCTTCGTCCATGAAGCCAAGCCAAAGAATAATGTTTTTCTTGTGGTATTAGGGTATGGGGCGGGGGAAGAGAAGCAGGGTGGAAAAAATAGGTTCTGAATGTTTTGAATTTTATATATCATTGTTGAGAGAATTTGTGTTGTTTAGATTTGTGTGAGTCTTTGAAAATCTAAAATAAAATATTGGAAAAAAAATAAGGGGAGATTTAATGGAGATTTACAAAATTATGAGGGGTATAGACAGAGTAAATCTTTCCACTTAGATTAGGAGAGATAAATAAAAGAGGACGTAGCTTTAGGGTGAAAGGGGAAAGGTTCAGGGAGAACATTGGGGAAACCTCTTCACTCGATAGAGTGATGGAAATGTGGAACGAGCTGCCATCTGACATGGTAAATGCAGGCTCAATCTTCAATTTTAAGAATAAATTGGAATAGAAACATGGATGGGAGAGGTCTGGAGGGTTATGGACTGGATGCAGATTAATGGGATTAGAGAAATAATGTTTCGGCATGGAAAAGAAGGACTGAACGGGCTGTTTTCTTTGCTGAAATGTTCTATGGTTCTATGACATCACATGCAACCCTGAGATACTTTTCCCTGCATCCAGGCAGAATTACCATTTATTGGTGGTGCAAAAAACTAGACTCATGAAGATATTTATACATTGTAAACAAATAAAGAAATGTAAACAAACTGACTGTGCAGTACAGAGAGAAAAAGAAATCAATAAAGTGCATAAGTAAGAGTCCTTAAATGAGTCCCTGATTGAGATTATTGTTGAGGAGTAGCAGCTATTCCTGAACCTGGTGGTGTGAGTCTTATGGCACCGACACCTCTTTCCTGATGGGAACAGCAAAAACAGAGTGTGTGCTGGGCGGTGTGGATCCTTGATGATTGCTGCTGCTCTCCGATGCCAGCATTCCCTGTAGATGTTCTCGATGGTGGGGAGCTCTTTCCTGTGATGTACTGGGGCGGTGTCTATGACCTTTTGGAGGGCTTTACGCTCGGGGGTATTGGTGTCCCAATACCAGACCGTGAAGCAGCCAGTTAGCACACTTTCCACCATATATCTGTAGAAATTTGCCAGGGTTTCTGTTGTCATGCTCAAACCTCCACAAACTCCAGAGCATTATTGAGCTTTGTTGGCCGAGGTGCTTGTCCCAGGTCAGGTCATTCAAGATATTTATTCCTAAGAAGCTGAAGCCATCTACCATTTTACTTTGGGACCAATGATCAAGAAGGGAGTATGAGCTCTTCCCCCTCTCATGATAATTTAACAGTAACTTTAGAATCATAGAACAATACTGCAGATAAACAGGCCCTTTGGCCATTCTCGTCTGTGCCAAACATTTTCTGCCTTGTCCCACTGACTGGCACCCAGTCCATAGCTCTCCAAACCTCTCCCATCCACGTACCTGTCCAAATCCTTCTTCAATGTTAAATTTGAGCCAGCATTCACCACTTCAGCTGGTAGCTCATTCCACACTCCCACAACTGTCTGTGTGACGAAGTTCCCCCTAAACTTTTCCCCTTTCACCCTTAATCCATGTCCTCTGGTTTCTATCTCACCCACCCTCAGTGGAAAAAGCCCACCTACATTTACTCTGTCTCTCCCCCTCATAATTTTAAATACCTCGATCAAATCTGCCCTCATTCTTCTATGCTCCAGGGAATAAATTCCTCACCTATTTAACCTTTTCCTGTAACTCAGTTCCTGAAGTCTGAGCAACATCCTAGTAAATCTCTGCACTTTTTCTTATCTTATTGATACTTTTCCTGTAGTTAGGTGACCAAAACTGCACACAGTACTCCAAATTTGGCCTCACCAATGTCTTATACAACTTTCCCATAACATTCCTGCTTCTATATTCAGTACTTTGATTTATGAAGGCCAACATGCCAAAAGCTCTCTTTACAACTGTGATGCTACTTTCAGGGAATAATGTATTGGTATTCCCAGATCCCTCTGTTCAACTGCACTCCTCAGTGCCCTACCACTTACTGTGTATGTCCTTTGTTGGTTTGTCCTTCTTGGTTTGTTCTCCTTCTGAGAACAAGCGTGTTTAAGGCCAGGGATCAGGATCTTTACCAGAAGCCAGGTATGACCTGAGGAAGGCCACTTCTGAAGCAAAGTGGCATTTCCAGAAGAAGCTAGAGACAGAGACAGATACAAGCCAGCTGTGGCAGGGAATGCAAGCCATTAGAGCCTACAAAGCGAGGGGGAACACTATAGATGGCTGTGATGCTTCATTATCCAATAAGCTGGACATGTCCACTTTGAGAAGAACAAAACAGTGCCTACTAGAATCCCTGATAAAACTAAGCCCCCTGTGATATCTGCCTCTGAGTGTGATGTCAGAACCTCATTCAAGAGGGTGAATCCTCACAAGGCGTCAGGCCCTGACAGCGTACTTGGCAGAGTACTGAAAATCTGCACCAACCAACTAGCTGAAGTGTTCACAGACATTTTCAACCTTTTATTGCTGCAATCAGAGGTTCCCATCTTCTTCAAAAGGACATCAATCATCCCCAGTACCTAAGAAGAGTGGTGTGAGCTGCCTTAACGACTACTGCCCAGTAGCACTAACTTCTACTGTGATGAAATGCTTTGAGAGGCTGGTCATGACCAGAGTTAACACATCACCTATGTCACAATCGCTCCAGAGCAGATGCAATATCGCTTGATCTTCGCTCAGCTCTAGATCACCTTGAAAACAGCAATTCATAAATGCAGCTGCTCTTCATCAACTACAGCGCAGCCTTTAATCCCATTATTCCCTCAGTGCTGGTCAAGAAGCTAGAAACTCTGGGCCTCTGTACCCCACTCTGCAACTGGATCCTTGACTTTCTCATCACAGTCAGTATGAACTGGAAACAACGTCTCCTCCTCACTGATTATCAACACAGGCGCACCCCAAGAATGCCTGTGTAGCCCACTGCTCGACTCATTATACACCCATGACTGTGTGGCCAGACACAATTCCAATGCCATCTACAAGTTTGTCGATGACACCACAGTTGTCGGCAAAATCACAAACAGCCAGGAGGAAGCGTCCAGGAGGGCGAGAGATCAGCTCATTGGATGGTGTAACGACAATAACCTTGCGCTCAACGTCAGGAAAACCAAGGAGATGATTGTGGACTTCAGGAGAAAGTCAGGGGAACACGACCCAGTCCTCATCAAGGGCTCAGAAGTGGAGAGGGTCAAGAACTTCAAATTCCTGGGTGTCGACATCTCCGAGGATCTGTCCCGGAGCCTCCACATTGATTCAATCACAAAGAAGGCTCACCAGCGGCTCTACTTTGTGAGGTGTCTGAGGAGACTCGGTATGTCACCGAAAACTCGCATGAACTTCTATTGGTGTACTTCTGGCTGGTTGCATCGCTGCCTGGTACAGACGCACCAACTCTCAGGACAAGAATAAACTCCAGAGGCCTGCGACATCACAGACACCATCGAGGACATCTACATGAGGCGATGTCTTAAAAAAGCAGCCTCTATCATTCAGGCCATGCCCTCTTCACTCTGCTACCATCGGGAAAAGGTACAGGAGCCTAAAAGACGAGCACTCCGCGGCACAAGGACAGCTTCTTCCCCTCTGCCATCCGATTCCTGAGTGATCAATGAACCAAAGGCACTGCCTCACTTTTCACGCTCGATTATTTTTCTTTTGATAGTAAGGTTGTAAGATGGTTATATATGAATGTTTGCCCTGTGAAGCTGCTGCCAAACATCGAATTTCATGACTTGTTCATGACAATAAATGCTGATTCTGAAATGCAACACCTCACACTTGTAATTGAAGGAAAGAATGAGGTAAACACCAGAAAGAGAGCATGCTGTGGGCTGTGGGGTGAGGAAGGGCCAGTGGGATCCTGCCTGGCGGTGTGTGGCAGCCTCTCTGACTCCCTGCAGTACATTTCCCCTTTAAGGGGCTGAGACAGCAGCTCATTTCCTGTGATGTGTTGAGTCGAGGCGCTGGCCCAAGGGAAGGTTGCTCTTCGCCCGGGACACTGCACGGCTCCGGCACCGGCACGGGGATCGCACGCAGTTCAGGTGGGCGCAGCCGGGGATCGCGCTCCTGTCTGCGGAGGGAGCGGGACCGGGAGCGGGGATGGGGCTGCAATCGGCCTCGGGACTTGAGACAATGCAAGCGGGTGGGGACGTTGCAGTTGAAGGCAGCCGCCGCTTCCACGTCTCAGACGGCTGGAGATGGGGGTCGAACTCCGGGTCTCTGACCCTGAGGAAGCTGCCCTCCTCGCTGCGTCTGTGTCCGAACTCTATCCCGGGTGAATGGCATAAACAGGGGGGCATTAGTTGGCGTGGGCTTCTCCTGGGGAGGCGGGGGGGGGGGGGGTGAAAGCAGGGTTCGGGGCTTCTCGGAAGGGTTGCAGAGACTAGATTGAGGGATCCATGTGCATTGGCCTCTGGTCTGGCACCCACTAGAACCATGTGCTGGGAACACCGTTGCCCAGAGGTGTCCCACTCAACTCCAGCCACCTGGTTCCTGTGCACCTGCTGCCTGGTGGGGAAATTCTGGGAGGTGGCATTGCTCAGTCCAGATCAGTGTGAGGTGATGGATACAAGGCTGAGGACAGGGTTAATGGTTGGTAACGACCTAGGGATCTTGGGGTCCAAATCCATACATCTTGCAAGGTCTCTGCGCAAGTTGATAGGATGGTTAAGAAGGCATATGGGACCTTTGGCTTCATTAGTCAGGGGGCTTAGTTTTATCAGGGATTCTAGTAGGCACTGTTTTGTTCTTCTCAAAGTGGACATGTCCAGCTTATTGGATAATGAAGCATCACAGCCATCTATAGTGTTCCCCCTCGCTTTGTAGGCTCTAATGGCTTGCACTCCCTGCCGCAGCTGGCTTGTATCTGTCTCTAGCTTCCTCTGGAAATGCCACTTTGCTTCAGAAGTGGCCTTCCTCAGGTCATACCTGGCTTCTGGTAAAGATCCTGGTCCCTGGCCTTAAACATGCTTGTTCTCAGAAGGAGAGATCAGGTTGCAATTCTACAAATCTCTGGTGCGACCACACTTGGAGCATTCTGTTCAATTCTGGACACTTCATTGCAGGAAAGATATGGAGAGGGTGCAGAAGAAATTTACTAGGATGTTGCTTGGATTGGAAAATATATCTTGTGAGGTAAGGTTAGCAGAGCTAGGACTTTTCTCTTGGGAGTGAAGAAGGATGAGAGGCCTACAAGATTCTAAGAGGGATAGATAAGGTGGACAGACAGCACCTTTTTTTCCAGGCCAGGAGTAGCAAACTCAAGAGGACATCTGAACAAAGTGAAGGGAAGAAAATTTAGGGGAGACATCCGGGTTAAGTTTTTTTGTAACAGAGTTGCGATGCTTGGAATGCCTTGCCAGGGGTGATGGTGGTTGAGGTGGATCAATAGAGGCATTGAAGGGACCGACATATGGATGAAAGAAAACCAGAGGGTTACGAGGTAGGAAGGGTTTAATATTTTTTTTGGTCAGAATATATAGGTAGGCACAACATCGAGGCCAAAGTGCCGTAATGTGCTGTAGTGTTCCATGAGGCTGGGCCAGCACAGTATGGCCCACCCATTAGAGTGGTTAATTCACAGTCTCCGAGACCCAGGTTCAATCCCCATCTTGGGTGCTGTCTGCATGGAATTTGCGCGCTCTCCCTGGGAGCACGTGGGTTGCCCACAAGAGATACAGTTTCCACCAATACCTTGCTGCAAATTACTGCGAGTGTGTGGGTGAGGGATAAAATCTGTGGGGAGTTGATGAGAATGTGGAAGAATACAATAGGATCAGTGACTGATACTCAGTGACACGAACTCGATGGGCTGAAGGGTCTGTTTTCCTGTTCTGTGTTGTGATGACAGAGCTTGAGTTTGATGGGTCGATACAGAGGTTGTGGATGTTGTTGGCAGCATTGTTATTGTCCATCCCTCATTGGGCCTTGGTGGGGGGGGGGGGCGTGGAGTGGTGAGTGGCTACAATCCTCCTGGCGAAACTGCCCTCGCGCAGCTGATGAAGGTGCCGCCACAGTGCTGATGGGATGGTTGATCCAAGGCTTCGAGTTGGTCACAATAAAGGGCAGTGATTAGTTTCCCAGTCACGTTGCTGCGGTGTTATCCAGCATGGGAAGAGGCCCTTCATCCCATCACATTCATGCTGACCACTTGACCCAGCTACACTAATCCAGCATTCTCCTTCGCTGACGACTCCTTGACTTTCAGGGCAGTCAAGGTCACAAGTTTGGTAGGTGCAGTTGGAGGAGGTGCAGAGGATGGTGTATGCTGCAGCCACAGTGCACTGGTGGTGGGGAGACTGGTTACAGTAATGAGCTGCTTTAGTGCAGATGTCACTTGTCATGTGCACCACGGAGCATTCACTCCACAGGCTGCCTTTTCTCCAGGTGCCCTCACAGCTGGAGAGGGGAAGGATTTGTAGGAGATGACACCCAGTGGGGACAAAGGACCAGAAATGGATTTCCTTGTCAGGATGGTGTGGGACTGGGAGGGGAACCTGTGGATGTCCTCCTCCATCTGCTGCCCTCAGTGGTGGAGGTTATGGGCTTGTGAGGTGCTGATGGAGCATTCAGGCATTGGAGAGGAACCTGTTTGGGAGGTGGGCATACCCACTGAGGTGAAATGGTCATGGAGGCAGCTTGTCCCTCAGAATAGCTGAACTCCGTGAAGGCGTAGAGCTGAAACATGGGAAGCAATTCATGTACAGCTGTGAAACATGGCACTTCCTTGGGCACTTTGTCATCAAAGATAGGCCACACTTTATGGAAGAGATGAGGTCCCAGAGAGAACTAGTTAAGGAAAGCAGAGGGAAATTTGCAGAGCCATACAGCATACTCAAGATTCCTTTATTTTCACATAAAGTATAGAACATGTAATATTACACAAAATTGCCTTCTGCCTGCTGTAAGGTAGACAAGGAGTCACATTTGTGTCAGCCAGTTCCCCTTATGGTAAGAGAGAAAGAGAAGCAAGAGAGTCCCTTCAGGTTCATGGACTATATGTGGATTCGCCTCCGCACTCCTATAGCTTCTCCAGCCCCACAGAGACCTGTTCGATTCATTGCCCACCTGAGCTCCAGATCCAAATCTCTGACACAATCAGGAATCCTTCAGCTCTCGAGGTCCTTCAGGAGCCCTTCTTTCCCTCAGCACGCTCTCAAATACTGGCTCCAATACCTGGTTCCCATGAGCCAGTCTCCAGCAGCCCACAGCCCATGTGGATCCTCCATCTGCAAGTCGTCTGCAGACTGTGTGGGTCCCTCAGCCGCTGAGCCCTTTGCTGTTTCAGCACTGTGGTTGCAGTCCTATAGGGTCATCTCCTCTGCTTTTCCTTCTTAACAGGAGTAGTTCTTCCCTTTTTCTGTTGCCCTTTGCCAGTCAGCTGCTCCCTAAGGTCTGCAACCCTTCGTGGCTGTTGCTGAGCCATCTTGGCCCACTTTCCTAGTTCATCCAGGCCTGTTGTAAACTTAGGGAATCCTTCCCACTGTATGCTACACCACTTATTTTGAAGTCGTCTGCAAATTTACTAATCGTTCAGTGACATTGTTATTTATATTAATGATTTTTAACAACAGTGGGCTCAGCACCAACCCCTGAGGCACACCACTGGTCATAGGCCTTCAATAAGCAGTTTTGGGCTCCTTTTCTAAGGAAGGATGTTTTGGCAATAGATAGGGTCCAGAGGAAGTTCATGAGAATAATTTCTGGAATGAAAGGGTTGTCATATGAGATATGGGAGTGTACTTGTTGGAGTTTAGAAAGTTGATGGGAGATTTTATTGATACTTATCGAATACTGAAAGGCCTAGATACTATAGAGGTGGAGAGGATATTTATAATGGTGGGGAGGCTAAGACCAGAGGCCACAACCTCAAATACAAACAGAGATAAAGGAGGAATTTCTTTACTCAGAGGTGGTGAATCTGTACAGTTCGTTGCCATGGACAGCTGTGGAGACCATTATTAGGGATATTTAAGATGTAGGTAGATAGTTTCTGGATTAGAGCAGGAGAATGGGGTGGAAAAGGACCGCAAATCAGCAATTACAGAATGGTAGGCAGACTTGATAAGCTGAATGGCCTGCATCTGATCGACTGATAAAAGATTTGAACTCTTTCTCCCTAGGTTTCTATAGGAAAGCATGAGGTGCGGAGGCAATCTGATCCATTCTAGCCCACCCTTCCCCTCATCCTGTCAATGATCTTCCACCTTGGCACCATTTCCTGCATGATATCTGCACCTCTCGATTCCCCTGGTATCCAGAAACTTAGTGACCTTTGTTTGGCAAGAACCTGGTGCCTTGGACGAGACTGCAAAAGAACACAAGAAGCAGGAATCGGCCATTCAGCCTGTTGGGCCAGCAGCGCCATTCAATAAGCTCATGGCTGATCTGGCTACAGACTCAGCTCCACCTTCCTGCCTGTTTCTCATAACCCTATGATACAAATCTGACCATCTAAGTCTTAAATATTTTTAATGAGGCAATCTCTACTACTCCTTGGGTGGAGGTCCGCAGATTCACCACTCTGCATAGGTTCTTGCTGAAATGCCCCTCGTATCTCCTTTAAATATTTCCTTTCTCACTTTAAACTTTGAGTATGTATTTTAAATAGATTCTTAGAACTATTGAACATAACAGCACAGAAACAGGCCCTTCAGCCCTTCTAGTCTATGCCAAACTACTATTCTGCCTAGTTCCACTGACCTGCACCCAGACCATATCCCTCCATATCCCTCCCATCAATGTATCTGTCCAAATTTTTCTTGTGTTAAAATTGAGCTCACATTCACTTCTTCAGCTGGCAATTCGTTCCACACTACACTCTGTGTGAAGAATTTCCTGTAAACTTTTCACCTTTCACCCTTAACCCTTGAAGTAATGAAAGAAATTGTGAAATAATATAAAGAAACTAATTAAGGTAGGGCGGAAGATGTAGTGTATATAGATTTTAGTAAGGCATTTGACAAGGTCCCTCTGTTCATTCATACTGAAAAGTGTTCTACCATTAATCATGTACTCTGCCTTCAGTTTGACCTCTCAAGGTTGCTGCATAGGTTATAGGTCAATTAAGAAGGCCTATAGGTTACTGGGTTTCATAGTTTGGGGATTGAGTTCAGGTGTCACAATTTTATAAATTTCTGCTGAGACCACACTTAGAATATTGTATTCAGTTCTGGTCACCTTACAGGAAGGATGTGGAAACTATGGGGGAGGGGGTGGGTGTGGACAAGATTTACCAGGATGTTGCATGGATTGGAAAATATGTCTTCTGAGACAAGGTTAGCAGAGCTAGGGCTTTTCTCTTTGGAGTGAAGAAGGATGAGAGGTGGTTTTTGATAAGGTGCCACATGTTACGCTGCTAAATAAGATGGGGGCCCATGGAATACCAGGAATGATATTAGACTGGATAGAAAATTGGCTCAGCAGGAAGCAAAGAGTTGAAATTAAGGGATCCTGTTCAGGATGGCTGCCTGTAACAAGCGGTATTCTGCAGGGTTCGGTCTTGGGGCCACTGCTGTGTACAATTTATATTAATGATTTGGATTATGGAATGAATGGTTTTATGGCCAGATTTGCAATGACACCAGGATAAGTGGCAGAGCAGGAAGTGTTGAAGAAATCGTAAAGTTGCAGAAGGATATAGACAGATTAGGAGAATGGGCAAAAATATGGCAGATGAGATACAATGTTGAGAAATTTATGATTCTACATTTTCAGTGGAAATAAACAGGCAGAATACTATTTGGATGGGGAGAAAATTTAAACTGTGGAAGTGCAAAGGGACCTGGGCGTCCTCGAGCAGGGAAACCTGAAAGTTAATGACCAGGTAGGATTGGTAGTGAATAGTGTACAAGAGGAAAGAGGTGATGATGAGGCTCTCTGGGGCACTGGTGAGACCTCATTTGGAGTACTGTGTGCAGTTTTGGGCTCCCTATCTTCGAAAGGATGTGATGTGTTGGAGAGGGTGCAGAGATTTACTAGGATGATTCCTGGAATGCAACGGCTAATGTATGAGGAACGCTTGGCTCTTGGATTGTATTCATTGGAGTAAAGAGTAAAGAGGACCTCATAGAGACATTTTGAATTTTGAAATGTTTTGACAAGAATAGATGTAGATAAGATCTTTCCCTTAATGGGTGAATCAAGGACAAGGGGTCACAGTGTTAAAATTAGAAATTATCCATTTAAAACAGAGATGAGGAAGTCTTTAGTCAGAGGGTTGTGGATCTGTGGAACTCACTGCCACATACAGAGGTGGAGGCCAGATCAATGGGAGAATTTAAACAGGAAATAGATAATTATCTAATTAGTAAGGGTATTTAGGGATATGGGGAAAAGGCTGGAAATTGGAACTAGGTGTGAGCATAGTTCAGCTTAATGTAGAGTCATGGAACAGATTCGATGGGCCTAATGGCCTGCTTCTGTTCCTTTATCTTGTGATCTTGTGACTTAACAGTGATCTACAGGATTCTAAGGCATAGATAAGGTGGACAGCCAGTACCTTTTTTTCAGGGCAGGAGTAGCAAACACTAGAGGGAAGAAAATTTAGGGGAGACATCAGGGGTAAGATTTTGTTTTACACAAGAGTTGTGGGTGCTTGGAATGCCTTGCTGGGGATGGTGGTGGAGACTGGAACAATAGGGGCATTTAAGAGACTCTTAGACGGGCATATGGATGAAAGAAAAAGAGAAGGTTATGAGGTAGGGATGTAGTTTTTCATTTTATTTTGGTAGGTATATATGGGTTGGCATGAAATCATGGGCCAAAGGACCTATAGTGTGTTGTAATGTTTTGTATCTCACCTACCCTCAGTGGAAACAGGAGGGGCTAAAAGGTTACCACAGACAGGCAGGAGTGAAAATCAGTCATGATCATGTTGATAGCACAGCAGGCCTGAATGGCCAGTTACTTGTGTACTGGGCTAAATGCTCCAATAAAAGGAGCCAATGCAAAATCAGGGTGAAAGACTGTAGGGCAAGTTGGACTAACCAGCCTCCTCTTGCTCCCAAAATCCATGGGGGTGAAGAGTTACTGGGTATAGGGAGGAGTGTGGACATGAGGTGATAGTAGATCAGCCACAATAAGAGTGATAGGCCAGGGTGGAGAGGCTGGATGGCCTCTCCCTGCTGCCAACTGTTCTTCAGAAGCTGAGAACCTCACCTTGTATCTTTGAGTCATACAGATGACCATTGTGCCCACCTATACTAATCCCTCTTGCCTAAATTAATTCCATATCTCCCATTGCTCATTCATGTACCTGTCCAGGCGCCTCTTAACCATTGAAACACAAAGCCTGCAGTTGCTGCAGACAAAGAATTGGAGGAGAGATGTCAGAGGTAAGTTTTAAATTTTATTTAGAGTTACAGAAAGGTAACAGGCCCTTCTAGCCCATGAGCCTGTGCCACCAAAATACACCAGTTAATCTATAAACCCTGTACATTTTTGGAGGATAGGAGGAAACCAGAGCACCTGGAAGAAACCCACGGGAAAATGTACAAACACCTTACAGACTGCGCTGGATTTGAACCTGGGTCGCTGGTGCTGTAATAGCGTTACATTGACTGCTATGCTGACCATGTTGCCCTTCTTACACAGAGGCTGGTGGGTGTCTGGAATGCATGCTAGGGGAGGTGGTGGAGGCTGGTACAAAAGCAGCATTTAAAAGACTGAAAAGAGTCTATAGATGTAAAATAAATACAGGGTTATGAGTGTGAGAAAGAGAAGAGTATTGTGGAGTAAGTTTATATAGTTCAGCATAACATTGTGGGCTGAAGGACTTATACTGTGCAGGAATATTCTATGAACTCAGCAGGTCAGACAGCATCTATGGGTAGAATGATCAGTCAACATTTTACTCTGGATCCTTGAGACAAACAACAAAATATTAACTGACCATTTCTATCCATAGATGCTGTCTGACCTGCTGACTTCCTCCAGAAATTCTTTGCGTCCTAACCATTATTCCTGTTCCTATGTCCTCTGGCATCTGCTCTTTGTGTGGAAATAGTTACCTCTCAGATTGCCTTTAAATCTTATTCTTCTCATCTTAAATCTCTGGTCTTTAGACAGGGGAAAGAGATATTGGCTGTCCTAATTATATAAACTTGGAGTACAGAGTATGTTTTCAGGAAAGTTTGCTAAATCAATATATAGAGGTACCAATGAGAGTGGATGCAATACTTGATCTCCTGTTAGGGAACCAGACAGGTCAGGTGACAGATGAATGTGTAGGCAAATATTTTGGATCCAATGACCAGAATGTCATTAGTTTCAAGTTAATTACGGATAAGGATAGGTCTGGTCCTCGACTTTAAATTCTAAATTGGAGAAAGGCCAATTTTGTGGAAATGAGAAAGGATTGAGAACAGTGAATTGGGATAGGTTGTTTTCTGGCAAGGATGTGTTCAATAAGTGGAAGGCCTTAAAAATTGAAATTTTGAGAGTGTAGAGTTTGCACGTTCCTGTCAGGATTAAAGGCAAAGCTAACAGGCAGAGGGAACCTTGGTTTTCAAGGGATATTGGCAATTTGGTTAAGAAGAAGGAAGAGATGTATAGCAGGTCTAGGCAACAAGAAGCAAATGAGGTACCAGAAGAGTATAGAAAATGTAAGAAAATACTTAAGGAAATCTGGAGGGCAAAAAGAAGACATGAGGTTTCTTTGGCAGATAATGTGATGGTAAACCTGAAGGGTTTCTACAAGTATGTTAAGAGTAAAAAGACAAAATTGGTTCCCAAGAAGATCTGAGTGGCTGTCTATATGTGGAGCCTCATAAGATGAGGGAGATCTTAAACAGTTTTTTAGCTTCAGTTTTACTCAGGAAACTGGCATAGAGTATGAGGAGGAAGGGAACAAGCAGTAGTATCATGGAACATACAAAAGATTAAAGAGGAAGGGGTGCTTGCCGTCTTACAGCAAATAAAGGTAGATAAATCCCCCTGGCCTGACATGATATTTCCTTGACCTTGATATTCCTTGACCATGATATTTCCAGACTAGTGTAGAAATTGCAGAAATATTTAAAATGTCCTTAGCCATGGGTGAGATACTGGAGAATTGGAGGGTAGCTCATGTTGTTTTGTTGTTTAAAAAAGGCTCCAAAAGTAAACCGGGAAATTACAGGCCAGTGAGCCTGACGCCAATAGTAGTTAAATTATTGGAGGGTGTTCCAAGAGATCATATTTACAAGTAATCAGCCAAGGGATGATTAAGGATGGTTAGCATGGATTTGTGCATGGTAAGTCGTGTTTAACAAATCCTATAGAGTTTTTTGAGGAGGTTACCAAAAAAATAGATGAAGGAGAAAGGCTATGGATGTTATCTAAATGGACTTTAGTATGGGTTTTGAACAGGTTTCAGTTGGGATGTTTTTTTAGATTAGATTAAACTTTACTGTAATTGAGCCAAGTAAAATACAAATTAGCAACTAATCAGGTTTTTTAAAAAAAGTGCTGTATACAAATAACAAGTTAGTTCAGAAGGTTCAGACACTAGGTATCCATGGAGAGATTGTAAACTGGATTGGTTGAATGGGAGAAGACAGAGTGGTACATGTATACAATCCTTTATCCAGAACCCTTAAGGGACAGTGTGTTCCGAATTTTGGGTTTTTCCGGATTTCGGAAAGCCAGATTTAAGCCCACCCGAACTGTGCTGCCGTATCAACCCCCACCCCCTTCCAGTCATGCTGTTGTCTCTCTCCCCCCCCCCCCCCCTCCACCCTCCACGCCTGCCTGGCTCACGCTGCCAGTCTCTCTCCTGCCCGGCTCGTGCTGCTGTCTCTCTCCCCACTTGCCAGTTTTTGGAGCTTTCCGGATTTTAAATGTCCGGATAAAGGATTGTGTACCTGTAATGGATGATTGCTCAGACTGGAGGCCTGTGATTAGTGTGCATTTCAGGGATTGGTGCTGGGATGATAGTTGTTTGTTGGCTATATCAATGATCTGGATAATTATGTGGTAAATTGGATTAATAAATTTGAGGATTTCACTAAGATTGGAGGCGTTGTGGACAGCGAGGAAGGTTTTCAAAGCTTGCAGAGGGATCTGGACCAGCTGGAAAAATGGGACAGAAAATGGCAGATAGAATTTAATCCAGACAAGTGTGAGGTATTGCATTTTGGAAGGACAAACCAAGGTACGACATACACAATAAATGGTAGGGCACTGAAGAGTGCAGAGGAACAAAGGGATCTGGGAATACAGATAGTACATGTTACGAACTAAACCGGCAGCAATGGTAATAACCAAGACAAGGGTTTGGCGGAATTGTCTTCAATCAGAGTGGTGGGACTGTGGAATAAGCTGCCATCTGATGTGGTAAATTCGGGCTCCTAAGTTTTAAGAATAAATTGGATAGATACATGGATGGGAGAGGTCAGGAGGGTTAAGGAATGGGTGCAGGTCAGTGGGACTAACGGAATGATGTTTCGGCACAGACTAGAATGGCCTGTTTTCTATGGTTCTAGTTTTGGCCTCCTTATTTAAGAAAGGATGTCCTGGCATTGGAGAGGGTTCAAAGAAGATTCACAAGAATGATTCCTGAAATGAAGGAATTAGTAGATGAGGAATGCTTGATGGCTCTTGGACTGCACTCCTTGGAGTTTGAAGAATGAGGGGAACTTCATAAAAACATTTCAAATGTTGAAAAGCCTGGACAGCGTGGATGTGGCAAAGTTGTTTCCCATGGTAGGGGAGTGTAGGAAAAGAGGGCACAACTTCAGGATTGAAGGCCACCTGTTTAAAACAGATGCAGGAGAATTTCTCGGTTAAGAGTGGTGAACCTCTGGAATTTACTGCCATGGACAGCTGTAGAGGCCAAGTCGTTGGGTGTATTTAAGACAAAGATTGATAGGTATCAAAGGTTATGGGGAGAAGGCAGGGGAGTGGGTTGAGTGGATCAGCTCATGATGGAATAGCGGGGTAGACTCGGTGGGCTGAATGGCCTACTTCTGCTCCTATATATTATAAACCTCTGTCATGTCACCTCTCACCCCTCCTTGGCTCCAGGGAAAGCAGATCCAGCCCATCCCATTTTTCCTCATAACCCAAGCCATCCTGACCAGCTAAGAAACCAACATATTAACATAATTACCAAAGCACATTCTTACAAGATGGATCGCTTATTTTATCTCTTTATAACTCTTTGGCAAGTTTAATTGCACTTTTTTATTCTTAAATTTGAGTCACTGCCTGCCTGTGTCTTTGTTCTTCAAGGTTTACATTTAGTGTTTTTTTTAAAGCAAATTTGAAAGCTGTTTTTGTTAAGAGATTTTTATAGCTGGCTTTTAAATGTTGATCCTTAACTGCGATGTATTTCTCTGTATCGAATGGCTCCAAAGTAAAATGACAAACTCTGCAAGCACTCGGTATGTCAGTCTGGATCTTGGAAGAGAACTGAAGTAAAGTTTAAGGTCAGACTAAGGGCCTTGGAAAATCGACCCTACGTATCTTCCCTCAAACGTTATCTGACCTGCTGAGTGCAGAGATCTCTGTTATTTTAGGGTCCTGTGGCTGAAGTTTCCCTCCCCTCACCACAGATGTCTGCAGTTCATTTGTCCAAATGATTAGCTGTACAGCACAAAGAAAGACCCTTCAGCTCACTACGACCATGCTGACTGTGAGACTGAATTAAGCCCAGACTCCTCCACTTTCCATACACAGACCCATCCTGGTGCCCCCAAAATTCCATGTATGGAGGCGTCCAGGTAATTTGCCCTGGTGCCCCCCCCCCACCCCCCTTTTGCATGGACCCGTCCTGGTGCCCCTCAACCATAGAACACTACAGCACAGAAACAGGCACCTTCAGCCCTTCCCCTTCAAGTCTGTGGCAAACCATTTTTATGCCTAGTCCCGCTGACCTGCACCTATAGCCCTCCATACCTCTCTTATCCATGTACCTGTCCAAAATCATCTTCAATGCCAGCTGGTTGCTCGTTCCACACTCCCACCTCTCTGTGAGGGAAGTCCCCCCCTCATGTTCCTCCTAAACATTTCCCCTTTCACCCTTAACCCATGTCCTCTGGTTTCTATCTCACCCACCCTCAGTGGAAAAAGCCCACCTACATTTACTCTGTCTCTCCCCCTCATCATTTTAAACACCTCGATCAAATCTCCCCTCATTCTTCTACACTCCAGGGAATAAATTCCTAAACTGTTGAACCTTTCCCTGTAACTCAGTCCTGAAGTCCAGGCAACATCCCAGTAAATCTTTTCTGCGCTCTTTGTATCTTACTGATATCTTTCCTGTAGCTAGATGAACAAAACTGCACACTCCAAATTTGGTCTTCAATATCTTGTTCAACTTCATCATAACATCGCAACTCCTGTACTCAATACTCTGATTTATGAAGGCCAATATGCCAAAAGCTCTCTTTACAACCCTGTCCACCTGTGATGCCATATTCAGGGAATTACGTATCTGGATTCCCAGGTCCCTCTGTTCTACCACACTCCTCATGCCCGACCGTTTACCATGTTTGTCCTTTCTTGGTTTGTCCTTTCAAACTGCAACACCTCACACACATCTGCATTAAATTCCATCTGCCATTTTTCAGCCTGTTTTTCCAGCTGGTCCAGATCCCTCTGCAAGCTTTGAAAACCTTTCTCACTGTCCACAACACATCCAATCTTAGTGTTATCTGCAAACTTGCTGATCCAATTTACCACATTATCATCCAGATCATTGATATAGATGACAAACAACAAGGGTCCCAGCACTGATCCTTGAATACACCACTAATCACAGGCCTCCAGACTAAGAAACAATCATCCACTCTCTGGCTTCTCCCATAATGGGGATGTCAAATCAAGTCAATGACCTGTCCTGATCCCCCTCTCTACGGACCCATCCCGGTGCTCCTCTCCCATACACGATGCCCTTTACTTAACAACTCCCAGATGTAGCTGAGCTGCTGATGGCCGTGTCCCTGCCTTGCAGGAGCCCAGTGCCGGGGGAGGCGAAGACCCGAGGATGCCGAGACCTAGCCACAGCGACTACGTGCTGCAGCAGCTGAACAGCCAACGGGAGTGGGGTTTCCTGTGCGACTGCTGCATCGTGATCGGCGACATCTACTTCCGCGCCCACCGTGCCGTGCTGACGGCCTGCAGTTCCTACTTCCGCATGCTGTTCATCGGGCAGCAGCAGTTGACGGGCAACCTCAGCCTGAGCCAGGCCCATGTCAGCGCTGAGAGCTTCGACCTCATCCTGCAACTCATGTACCTCGGCCGCCTGGTCGGCGTCCCCTCCGACTTCGAGGAGCTGCGCTCGGCCATGACTTTTCTGCAGCTCTACTATGTGCCCAGGAGCCTGGAGGAGCTGCGGGAGGCGGAGGCTTCAGTATCCCCCTTCGGCCAGGCCAAAGGCTCCATGCTCTTTGGTGTGCGGATGCACGGAGACTTGGGGGAGGCCAGGAAGAGGCCGAGGAGAGATGCCAGCCCCGAGGTCAATGGCACCAGAGAGGCCGCTGCCCCAGCCCGCCCACTCAGCCAGGAGAGAGGGGCCCGGAGGCCAGCGAACAGTCCGCCCCTTAAGCAAGGCCGTGGCGGGGGCCTGAAGGGGAGGCTGCACCGTCGCTTCGGCCGCCGCTACACCTGCGACTGCTGTGGCTTCGTTTTCAGCTGTGAGCGACTGCTGGACGAGCACTCGCTCACCTGCAACAGCCGCCGGGCCCTGCCAAGGACTGAAGAGCCTGAGGATCATGTAGGGACTGCCACCCAGGAAGGAGGAGATGGAAGTGAGAAGGACGACAGAGCAGGCCCAACCGCTGCGCCGCCAGACCACGAGGCCGGTGACCTGCCACGGGTCAAAACAGAGCCTGAGGACACGGCTGCCACCGACTTGGGGGACATCACCGTGGTGCAGGTCCCAGACGATGGCGAACTACTGGGCAGCAAGGAGGCATCACCGGCCTGCAGCCTCTACAGCCGTTTGCCGGCCCAGCAGGAGACAGAGCGGGATCCGGGCAGCTGGACGGAGGAGGAGGAGGAGGAAGAGGATGAGGAGGATGAAGGCCCTGCGCTGGGCCTGAAGGCAGAGCCGGGGGATGGTGACAGCCCCCTGGGCCCAGCCTGTGAGCTGTGCGGCGCGGCCCTGCCCGAAAGTGAGCGCACCGACCACTACGTGGCCCACCACATGGAAAGCGTGTGTGCCTGCGGTAAGTGCGGCCGCATCCTGGTGAAGGGTGGCCGACTGCAGGAGCACGCTGAGCGCTGCCTGGGAGCTGGGGCCTGGCCATTAGCACCGGGTGAGCCCGACGCTGCTGCCCCAGAGCCTGGCCCGTTCACCTGCCCGGTGTGTGGCACCGCCTTCCAGAGGCAATGCCAGCTGGAGGAGCACATGTACCGACACCGGGGTGCTGCCTACCGCTGCCCGCAGTGCCTGCTGGCCTTTGAGCAGGAGAGGCCATGGGTGGAGCACGTCTCGCAGTGTGTGGTCAGCCAACCCGGGTCCAAAGGCATGCCCGAGCGCAACGCCCGGCGCAAGCACATCTGCAACCTCTGCGGCAAGGGCTTCTACCAACGCTGCCATCTGCGGGAGCACCACACCACCCACACCAAGGAGAAGGAGTTCGCCTGCCAGATCTGCGGCAAGGAGTTCCACCGCGAGCGGCTGCTCCGTCTGCATTTAGACATGCACCGGGGCGATGCCCGCTATGTCTGCCCCAGCTGCGGCCAGGGTAGCTACCGCAAGCAGGAGCACCTACGCCACATGGTCTCGCACCTGTCGGAAGGTGAGGTCATCTGTGAGGTCTGCTTCCAGGTGTTTGGGGACAGCCAGCTGCTGGAGCGCCACACGGACCTGCACCTCCACACTTGCACCCTGTGTGGAGACAAGTTCAAGCTCAAGAAGGACCTGAGCACCCACCACCTACTCAGCCATGCCAAGAAGGTGTGACAAGCCCTTGCACTGCCCCTCCAGAGCGAGCTGCTTGCCCCTGCCGAAGGATTCCAGCCACATCTGGCAGCCATTATGTTTCAAGGACTTTTATCCCTTCCTACGCCCCAAATACTGCCACATTGTTGTCCTAGTTTATCCCCCACCAAACGACACAGATCCTGTCAACGGGCATGAATGTGGAAGCCATCGCTCAGATGCACCTTAGTCTATGCTGGATGGCATTGCTCTCTGCTTGGGAGCAGCAGAGTGCCATCACTGTTTGCTGCCCTGGCCCACTACACTGACCAGTAGCAGCCCCTGTCCCAGAGAGGCCTGCAGCATTGTGGAAATGTTTGGCTCAGTACTTTACTGGCCAGCATGTGACAACACTGACCAATGGGGTGAAGACTAACATGGTTTACTTCGGTTCCATAAAGTAATGCTCCATCTGGTTTACCTTGATTACCAGATAATACTTGATTGTAAAGATTTGATTGGTGCTTTTCTGTAAGAGCTGGCCTTTTTATTCTAACAATGTGCCTCTTGCAAAACCAGATGCTGAAATAGTTCAACAGGAAAGTGCGATGCTGGGGTCGAGTGCAATACACAAAAGTACTGGAGAATGCCAGCAGGTCACACAGCATCCATGGGAAAGTAAAAGATAACCAATGTTTTGGGACTGGCTCATCTTCCACTATATTCGCTGCAGTACCAAGGACCTCCCAGTAGCCAATCTCTTCCATTCCACATCACATTGCCCCACTGATGTGTCTGTCCATGGCCACATCAGTACTGGCTACCCACAAATATTCTGTTGGGGCACTCTCCAACTTGATAGTATTAACATCAACTTCTCTAATTTCTGTTAACCCCCTCCCCCAAGTCTCTCTGCCTCATTCCTCTGTCCTCCAGCTCATAACTTCTTTCTCATCTCCATTCACAGAGCTGTCCTCTCTCCCATCACTTCTCAGCTGCTTTCTCTTCTACCCTCCCATCTGTATCTACTTCTGACCCCTTGCCTGTTAGCCTATGTTCCTTCCCCTTCCCCTTCCTTCCTCCTCTCTGCACAAAATTAAGGGAGGAAAGCTTATGGGAGATATCGGGTGGTGGTGGAGACTGGAACAATAAGGGTTTTTAAGAGATTCTTAGACAAGCACATGGATGTAAGAAAAATAGAGGGTTATGAAAGGAGGGTTTAGTTTTTTTTATGGTATATATATGTCAACACACAATCGTGGGCCAAAGGGCCTGTACTGTGCTGTGCTGTAATGTTCTGTGCATGTTCTCTCCTCCCCATCTTTTTATTCAGGAACATGCATGTTTTTGTACCTGACCAAGGGCCCAGGCCTGAAACATTGGTTATCCTTTACTTCCTATGGATGTTGCGTGACCTGCTGAGTTTCTCCTGCATGTGTGTGCATTGTGCTGCATTAATTCTCTTCCTCATCAACACAGGGCCCAGGTACATTGACACACTGCCAGTTTGCTGGACCAAGAGCCTTCTGATGTTTGAAAGTGTTCTGAAGAGAGTTAGCAGGAGATCCGAATCTCTACTCATGTCAAACTGAGAATCTAGAGTTGTTCTCCTTGGATTCAAAAGTTGGGGAGATTTGGTGAAGTGGACCAGGATTGAATTCTTAATTCTTTGAAGCCTACAAGTTGCTGTCATCAAGTTGCCTGAAAGAGTGGCAGAAACAACTTCTAAAGGAACCTTTAAAGAGGGTTGCGACAACTCTGGAGATCAATCCTGTGCTCCAGGGAAAGGGTGATAACTGATTTGAGAGTTCTTTTCCTGACCAGGAGCAGAGGCTTGGCAAACCCCTCCCTGTATAAATGATGGGCTTGCCAGTATGGCTCCACATTCTGGGATTGTTTTTCAGAAGAGAAGATGTAAGGGGAAGTGGTTGAATTCCCAGCTCACACTGGGGTTGAGGTGTAGGAACGAAAGGTGCCCCAGTGAGTGAGTCTTTTCACCATGTGCTGCCTGCAGTGTGTGAGAATTGTGGGGATTCATGGGATCCTGATGACTATTCCCTGCTTGTTGACTTGTGGGAGATGGGCTCTGGGAGTGTTTGCCTGGGCAGACTTGGCTGATCTTGACGTATCCTCACATAAGTAGTCTTGAGTGGAGTGGGAGGGGGTGGAGGGCAGGAGGAGATGTTTGCAATGGGGAATGCCCTGGTTTGTTAAATACAGAAGCAGTGTATTCATTAGCACCAGGTCATGTTACAAACCCTGTCACTGCACTTGACCAATGGTGAAGAGATCCTCTCCCACTCAGAGCATTTCTGGCTTCATTCATTTGTCCTGCACTATTGACTTCATTACAGAGGCTGTGGAGCTAGTTCAACTCAACATCTGGCTGGAGAGGATGTTTTGCTTGCTAGTTATTATATGTATCCTTGGCCTACAAAAGCAATACACAAAGTAAACTGTAAAACCATTGTACCATATCTCAGAGCCTCAATAGAATGTTTAAATCAGATTTCAGATTTTATTCCATTATAATAAAGTTCTGTACAAATAGTGACACTAACTGACATTGTGTGTCTGATTCATTTTCTCCCCTGCATGGTATTCTCATGCCCTTTCACCCTGACTCTTCAGAGAGGGCCCTTAGATCGGTCAACCACCAGCAACAGAATTCACCTGAGCAATAGGAATAGCTATTTTAGGGCCTGAGGAGGGAGAATCATTGGATAAACACTGGAGATAGATATACACACACATACACAGAGGTACTGGATGGTGTTAGAAGCTGGAGCAAGTAATGCAGACCTCCAACTGAGAGGCTCAGTGGCTGAGGGACCCACACAGGCTGTGGGCGACTTTCGATTGGAGAACCCATATAGGCTGCTGAAGATTAGCTCATGGGAACCAAATATTGGAGCTAGGATTTGAGAGGGTGCTGAAGACAAGAAGGGCTTCCAAAGAGACTCTGGCACTGAAGGCTTCTTAATTGTGTCGGAGGTTTGGATCTGGCGCTCGGGTTGCCGATGGATAGAAAAGGTCTGTGCAGCTGTAGGAGCACTGGAGGTGAACCTATGAACACTGCGACTCTGAAGAGACTCTCTTTTGCTTCTCTTGTTTTCGTACTGTAAGGGGTGCTGGACAAAACTAATGGTGACTCTTTGCCTTACAGCAGTCAGAAGGCAATTTCATGTACTATTACATGTTCTGTACTATTACATGACAATAAACTTGAATGTCTAAGCCCAGTCCATGGACTTCATCAAACCTGTGACTCAGGTAAGGGTCCGCTTTTCTGCATAACTTCATTCAAAGAAATCTAGAAACGACTTGAAATGCCTGCTCCAGTCCCACAGTGGCCCCCTGTGCATTGAGTACAGGAGCAGGGATGTCACGTTGCAACTCTACCAGATGCTGGAGAGACAACACTTGGGAGGATTGTGTGCCATTCTGGTTGTCTAGCTAGAGAAAAGATATAATTTAAGCAAGAAAAGGTGCAGAAAAGATTCACGAGAATGTTACCGGGTCTGGTTGGCTTGAGTTTGAGTTGGCTGAGCCTTTTCTCAAGTGCAGAACGCTGAGAAATATAGAGGTATATATCATGAGGCATAGCCTTTTTGCCAGGATAGGGTCTTGGTCATAGGTTTGAGATGAGAGGGAGCTTTAAACAGCCTGTTAAAGGAGCCAACGGTGTTTTATTTAAAGTCCTGCAACCATGGGATCTGGGCCTAAGATGGTGGAGCCTGTGTTTGGCAGCGGCCATAAGGGATTGCAGAATCTGGAGAAGCAGGAGACTGGTGCAGGGCACCAATAACAGGGAGAATACCTTCATTGAGAAGAAGCAGAGGAGATGACCCTAGGGACGGTGTCCAAGGTGGTGGACCACCGATGGGCTCTGCAGTTGAAGGACAAACACAGGTGACGAGCTGTTGTTGACTTGCTGGCGAAGAACCCACACAGGTTGCAGTCTGCTGGCGATTTGCGATGTTTTGAACTGAACGTGAGTCTTGTGCGGCTTCAGAGCTGCAGGAGCACTGGAGACAAATCCACAGACACGGTGACTCTGGGGGGGGGGGGGGTCTCTTTTGCCTCTTTCTCTGACTGTAAGGGATGCTGGGCAATGCTAGAGGTGAATCTTTGCCTTCAGCAGACTAAAGGCAACTATTTAATATTACATTTTTAATACATGACAATATTATCTGATCTGAAAGATTTAAAAGGTCATAAGGGGCACCTTTTTCACATGGAGGGTAGTGGATATTTGGAATGAGCTGCTATAAGAAGCAGTAGAGGGTCAAAAGATGATTGTGGAGAGGGAAAGTTCATGACCTGAGTGCAGGCAAATGGGACTAGTTTGGTCTGCTTGAAAGTTGGATCATGGGGGCCTTTTTCTTCAGGGGAACTCTTAACTTCAAGAGAGCCCCTGAACACCCAGGTACTCTTGGAAAAGGGTCAGGCAGTTGGCCTACTGCTGCAACTGGTCATTGGCAACCTTGTCCAGGCCCAGGAAAATCTGATGAGGAGAATCCCCAGCTGATTACTCGCTCATCCCCCATATACGGTCTGCCTAAAGATTAGGGGCTGAAGTGCAAATGGAACTTGAGAAGCAGCCCTTCAAATCAACCAGGAGCTGCAATTTTTCACCGTCCTAATATGTGGATTCTTCCTGGACGCAGAAGAGGTAGATAGGTGGGGAGGCTGTGAACCAGCTTCAAAACATGCAACACACTAATGCTCTGTACAACAATCTCCACCCAGGTTCTGTTGAAATGGGGAAGGATTCTTTATGGAATTCTGGGATTCCAGTCCTCCCTGAGCAACTCTCATGGAGCTCTACAGCAGAGAAATAGTCTTTTGGCCCATCTTGTCCATGTTGACCAAGCTGGACCCATTTACCCATGTTCAGTCCATATCCTTCCAAACCTTTTGAAGATTACAATTGTTCACACACTCACCACCCTCTGTGTGAAGACGGTGTCCCTCTGTGTGAAGACGGTGTCCCTCTGTGTGAAGACGGTGTCCCTCTGGTCCCCTTTATACACTCACCCTCTCACCTTAAATCTATGCCCCTTAGATTCCCTTCCCCTGGGAAAATACGTATGTCTATTTACCATAGGTTGTGTTTTTTCATTAATAGGGTCTCTTCCCTCCTTTCCACCAACAAAGGATGTTGAAGGAAATGGCACACCACCTTCCTCCAAATACAGTCTGAAGTTCTGCAGCTGGCACAGATTGAGTTTAGGTACTCCCAATTAGCAGACCTCTCTAGTATGCAGATGAAACTTCTCTAACAAACCAGTTTTCTACTACGTTCTAACCCTCTCTTTTGCCTTTTGTTCCCAGGCCTTGTTTCTTTAGAATAGTGCAACACAGTATGGACCTTTCGACCCACAATGTTGTGATGACCAACGTGTTACTTTTTTTGTTCTTGCTTTAAATTACTTTGTTTGCCATGTTAACAAGATTTAAGTTTAAATGTTATTCCCTCATTCCAAGATGCTCTCCAGCCTCTGCAGTGCTTATTGGTCCTGGAAATGTTAAGTTCAAGTTTACTATCATTCAATTGTACAAGAACAACCTGACAAAACAGCGTTCTCCAGTCCTCAGTGCAAAAACATGCAAACACATATAGACAAATGATCTGGGAATCCAGATAAGTAATTCCCTAAAAGTGGTGCCACAGGTGGATAGGGTTGGAAAGAGCTTTTGGCATATTGGCCTTCATAAATCAAAGTAATGAGTATTGGAGTTGAGATGTTATGTTAAAATTGTATAAGACATTGGAGAGGCCAAATATGGAGTATTGTGTGAAATTTTGATCACAAACTACAGGAACGATATCAATAAGAAAGCTCTGTCTGCAACTGTGACAGGGATCCATTTCAGTTCTGCGTCCCACTCCTATACTCACATGAATGTCCATGACATCATGTTCTATCCCTCCAAGACCATACATTTCCATAGAACATTATTTTGGCCCATGCTGCCCAATTACATCCAATCAACCTACAACCCTGGTATGCTTTGAACAGTGGGAGGAAACCAGAGCACCCAGATGAAACCCACGAAGACATGGGGAGAATGTACAAACTCCTTACCGAAGTGTGGGATTCACAGACCAGTCCCGATCGCTGGTGCTGTATCTGCGTTGCGCTCACCATGCCTACCTTTCACACCTAAGATTATATTGAATAAAAATGATTTAATCTCCCACATTTATTTCAAAAAGTCTTAATTTATAAGTTTCAAAGTTGCATGTTCAGCTCCAGATACCCTGCTAGTGGAGCAGAGGGGCTTTTAATACAGTATTAACAATTGTCCGGCAGTATGGACCGACCTAGGAGGGGAGGCAGGCCCCTCCAGCCCGGGTAAGAAACCTGCATAGGAGAAGGCCACTCCGATATAAAACCTACGACCCAAGGACCTCGCTGCCACGTCCCAGCTTGCTTGGCCACGGCACACGAACCATGGGTGTAAAGGGTGGGGCCAGTACTGCGCGCACTGCACTCCACCTAAAAGCTCCTTTGCGCAGGCCCGAGGACAGGTCCACGTCCTCCCCCTCCACGTCCTCCCCCTCAAAAGATGCTCACAAACTCAAGCTAGCATGCTGGAACATCAGAACCATGCTAGACAAGACTGACAGCCACCGACCTGAACGTCGGTCTGCCCTCATTGCACATGAACTCCTCAGACTTGACATCGACATAGCCGCTCTCAGTGAAGTCCGCCTGGCAGATGTAGGCAGCCTCCAAGAACGCGGCGCGGGCTACACACTCTACTGGTCTGGCAAGCCTTCGGATGAACGACGCCTATCTGGTGTAGGCTTCATGGTCAAGAGCTTCATTGCCTCCAAACTCGAAAACCTTCCGACAGGCCTCTCGGACCGAATCATGTCCATGCGACTCCCACTTCAAAACAAGCGTCACATCACCCTCATCAGTGTCTATGCTCCAACCCTCCAGGCGGAACCAGCAGAAAAGAACAAGTTCTACACCGACCTGCGCAACCTCATCCAACGTACCCCTACAGCCGACAAGGTTGTCATCCTGGGCGACTTCAACGCTCGTGTCGGCAAAGACTCAGAAACCTGGCCAGGAATCCTGGGCAAGCATGGCGTCGGCAAGTGCAACGACAATGGGCGCCTCCTGTTGGAGCTCTGCGCAGAACAGCGGCTTGTCATTACAAACACCCTTTTTCAGCAGAGGGACAGCCTTAAGACCACCTGGATGCATCCCCGATCCAAACACTGGCACCTCCTGGACTACATCCTGGTGCGAGAAAGTGACAAACAAGATGTGCTCCACACCAGGGTCATGCCTAGCGCGGAATGCCACACTGACCACCGGCTGGTTCGCTGTAAGCTCAACCTTCACTTCAAGCCAAAGCCCAGGAACAATAAAGCCCCCAGAAAGAGGTTCAATGTTGGAAAACTGCAGTCAGACGAAGCGAGAGGAAACTTCCAGGCAAACCTCAAAGCAAAGCTCGACGTTGCAACCCGCCTCCCGGACCCGTCCCCTGAAACCCTCTGGGATCAGTTGAAGACTACCATACTGCAATCCACTGAAGAGGTACTGGGCTTCTCCTCCAGGAAAAACAAGGACTGGTTTGACGAAAACAGCCAGGAAATCCAGGAGCTGCTGGCAAAGAAGCGAGCTGCCCACCAGGCTCACCTTACAAAGCCGTCCTGTCCAGAGAAAAAACAAGCCTTCCGTCGCGCATGCAGCCATCTTCAGCGCAAACTCCGGGAGATCCAAAATGAGTGGTGGACTAGCCTCGCCAAACGAACACAGCTCAGCGCGGACATTGGCGACTTCAGGGGTTTCTACGAGGCTCTAAAGGCTGTGTACGGCCCCTCACCCCAAGTCCAAAGCCCGCTGCGCAGCTCAGACGGCAAAGTCCTCCTCAGCGACAAGATCTCCATCCTCAACCGATGGTCAGAACACTTCCAATCTCTTTTCAGTACCAACCGCTCAGTCCAAGATTCCGCCCTGCTCCAGCTCCCTCAACAGCCCCTAAGGCTAGAGCTGGATGAGGTTCCCACCCTGGATGAGACATATAAGGCAATCGAACAACTGAAAAGTGGCAAAGCAGCAGGTATGGATGGAATCCCCCCAGAAGTCTGGAAGGCTGGCGGCAAAACTCTGCATGCCAAACTGCATGAGTTTTTCAAGCTTTGTTGGGACCAAGGTAAACTGCCTCAGGATCTTCGTGATGCCACCATCATCACCCTGTACAAAAACAAAGGCGAGAAATCAGACTGCTCAAACTACAGGGGAATCACGTTGCCCTCCATTGCAGGCAAAATCTTCGCTAGGATTCTACTAAATAGAATAATACCTAGTGTCGCCGAGAATATTCTCCCAGAATCACAGTGCGGCTTTCGCGCAAACAGAGGAACCACTGACATGGTCTTTGCCCTCAGACAGCTCCAAGAAAAGTGCAGAGAACAAAACAAAGGACTCTACATCACCTTTGTTGACCTCACCAAAGCCTTCGACACCGTGAGCAGGAAAGGGCTTTGGCAAATACTAGAGCGCATCGGATGTCCCCCAAAGTTCCTCAACATGATTATCCAACTGCACGAAAACCAACAAGGTCGGGTCAGATACAGCAATGAGCTCTCTGAACCCTTCTCCATTAACAATGGCGTGAAGCAAGGCTGTGTTCTCGCACCAACCCTCTTTTCAATCTTCTTCAGCATGATGCTGAACCAAGCCATGAAAGACCCCAACAATGAAGACGCTGTTTACATCCGGTACCGCACGGATGGCAGTCTCTTCAATCTGAGGCGCCTGCAAGCTCACACCAAGACACAAGAGAAACTTGTCCGTGAACTACTCTTTGCAGATGATGCCGCTTTAGTTGCCCATTCAGAGCCAGCTCTTCAGCGCTTGACGTCCTGCTTTGCGGAAACTGCCAAAATGTTTGGCCTGGAAGTCAGCCTGAAGAAAACTGAGGTCCTCCATCAGCCAGCTCCCCACCATGACTACCAGCCCCCCCACATCTCCATCGGGCACACAAAACTCAAAACGGTCAACCAGTTTACCTATCTCGGCTGCACCATTTCATCAGATGCAAGGATCGACAATGAGATAGACAACAGACTCGCCAAGGCAAATAGCGCCTTTGGAAGACTACACAAAAGAGTCTGGAAAAACAACCAACTGAAAAACCTCACAAAGATAAGCGTATACAGAGCCGTTGTCATACCCACACTCCTGTTCGGCTCCGAATCATGGGTCCTCTACCGGCACCACCTACGGCTCCTAGAACGCTTCCACCAGCGTTGTCTCCGCTCCATCCTCAACATCCATTGGAGCACTCACACCCCTAACGTCGAGGTACTCGAGATGGCAGAGGTCGACAGCATCGAGTCCACGCTGCTGAAGATCCAGCTGCGCTGGATGGGTCACGTCTCCAGAATGGAGGACCATCGCCTTCCCAAGATCGTATTATATGGCGAGCTCTCCACTGGCCACCGTGACAGAGGTGCACCAAAGAAAAGGTACAAGGACTGCCTAAAGAAATCTCTTGGTGCCTGCCACATTGACCACCGCCAGTGGGCTGATAACGCCTCAAACCGTGCATCTTGGCGCCTCACAGTTTGGCGGGCAGCAGCCTCCTTTGAAGAAGACCGCAGAGCCCACCTCACTGACAAAAGGCAAAGGAGGAAAAACCCAACACCCAACCCCAACCAACCAATTTTCCCTTGCAACCGCTGCAATCGTGTCTGCCTGTCCCGCATCGGACTGGTCAGCCACAAACGAGCCTGCAGCTGACGTGGACTTTTTACCCCCTCCATAAATCTTCGTCCGCGAAGCCAAGCCAAAGAACAATTGGAGGAGGAACACCTGATTTTCCCTCTGGGCACTTTCCAGCCAGATAGCAGTAACATCAACTTCTCCAGTTTCAGCTAACCTGCTCTCCTTTCCCATAAGTTTTCCACCCCTTCCCTTTCTATTCACTTGGCCATCCCTCCTTCCCCTGCTTGCTGCTGTCCCCTCCCTCTCTTCTCCACCTATTATCTCCTGCCCCTATCCCCAACCCCTTACCTTTTTGTTCAAGCGCCAGCCAGCATTTTGTTCAGACCTTGACGAAAACAATACTTTGGAGCGGGTTGTGTACGAGCGCGGCAACAGGCTGAGAGCTCGAGTAACAACACATCGAGTTGATTTGAATTTCACGCTGCAGCCTTTAAGGCTGGGTCTGGTCCCGCATCTTGCGTTCCAGAACTTGTGTCATGCTGGCACAAGCACTCACGCACCTTTCCGGTCTGACCACGCGCGACAAGTGGGGCTGGTTCGCTGCTACAACTATGTGTGTTGCCACACAACACCCCCACCCCCGATCCAATACTGATGGTCTCACAATGTGTCAAAGGTAAGGTCTGCCAATGGAGAGGGGGAGACCGGCACTGGTTGTGACAAATCCAGATGGGCTGCTTTCAAATGGTCCAGTGCGAACAGTTCCTCCTTGCCCCCAAGGTCGAGTGTAAAGGTGGATGCATTTCTTTGTAGCACCTTCGGGGTGCCGAAGAGGAGTCCTGTGCGCGCCCCTTCGCACTAATACAGACTCACAGGAGGATAAGTCTGGGGGGAGGGGTAATTGCAAGTTGGCTGAGTGTGTCACGATGGTGGCAGTGGTGCAAGGGAGCCCAATTGGCCTCACAGTCTTTTTTTCAGGATTCAGATTTCTGATTTATTGTCAGAGTCCTTGACGTCACATACAACCCCGAGATTCTTTCTCCTGTGGGTAAGGCAGATTTGCCACTTAATAGTAGTGCAAAATAACTACACAACAGTGCATATGTAAACAAATCAAGAAATGGAAACAAACTGCAATACAGAGAGATTTTAAAAAAAACAAAGTGCACAAGTAAGAGTCCTTAAATAAGTCCCAGATTGAGTTTTATTGTTGAGGAGTCTGATGCTGGAGGGGTAGCAGCTGTCCCTGAACTTCCTGGTGCGAGTCTTGTGGCACCTAGACCTGTTGGTAGCACCAGTAACAGAGCGTGTGGATTCTTGATGATACCTACTGCTCTCTGATGGCAGCATTTCCCATAGAAGTTCACAATGGTAGGGATAGTTTTGCCTGTCATGTCCAGGGCAGTATCCACTGCCTTTTGCAGGACGTTATGTTCAGAGGTATCGGTGTCCCCATTACCCGACTGTGATGCAGCCAGTCAGCACACTTTCCACCACACATCCGTAGAAATTTGCCAGGGTTTCCGATGTGATACCAAAACTCCAGAGGAAGTAGAGGTACTGTTGTGCTTTCTTCATGATGCCATTAATGTGTTGGATCTGGGAAAGATCCTCTGAGAGACTGACTCCCAAGAACTTAAATATGATCACCCTCTCCACCTCTGATTCCCAAATGATCACTGAATTGTACTCCTCTGGTTTTCCCTT
Source organism: Narcine bancroftii (assembly GCF_036971445.1). Taxonomy (NCBI): domain Eukaryota; kingdom Metazoa; phylum Chordata; class Chondrichthyes; order Torpediniformes; family Narcinidae; genus Narcine; species Narcine bancroftii. Next base: position 9,430,210 of record NC_091470.1, on the reverse strand, counting down.
CCTTTTTAAATTTTTAAAAAATTTTTCACACTATGAACCATACAGACCAAAATACACACAAACATTTCCCTCTTGAATATACACAGTGTGGCCTCGCAGTCTCTTGAGGACAACTGCAGTGTTGGTGGTTTGGTTGGGTGCTGAAGGAAGGACCTGGCTCGGGACTGCAAGGGACTCGCCATAGACTAGTTCAGCTGATGAGGCTTTGAGGTCGTCCTTAGGTGCTGTGCATATCCCCAGGACAACCCAGGGCAGTTCGTCTCCCCAGTTGGGCTTCTCGAGAGCCGTGCCATTAGTGCTGATTTCAGGTGACAATGGAAGCGCTTGACCAGGCCGTTGGCCTGAAGATGGTAGGCCGTGGTGCAATGCAGTTGGGTGCCCAGGAGTTTGGAGAGCTCATTCCACAGGGCAGAGGTGAACTGGGTTCCTCGTTTGGTCGTTATGTGCGCTGGGAGACTGGCAAGGGCCCAACTAGGTCAAGGTGGACGTGTTGGAATCTACAGGTTGGAGCATCAAACTGCTGGGCTTGGTGCTTGGTGTATTGCTAGACCTTTCCAGTCTGTGCAGGTTTTCGCCCACTCTGTGATTTGCATAGGCTGTGCCAGACAAATTGGGAGGATACCAACTGTGCTGCTGTTCAGATGGAGGAGTGAAACAAACCGTGCATCGTGTCAAAGACCATTCTTCTCCATTGGACAGGGCCCAGCAGCTGGGGTTAGCCTATGGAGATGAGACAGAGGAGCATAATGCCATTGGCGTCAAGTGAGAAGTCCTGAGGCTGCAATCTTGTGACCACTATCCTGAAGCTGTGCATTTCAGGTTCATCTTGCTGGACACGAGCCAGATCATGGTAGTTGATGCCTTGTGATGAGGCATTGACTGCTGGCCTACAGTGTGCATCAGCAACAAGGTTTTGTTTTCCAGAGAGATGGAGGTGGTGAATTCAGAATCATTGGATAAGTGCCTCTGCTGTCAGGCAGACCATGGGTCGGAGGACTTGGAGAAGGCGAAATTGAGTGGCTTGTGATCCGTGTAGACAGTGAATGGCCATCCCTCCAGGAAGACACAGAAATGAGGGATGGCCAGGTAGAGGGCCAGCAGCTCCCTGTCGAACGTGCTGTACTTCAGTTCAGGCAGTCGCAGATGGCGACTGATAAAAGGCGAGAGGTCTCCATGAGTCATTCACGAACTGTTCCAGGACAGTGCCAACTGCCGTGTTGGATGCATCAACAGTGAGGGCCGTCGGTACGTCTATTCGTGGGTAGACTAGCATCATTATATGGGCCAGAGCCTCCTTGGTCTCCTTGAAAGCATGTGGGCTACATCCGTCCACGTGAGCTCCTTCATCAAGCCCATCATTAGAGTGAAGAGGGTGCATAATCCTGGCTGCCCCTGGGATAAGCCTGTGGTAAAAATTCACCATGCCCACGAACTCTTGTACACTCTTCAGGGTTGTTGGTCTGGTGAACTGTCGTATGGCCTCCACTTTGTCAGGTAGAGGGGTGGCACCATCTTTGGTAATCTTGTGGCCCAGAAAATTAATTTCCTCGAGGCTGAACTGGCACTTCACTGGATTAATGGTGAGGCTGAACTGTGCGAGGAGGTTGAAAAGCTGGTGCAGGTGTGTCATGTGCTCCTCAGGCATCTTGCTGGCTACCAGGAAATCGTCAAGGTAGATGAAAAGGAAGGGCAAGACTCTGTCAACTGTGCCCATGAGGTGCTGGAAAGTCTGGGCCACATTCTTCAAGCCGAAGGGCATGCTGAGGAACTCGAAAAAGCTGAAAGGGGTTATGATAGCAGTCTGCTGGACATCGTCTGGGTGCACAGGGATCTGAAGGTATCCCCGGATCGAGTCGACCTTAAAGAAAAGCTTCACGCCATGGAGGAACGCCATGAAATCCTTGACATGGTTAATGTGATAGCGGCCATTGTCACATCATTGAGGTGTCTGTATTCTCCACAGGGTCTCCAGCTGCTGTTGGACTTTTGTACCAAGTGGAGAGGTAAGGCCCATGGGCTGTCAGACAGCAGATGATGCCGAATTCTTCCATGCATTTAAACCCTTCTTTAGCGAGTTGAGTTTGTCTAGGGCTAGGTGACGGACTCGCGAATGCAATGGCGGGACAGTAGTCACGATGTGGTGCTGAATGCCATGCTTCGGCATGACGGCGGTGAACTGGGAGCACAGAATGGTGGGAAAACTAGCGAGGAGGCAGCTGATTTGGCTGTGTGGTCTCCACGGAGCGAGCTGGGTGGACGGCTTGTTGGACGTGCCAAGGGGCACCATCTAGAAAGTCTCTGTGTGGACTATTTGTCTGCCCTGGAGGTAGGGAGTGTGCCCTTAGAAAATCTGCACCTAATAGAGGCTTGTCCACCAAAGCCAGCAGAAATGACCAATTGAAGTTGGTCTTGCTGAAATGTACAGGAATTTGCCTCACCGAAAGTTTTAATGGAGGTGTTGTTGGCTGCACGCAGGAGGGGCCGTGAGGTCTCATGCGTGTTTTGAGTGACTTAGGGGGAAATGATGCTCATCTTTGCACCCATGTCCAAAAGGAACCTGCGGCCCAAGATCCTGTCCCAGACGTGGAGAAGGCTAGTTGGCCAGTCGCTGCAGCCACTAATGACAGCTGGCCCTGTCATTTACCAGAAACGAGCATGGCTGGTGGAACCTGCACGCTGATGTTCCCCAACGCTGATGGTAGAACCACCATTTTGAGTTAGATCTTTCTGTTTCCTGGCAGGGCAGGGCCTGTTCATGTGGTGGACTGGACTTGGGCATTGCCCTTAGAGACGGCCAGTAAAACAGTGGACTGAATCTATGGTCTTGCACTTGGAACAGTAGAGAACGTCAACTCGTGCCACATCCTTGCATGGGTTGCTGAAATCAGTGTCGGCCAATAGGAGTCTGATGCCTTCGGGGAAAGCATGCTTGAACATGAGGCAGGGCTTGTGCCCTTCTGCCAGGGTGAGCATTTCGTCCATGAGGGCAGATGGGGTCCTATTACCCAGGCTACCCAAGTGAAGGAGCCTGCAGCCCTCTCATGTCGTGAAAGCTAATGAGGAGGTTATTAAGAGCCACGTATTTACCTTCCTTTGGCGGTGCCTGGATGAGATCATCAACCCGTGAGGTGGCTTCCTTGTCGAGTAAGCTGATGATGTAAAAGTATCTCATCGAATCTGAGGTTATCTGTTTGTACTGGAACTGGGCCTCTGCTTGGCCAAACCAAGTGTGGGACTTGTTTGTCCAGAATGTGGACAGATTCAACACAATGGCGCCTACATCTGGAGGTTCCATTGTACTGAGTCTTTAGGACATGGAGACTCATCGGGTCACCAGTGTAGCGGGTTGTGTGTGAGCGCAGTGAAGACTGAGACAACAGGGTGAGAGCATGAGTAACACAACTGCTTTACTTTGAATTCCATGCTGCAGTCTTTAAGGCTGCATCGGGCCCGCACCTCACGTGCCGGAAATTGCGTCGCACTGACGCAATCACGCACATGCCCTTCTGGTCTGGACTGGAAGAGAAGGTCCCTCAGCACAACCTTCTTTGTCACAGCTGCTGCGCTGCAACTATGTGCATCGCCAAACTTATTTATTTTCTTATAAATAAACTTGTCCTGCATATATGTATTATTTGTCAGTATGTGTGTTATGTCTGGTTGTGTGTCTGCATGTTTTTGCACCAAGTACTGGAGATTGCTGTTTCATCGGGTTGTACTTGTTCAATCAGATGTCAATAAACTTGAAATGTTGCTGCTGTGCAGTGTTTATCAAGCCCCTCTTCCCAAGGATTGAAGAACCCACACTATAGGCCTGTATTTCCTGGTGAACAGGGGCCCAGTCTCTGCCACAAGCTGAGCACACATTACCCAGCAATGAGGCAACCTTCTCCCAACACCAGACTTCAAACCATCCATAGAGGCAGTCATGGATAGTCACGCACCACAGAAACAGGCCGTTCAGTACATCATGTCCATGCTGACCATTTTGCCCCATCCACATTAATCCCAATTGCCTGAATTACAGTTATGTCCATCTACCCCTTCATGCCTAAGTATTTAAATGAAGTAAAAACATAATGCTGGAGAAACTCATAAGGTCAAACAGTGTACATTATATAGCAAAGAAAGGTACATAACCAACATTTCAGGCTTGAGCCGTTCATCAAGGTGTGAACAAAATGTAGAAAGGCATTTTTATCAAGATGCCTGCCTACATTTTGCCCATACCTTGATGATGGGCTCAGTCCCGAAACCTTCATCATGGCGCCCATCTACATTTTGCTCCTACCTTGACAGAACCATAGTACACTATAGCATAGAAAGAGGCCCCTCCAGCCCTTATAGTCTCTGCCGAACCATTTTTTTTGTATAACCCCTCTGACTTGCAGCCAGTCTTTAGCCCTCCATACCTCTCCCATCCATTTATCTGTCCAAATTCTTAAATGTTAAAATTGAGCCCACATTCGTCACCTCGGCTGGTAGCTTGTTGCACTCCCAACACTCTCTGTGTGAAGTTCCCCCTTAACATTTCCCCTTTTACCCTTAACCCATGACCTCTGGTTTGTATCTCGCCCACCCTCAGTGGAAAAAGCCCATCTACATTGACTCTGTCTCTCTCCCCCTCATAATGCACCCAATGAACCGGCCTCCACAACCGCCTGTGGCCACAGATTCACCACCCTCTGGCTGAAGAAATCCCTCCGCATCTCTGTTCTGAGCCGAAGCTCTTTTAACCAGCTGAGACAGGCCGTTCTCCCCGTCCACTGATCAGACCCTTGACTTCCCTCATCCCTTCATCGTACTGGGATCACTAGTATTGCTCAACTGCAACACTTCTCATCTGAAGCGTTGAGAGGCAAACTACTACATCAGCCGGCCTCCACCACCCAGGTGCCTGCGAGTAATCGATGAAGGAGTGATTCCTCAGGGGAGAGATGTGTTTTCAGGTGAAGATTGAGAAGGCGGACGACTCTGGCTCTGGCAGCATCGGCAGAGAGGAATGGTCAGTCAACCTGTTGGGTCAAGTCTTGGAGAAAGTCAGCAGGTCAAACAGTGTCCTTTATATAGCAAAGATAACGATGCAGAACCAACGCTTCAGGTTTGAGCCCCTCTTCAAGGTGAGGAAAAATGTTGACAGGCGCCCATGGAGATTGTGGAAGAGCCAGCATCACTCACTTAAATACCACCGCGGAGGGGCACTGAATGGGAAGAGGTTTAACCTCCCACACTTGGGTGCGTCGGACATTGTGAGGGGGGGCGTGGTCAGACTTCCCCGCCAACCGGGTCCAAGCGCGGCGCGCTCCCAAACTCGTCCGTCTGATTGGTCGCGTCCGCTGCCAATCAGACAATAACGCCGCATCCCCTGCTCCTATTCGCGCTCCTACACGCACTGGGCGGGCCGTCCCCACCGCGTGCCAGCCGGCGGTTGAAATGCTTGCCGTTGGTCCACCGCGTGACCTCGCTGGCGGCGGGATCGGCCAATCGTCGCCTGCTGATTGGCCGGGCGGAGCGAGGACGCGTCGGCGCGCGCGGCCGGCGGGACAAAGGCTGCGACGTGATTGGCCGCCGTCACTGTGAGCGCGGTCAGGGGAAACGGGCGGCGGTCGTCGGCCAGCAGACGGACGCCATGTCGCTGCGCTCGCCGGCCGTCGGCATCGACCTGGGCACCACGTACTCCTGCGTCGGCGTCTTCCAGCAAGGCAAGGTGGAGATCATCGCCAACGACCAGGGCAACCGCACCACGCCCAGCTACGTGGGCTTCACCGACACCGAGCGCCTGATCGGCGACCCGGCCAAGAACCAGGTGGCCATGAACCCCACCAACACCGTCTTCGACGCCAAGAGGCTGATCGGACGCAAGTTTGACGACCCGACGGTGCAGAGTGACATCAGGCACTGGCCCTTCACCGGTGAGCGGGGCCCGGGACCCAGCAGCAGCCCCGAGGCCCCTCTGCTGAACCTTGCCCAACCAGATGTCTCCAAGCCTGAATTAACACCTGGGTCACACTGCCTACCTGGAGGAGGGAGTGAAGAATGGGAGCTTAATGTGGATTCCGATATAAAGATATAGGAGCAGAAGTAGGCCAATTGGCCCTTCCAGTCTGTTCTGCCATCAGCTTATCCATTCTCCCACTCAGCTCCTCTCTCCATCACCTTTGATACCCTGACTATCCAGATACTTAGCAATCTTTGCCTTAATTACACCCAACAACCTTGCCTCCACAGCTGCCATAGCAGCAAATTCCACAGACTCGCAACCCTCTGGCTGAAGATCCATGTTCACACTCCCCTATAACCTATTATGACTATTCAGATGCCAATCAATCTGCCTTAAGTACACCCAAGTACCTCACTTCCACAGCCACCTCTGGCAGCAAGTTCCACAGGCTCACGAATCTTTAGCTAAAGACATTCCCCTGCATCTTACAAGATCACAAGATATCGGAACAAAAGTAGGCCCATTGGCCCATCCAGTCGACTTTGCCATTTTAATCATTAACTAATCCATCTCCCTGTATCCCTTGATGCCCTGACTAATCCAGTACTTGTCAATATCTGCCTTAAATACACCCAGTGACCTTGCTTCCACAGCCACCTGTGGCAACAAGTTCTACAGATAAAGAAATTTTTTTCTGCATCGCTCTTAAATTGACACCCTTTTATCCTGACTTTGTGCCTTCCTTAGACTCCCCTGCCCTGGGAAAAAAATGTCTGTGAGTATTCATTTTGGTTATGCTCTTTGTGATTTTGATAATCTTATAAGGTTCCATTTCTCTCCCCCCACCACCACCACCACCATAGCCTTCTGTGCTCCAGGGTGGAAGTCCCAGCTTCTCCAAGTAAAAACACATAGCTGGAAAAGCTCAGCAGGTCAAACAATGCCCTTTGTATAACTAAGATAAAGATAGATAACCAATGTTTCAGGATTGAGCCCTTCATCAAGGTATGAGCAACAAATCACTGGTTAGACCTCGATCCAGGTGCCTGTCTACATTTTGCTCATACATTGAAGAAGGGCTCAAGCCTGAAATATTGGTTATGTGTCTATCTTTGCTATAGAAAGTACACTGTTTGACATGAGTTTCCCCAGCTTTGTGTTTTAAAGCCACCAACGACATCCAGTTTCCTGTTAAATCCAACAGTGAACCGGAGCTTGAGGCATCCAAGTCTCCCTCCTTAGCCTTGTTTTTGAACACCAAACCAATTGAGAAACTGTCAGTGCCTGGGGCCCTGGTTTATATAATTTATAGGTTAACCCAGGCAGAGAAAGTTTGCCTCGCTACTTTCCTCTGAGGAAGAGTACTTGGTTTGGGAAACTATTTACTTTTCTAAGAAATGGAAAGAAATAAGGTTAATTTAATACACATTTTAATTCTTCTTTACCCAGTGATAGATGATGGAGGGAAGCCCAAAGTCAAGGTAGAGTACAAAGGAGAAAATAAATCATTCTTTGCTGAGGAAATTTCTTCAATGGTGCTCACAAAGATGAAGGAGACGGCAGAAGCGTACTTGGGCACTCCAGTCACCGATGTGGTTATCACAGTGCCAGCTTACTTTAATGACAGCCAAAGACAAGCCACCAAAGATGCTGGAACCATTGCTGCTTTAAATGTGATGAGGATTATCAATGAGCCCACTGCTGCTGCCATTGCGTATGGACTAGACAAAGCAGGATCTGGTGAGCATAATGTCCTCATCTTTGACCTGGGGGGTGGGACATTTGATGTTTCCATTCTTACCATTGAGGATGGCATCTTTGAGGTCAAGGCCACTTCTGGAGACACACACCTGGGAGGAGAGGACTTTGACAATCGCCTGGTGAACCACTTCACTGAGGAATTCAAGCGTAGATTCAAGAAGGACATCTCCCAGAATAAGCGGGCAATAAGACGCCTGCGCACAGCTTGTGAGCGGGCCAAAAGGACCCTGTCTTCGAGCACGCAAGCCAGTGTTGAGATTGACTCTCTGCATGAAGGTATAGATTTCTACACATCAATCACAAGGGCCCGTTTTGAAGAATTGAATGGTGATCTCTTCAGAGCCACACTGGAGCCCGTTGAAAAAGCCCTTCGCGATGCTAAGATTGACAAATCACATATTCAAGATGTTGTTCTTGTGGGAGGTTCCACAAGAATTCCCAAAATCCAGAAAATGCTCCAAGACTTTTTCAATGGAAAGGAGCTGAACAAGAGTATTAATCCAGATGAAGCTGTAGCTTATGGTGCAGCAGTGCAGGCAGCCATTTTAACTGGTGACAAGTCTGAAAATGTGCAGGACCTGTTACTTCTGGATGTCACTCCTCTGTCACTTGGTATTGAAACAGCTGGTGGGATCATGACATCCCTAATTAAACGAAACACCACCATCCCCACCAAGCAGACGCAGATCTTCACAACGTACTCGGAGAACCAAACAAGCGTCCTTATTCAAGTCTATGAAGGCGAAAGAGCAATGACCAAAGACAACAACCTGCTTGGCAAGTTTGGCCTGTCCAATATTGCACCAGCTCCACGTGGAGTGCCACAGATAGAGGTAATGTTTGACATAGATGCCAATGGCATCCTGAATGTTTCGGCTGTTGACAAGGGCACTGGCCATGCAAACAAGATCACCATCACCAACGACAAGGGTCGACTGAATAAAGATGAGATCGAGCGTGTGGTACAGGATGCAGTGCGCTACAAGAAGGAGGATGACACCAACAGAGAAAGAGTGGCTGCCAAGAATGCGCTGGAGTCCTACACCTACAACATGAAACAGGCTGTGCAGGATAAGAAGCTTACAGGAAAAATCAGTGAGGAAGACAGGAAGATTATTCTCGAAAAATGTCAGGAGGTCATCAGCTGGCTAGAAAGAAACCAGACTGCAGAGAAAGAGGAGTTGGATTATCAGCAGAAGGAACTGGAGAAAGTCTGCAAGCCTCTAGCCAAATTCTTCAGATGCCCATGCAGTGGTATGCCTCCAGGGGCCAGTGGATCCTCTGTGCCCAACAATGTATCTGGACCCACAATTGAAGAGGTTGACTGAGTGCAGTGGGGAGGACCATTGGAACAATTGTTTACTAACTGCAGCTCATTTCCTGTGCATCCTGTATAAGTGGAGGTGGGGGGGAGAGGGGAGGGGGGAGAGGGGAGGGGGGGAGAGGGGAGGGGGGGAGAGGGGAGGGGGGGAGAGGGGAGGGGGGGAGAGGGGAGGGGGGGAGAGGGAATATGTGATGATGTATTATCGACAACAAGCCATTCAGATAATACCAGACTCTGCATTGTCTCTTGCTTACTGTAGATTAACTAGTCACTAACTAATTACCTTCACACTTACTGCATTTTTAAAAAAAAATTAATTGCAAACAATACTCACGACCTTTAGTGACTTCATTTGACAGTAAATGTGTTGATTTAAACATCTAAATAACCAATAAAAATTGAGAACCATTAATTTCATTTATAATGTGACTACTGTAGGAAACTGTTTCTAAAAGTTATTTCTATAAGAAAGCAGGTAATAGTGGGAACTATCCTTTTAACTGGAGTGCGAACCATTTATTTTTAATTTTCAAGAAGTATTATTTACAGCATGATAGAAGCTGATTCTGGCCATGCTGTCCAATTTCACCCAAATTAACCTACAACCCAGATATTGAAGAGAGGCACCTGGAGGAAACCCACATGGACATAGGGAGAGATTACAAGCTCCTTATAGACATCACCAAATTCGAACCCGGTCACTGCTGTAATAGTGTTGCAGAATAGTCTCTAGAGAAAAGTGACTGGAGATGCTGTTTCTGGACAAAAAACATTTGTTGGAGGATCCCTGGATCAAGCAGCATCAGTGAGAAAGAAAAAAATGGTTAATGTTTTGGATCCAAACTTATCAATTCTTGACTTTTAAGTTTATTGGTCACATTACACCTAGTACAGTGAGCAGGGTTCTTCTGTGACCAGTATAACAGGTTTTCTCTCACCTCCTGCACTTCCTCCATTGTGGCCCCAAACAGTCCTTCCAAGTGAAGCAATTTCACTTGTGAAATCTGCAGGGGTCATCTACTGCATGCAGTTTCCCCATTGTGGTCTCCTATATTTTACCTCCTATGGATGCTGCAAGAGCAGCTGAGTTCCTCCAGTATATTTGTGTGTTTTATCTCTTTTAGCATTCAGTGTTAACAGCTATGTCAAGGAAACATTTTACAGAGTATAGTGTGACTATGAAAAGATCAATTAGTACCAAGCAAGGACAGCATAAATGCCCAGTTATGAGTTTCTTTCAGGTTGGCTGCAGGGGGAAAAAAACTTTTTAAGACTGTTGGTGCACGCTTTCACATCCTTGAACTTTCTTTAAAGTAGAAGAGAGTGTGTCTGGAATTTGATGGGACCAGGAGATGGAAAGGGAAGGAAGTTTCCATGATCTTGAGCAGAGCAGTTCCTATACCATGCTGGTGCACCTGTGGAAGTTTTTAGGGACATCCTGGGCCCTCCTAACCTTATCAACTGTTACTGGACAACTGGCTGGCAGGACTTTATATTGGTCTTGATTGCAAGAGGAGTTGAACAGAAGACTAAGGATGCCTTACTATAATTAGGACCCTGGTGAGACCATGTGATGAATGTGCTATGCTTAATCTTTAATGTTAAACTATATTTCATATTTATATGTCTTAGTAAGGTTATTTTGTGGGATTGGTTTCAGGGGCACAAAGAACACAAATGCATTTTAAAAACAGATTCTTTGAAAATGGCAGCTGACATCATTTCAGAGACAGGTCTGCTGTGACCACAGTTAAAGCAGAGAGATGGAAAGATTTATGATGGTTCTTAGGAAGATGACAATGGACTGTTTACTCAAAACCCATTTTGTTGGTTAATTACAGACAGTTTGTAAGCCATGCTCTTGGAGGAAAGAACCATTAACAAAAAAAATTACTTAGATTTTAAGTTTGGGAAGACAAAGATTCAATTATGTTTTTTTTAGCATGAAAATGTTAAAAGGTTCAGGAAAAAAACTTCAAAGGCTATTATGATGTCATAAATTTGCAAGAAATATCAAAATGAGAGACAAAGGGGGTCCGTTGAAGAGAATTCCATCCTGCATTGACAGGGTTGAAGCAGCAGCCACCAATTCCTTTAAAAGGAGAGCAAAGGAGGAACAGTAAAAGAAATGGCCACTCCTGACTGCCTCTAAGAAGAGGGCAGCCTGATGTGTCCATGGAAAAAGGTCAATATTGATTAAGAAAGAAATCATGAAAAACAGACTAACTTTTAGGCAAGATCAGAGGGAGTTTGTGAAATCACTCCTATGAAGAAACACTGCTCTGAAAATGGCTCGATAAAAGAAAGTTGTGAGTTTTAAAGAGGTCTGAATATATGACGTTTCAAAATGCTTCATAATTACTTCAGAACTGAAATTTAAAAACCTTCAAGTTCAACATAAGGTGTTTGGTGCTGAAATTTAAAATGGACTTTTCAGAATTATGCCTAAACTGTAATAGTTTGGGATTTGGCCCCACACATACATTTCACATTTGCGCATAGAGGGGTTAAGTTTAGAGTTGAGTAAGAAATGTTGTTAATAGTTCAATAAAAAGTATTATTTTGAGTTTACCATTGTTTGATGAATTTTTCATTACTGTTCCTTTGTTAATTCATAACAAAGCTTGTTAGTTCGTAACGGACCACCTCTGAAGTATTGTTTCCGATCTTGGTCTCACCTAAGAATGAAGATTCATCAGGTTGGTTCCGGGGGGATGGGGGTATGTGGTCCATCTATCATATAACAATAGAATGACTAGACTCAGCCTCTAAGTATTAAGAAGAATTGGGAGTGATTTCATTGAAGTATACAGGTGTGACAGGATTTGTGCACGATGTTCCTTTGGCTGAGAAATCAGAAAAACGGACGCCTGCCGACACCTTCACCTTGATGAACACTGACCTGCTGAGTTTCTCCAGCTTTGACTTCAACCATGGTGTCTGCAGACTTTCCTGTTTTGCTTTGGAGTTATCTGAGGTCCTTTCTCTATTATTCACCCATTCTCATTCTTGTCTTTTTTTTGCTTCAAACGTTCCCTCCCGTTACTCTCCGAGTCGAAGGCGACTGGCGGTGGTTCTGCAGCGGTCAACATCGGGTTAGATCCTTGGCTCCCTCCCATTGGATATTTCCTCTGCCCGTCTCACTCTGCAGGTGAGTATTTGTCTTCAATTGGTTAGTTCCTCCCTTCTAACTCCGGGCAGTTTCTTGTCTCCCATTGGATGTTCCCTCTGCGGGCCAACTCTCCGGACGAGTACTTCCCTCCCATTGATTCGTCCCTCCTCACGTCTCCCTGGCTCCGATTGGCTGTTACTTCCGGGAGGGTACTTCGCTTTCATTTGTCATTCTCTTCGCATGTCCGCCTCTCCGGGCGGGTACTCACCTTCTATTGGTTATTTTATCCGCCCGTCTCATACTATGGGTGGGTACGTGGTTTCCATTGGTTACTCGTCCAGAAGCTTCTTTATTTGGCTTGGCTTCGCGGACGAAGATTTGATCCTCATTGATTTGACTCTGTGGCCGGTTGCTTATTCCTGGGTGGCGGAGTCCGCCGTGGAGATACTAAATGATTGGTTTATCCTACCGGAGGGCGTTTGAAATTTCATTGGGCGAGGAAGGGTTGCCAGGAGACCAGATGTCAACAAGGCGGACGCGTATTCCGGCGATGGAGGGTTTTCTCAGTCTGGAGCAGGTGAGATCCCGACTGGGAGAACAAGGAGAGCCGGGGCTGGGCTGCCTGGGGGAGGGGTTCTGGTTGCGGACAGGCTACCCCGGCCATTCGGCCCTCCGCAGGCCTGCTAACTTTCTCAACCGTTCCTCTCCAAGCCATCCCCATCGACTTCTTCGTATTCCATTGAACCCCCCCCCCCCCCATCTTTGTTCCCCTGTCTCCTTTCCTCTATCTTGGTCTCTCTCTTCTCTTTTCCCTCTGTCTCCTTTCAAGACCCAAGATCAATTCTCACCTTTCCTCTTGTATCTAATGAATGCCTTCTGGCTGTTGGTCCGGACACTTCGCCCTCCCATTCTTCCTCCTTTAATTAAGATACCTGGCATATGGTCTTTTGCTTATGTTTTGAAGAAGGGCTCAGGCCAGAACATCAGTAATATATCTTTACTTCCTATGGACGCTGCGAGAATGGCTGAGTTCCTCCAGCATTTCTGTGTGCTTTTATTGAAGGGGGCTCAGGAGAGTTTAAAGGGAGTGTCGGAACTGGGCTCTTGATATGTTTAATGACAATGTGGACAGCCAACAACCATTACATCAGATACCAAATGAATGACATTTCTCAACACTCATTGGAGTTCTATGATTCAAGGTCCATGGCCGATCTGATTGTCACCTCAGCTTCACATTCCCAGCCACCCTCAGTGTCCTTTCACTCTGCCCTTTGATTTTTGGTTGACAAATGAAGCTCGTGCAATGAGACATCGGGGATTTATGTTTCGGAATTTTGTTGTTCTGCAGCTCTTTGCCGCAGTGCCTGCACAGTGGGTCTGGAAGGATGACACAAACAGGCTTGAGTTAATCAGGTACGTGAGTTAACACTTTCTAGGCCAGACTTCTTCCAAGGAAAACCACTCAGATGTTCTACTTTCATCCTCAAGGGTCCCAGGCATTGCTCACTGTGGTAGAGAAGAAACCATTCTCATTCTGGTAAAAATCTGTGGAGCGGAAGGCTGGTATGTCTTCATCCAACTGCTGTGCCTTGGTGAGGGCCACGTTATCCAACCCTGGGGACAGGGAATGCACCAAGAGGATGGAGGTGCGAGACAGTGTGTCGGCCCGACGTTGTTTTTCCCGGAGATGTGTTTGACGGTGATGGTATACTCCAAGATGTATGACAGATGGTGTTGCTGCTGTTCCAACCATGGATCCGATGCATTGGTGAATGCGAAGGTGAAAGGTTCGTGGTCCATGAAGAACATGAACTCCCGCCCCTCCAAGAAATACTGAAAGTGCCGGACGATGAGGAAGAGGGCTAGCAGCTCCCTATGGAAGGTGCTGTATTTGAGCTCCAGGGGTTGCAGGTGCCGGCTGAAGAGCACGAGTTGGTTTCCACTGACCCTCAGTTAGTTGTTCCAGCATGCCGCTGACTGCTGATTTGGAAGCGCCAACTGTGAGGGCTGTGGGCACAGCCACCTGTGGGTGTACTAGGAGGGTGGCATTTGCAAGGGTGTCCTTGGCCTGCTTGAATGCCATCATTGACTCCATGTCCCAGGTGATTTCCTTGGCCTTGCCAGACATCAGGCTGAGCAGGGGTCGCATGATCCGGGTCGCTGACGATAGGAATCGGTGGTAAAATTTGATCATGTCCATGAACTCCTGTAGGCCCTTGACTGTACTGGGCCTTGCGTGCTGGCATATGGCCTCAACTTTTGCTGGCAAGGGAACTGCTCCATTCAGGTTGATGCAGTTCCCAGGGAAGTCAATGGACGACAGCCCGAACTGGCACTTCGTGGGTTTGATGGCCAGGCCGTTTTCACTCAGGTGGAAGCAGGTGCATCAAACACTCTTGTTGAAAGTAGCTGGCGATCAAGATATCATCTAAGTAGCTGAAGACAAAATCCAAGCCATGCCCCACTGTCTCCAGGAGCTGCTGGAACATCTGTCCTGAGTTCTTGAGTTCAAAAGGCATCCACAGAAACTCGAATAGGTTGAACAGGTGATGAGGACCATCTTAAGGACATCACTAGGGTGGATGAGAATCTGGTGATACCCGCTGATCTGATCGACTTTGGAGAAAATGCATGCCCGTGCAAATTGGCTGTAAAGTCCAGAATATGGGGCACTGGGTAGTGGTCAGCCGTGGTGGCGTAATTGAGCCTTCTGTCATTGCTGCATGGCCTCCAGCCTATTTGGGCACCATTTGCAGTGGGCTTTCTGAACGCTGGAGGATCCGCATCTCCTCCATTTTATTTAACTCCTTCTTGGCGAGGCTGAGTTTGTCGGGTGGGAGGCTGTGTGCCCATGCATGTTGTGGTGGTCCTTGACTGGAAATGTGGACTGGAAAAGTAGTCCCACCCAAGCTTCAACACTATCAGGAAGCCCTTCAGGAGCCCTTCTTTCTCTCAGCACCCTCTCAAATCCCAGTTCCAAGACCTGGTTCCCATGAGCCATCTCCAGTAGCCCACAACCTGTGTGGGTCCCCCGACCACAAGTCGTCGTTTCGCCACTGGTCGCAGTCTGGGGTTATCTTCTCTGCTCTCTTTCTCAACGGGGATGGGGATGCGGTGGGGAGGGGGGGATGTTCTCCCCTGGACTCTGCAACCCCTTGTGGTCGCAGCTAAGCACAGGCGCCATCATCTTGAGTACAGACCTCTGCAGTTGCTGGATGTTAAAATGAAACTCTTTAATAGACTATTTAAAGCCTGTACAGAGCCACCAGATTAGGACATGAAAAAATTTATTAATTCTTCACAAATGGATGCAAGGATCCCAGTAAAAAAAAAGTAGAGGTGTGAGGGAGGGAAGGATTAGATTGCTGTGGAGCGGGTTGACACAGGTCAGCACAACATCGTGGGCTGAAGGGCTTCTGCAGTGATGTTCAATGTTCCGGTGGCAGCTCGTTTCACATACCCACCAACCGTATGAAAACCGAGCCCCTCAGGTGCCTTTTAAATCTTTCCCCTCCCGTTTTAAATCTTTGGCCTCTAGCTGTCGACTCTCCTACCCTGGGAAAAGGTGTTCTCCCCATTTCCGTGTGGGAATTTCCCTACCCCAGCCCCAGGAGCTCCAGTTTCCTCCCACGTCTCAAAAATGCAGATTGATTTGCTGCTGAGTTGCCCCAGTGCATAGGGAAAGATGGATCGGCTCATGGGAAATGGGTATCAGAGCTGGGATTGGAGAGGGAGCTGAAGGCTTCCTGGTCGTGTTGGAGGTTTGGATCTGGAGTTTGGGCAGCCAATGGATCTGCAGTCTGTGCGGCTGCAGAGGCTGCAGGAGAACTGGAGGTGAATCCATGGACACTCAGTGTCCATGAAGGGACTCTCTTTTGCTCATCTTTCTTCTATTGTTCGGGATACCGAGAAATGCTCATGGCAACACTTTGTTTGGCCTATGGAAGACACAAGGTGAAGTGTATCATGTAGATTACATTTTTAAGGTGCTATTAATTGACTCTAAAAAAGGTACCTTGTAGCAGCCCACTAACCAGGGCACAAAATGCCTGATGGATGCTGCGAACACGCAGACCCTGCGGGAGCCAACAACCTTTATCCCAGGTGACAACCGCATGGCGGGAAACAATGAGTAATGGCGGGAAGGCTGCCCAATTGGAGATTGGCACTGCCATGACATCACCCTTGTCATCAGCAGCGGGGTAAGAATATAAGCTGAGCTTCCAGTACAATAAACCAGTCATGTGTGTGTCATTCTTTTCACACTTCGTAGTAGCGCACATGCTACATTGGTAACCCTGCAGTCCAGTTGGACCTGAAGATGAGGGACCAGGCGGCTCTTCACCCAGTTTCATTGAAGCTGCCAACGTTCTGGGTATCGCATCCACATATACTCGAACAGGCCGAGGCCCAGTTCCACCTTCAACAGATCGCTGCTGACAGCACCCACTACTACTACATGGTGAGCTCACTCGACCAGGACATGGCGTCAGGTTCATTGACTTCCTGCAGCAGCCCCCAGAGCAAAGCAATACGATGCCCTCAAGGAACTATTAACCCACACCTTTGTGCTCTCATGGTGCGAGCACGCCATGCAATTGTTGCATATGGATGAATTGGGGGACAGGCCTCCATCAGCCCTCATGAGCGAGATGCTCGCCCTTGCTGAGGCCCTTGCCTGCAGATTTCCCTGGAACAGCTTACTCACTGATGAAGACTTCAGCGATCCCAGAAAAGTCGCAGCCTGGGCTGTCGTGCTCTGGAGAGCACCTCGGTGGGACAGATTGCTAGGCCCTGCACACAGCCAGCAACAAGGCCACAGTAAGTGAAGAGGAAAGTGGACCCCCTGACCCAACAGTATGGCTACTATCACCAACAATGAGGTGTGGGGTCCCGTCGATGCCGCCCACCCTGTGTGTTTCAGGGAAACACCATGGCCAACTGTCATTAATGGCTGCAGCAGTTGGGCAACCTGACAGCCTCCTCCATGTGTGGGACACTGTCCAGAAGACACTCATTGATACTGATGCTGAAATAAGTGCCCTCTCCCCCCACCCCCGCCTTGGCCTACGACACACGGAACAGCAAACCGGCCCCGGCACTGAGGGCACCGAGCAGCACCATCATATAACATATATAACAATTACAGCACGGAAACAGGCCATTAGGCCCTTCTAGTCCACACCGAACCAAACACCCCTTTCTAGTCCCACCTCCCTGCACAATGCCCATAACCCTCCATCTTCTTCTCATCCATATACCTGTCCAACCTTTTCTTAAATAATACAATTGACTCCGCCGCCACTATTTCTCCCGGAAGATCATTCCACACGGCTACCACTCTCTGAGTAAAGAAGTTCCCCCTCATGTTACCTCTAAACCTCTGCCCCTTAATTCTTAACTCATGTCCTCTTGTTTTAATCTTTCCTCCTCTTAACGGAAATAGTCTATCCACATCCATTCTGTCTATCCCTTTCATAATCTTAAATACTTCTATCAAATCCCCTCTCAACCTTCTACGCTCCAAAGAATAAAGACCCAATCTGTCCAATCTCTCCCCATACTCCAGATGCTTAAACCCAGGCAACATTCTGGTAAACCTTCTCTGCACTCTCTCCACTCTGTTTATATCCTTCCTATAATTAGGCAACCAGAACTGCACACAGAACTCCAAATTAGGCCGCACCAACATCTTATACAATCTCAACATCACCTCCCAACTCCTATATTCCATGCAATGATTGATAAAGGCCAGCATACTAAAAGCCTTCTTCACCACCCTATTCACGTGAGTTTCTACCTTCAGGGAACGATGTACCGTTACTCCTAAATCTTTCTGCTCTTCTGTATTCCTCAATGCTCTCCCATTTACCACGTATGTCCTATTCTGATTCTTCTTACCAAACTGAAGCACCTCACACTTATCAGCATTAAATTCCATCTGCCATTTTTCAGCCCACTTTTCTAAGCAGCCCAAATCCCTCTTCAATCCTTGAAAACCTTCTTCATCATCCACTATTCCACCTATCTTAGTATCGTCTGCATATTTACTAATCCAATTCACCACCCCATCATCTAGATCATTAATGTATATAACGAACAACAATGGGCCCAATACAGATCCTTGAGGCACACCACTGGTCACCGGCCTGCAACCTGACAGACAATTATCCACTACCACCCTTTGGCCTCTCCCTTTCAGCCAATGTTCAATCCATTTGACTATCTTAAAATTTATACCTAAAGACTGCACCTTCCTAACTAACCTTCCATGTGGTACCTTATCGAAGGCCTTACTGAAGTCCATATAGACAACATCCACTGCGCTACCCTCATCCACATTCCTAGTCACCTCTTCAAAAAATTCAATCAGATTGGTCAAACATGACCTTCCTTCCACAAATCCATGTTGAGTGCTCCTGATCAGACCCTGTCTATCCAGATGTTTATAAGTACTATCTCTAAGAATTTTCTCCATTAATTTACCTACCACAGACGTCAAACTTACAGGCCGATAGTTGCCAGGCTTCCTCCTTGAACCCTTTTTAAATAACGGAACCACATGCGCAATGCGCCAATCCTCCGGCACTATCCCCATATCTAATGACATTTGGAAAATTACCGCCAGAGCCTCTGCTATTTCCTCCCTCACTTCTCTCAATGTCCTGGGGAAGATCCCGTCTGGTCCCGGAGACTTATCCACCTTTATATTCTTCAAAAGCCTTAAAACTACACCTTTTGTCATCTCTATATTCCCCATATTTACCCAATTTGCTTTTTTTATCTCACATCTCCCAATATCCTTCTCCTTAGTGAATACCGAAGAAAAGAAACTGTTCAATATCTCCCCCATTTCTCTAGGCTCCACACACAGTTTTCCGCTCTGATTTTCTAAGGGACCAATTTTGTCTCTAGCTTTCCTCTTACCATTAACATATTTGTAGAACTCTTTTGGATTAGTTTTCACCCTGCTTGCCATAGTTTTCTCATTCCTTCTTTTAGCTTTCCTAATTCCTCTCTTAAGATTCCTCTTAAATTCAATGTATCTTTCAAACATCTCCTTAACTCCATGCTTCTTATATCTAATGTACGTCTCCCTTTTTCTTCGAACCAAGTTTCCAATATTCCTTGAAAACCACGGCTCTCTCAAACCTTTTGCCCCTCCTTTTAACCTAACAGGAACATAAAGCTTTTGCACTCTCAAAATCTGATCTTTAAAAGACTTCCATCTCTCTACTACATCCTGCCCATAAAACAAATTGTCCCACTGCACACCATGCAAGTCCTTTCGCATCTCCTCAAATCTAGCTTTTCCCCAATCAAAAACCTCAACCCTTGGCCAATTTGCTGGGAACCCAGCTCCACCACACCACAGCTTACCACCCTCAAGCCAATGAGTTAGTGGAGCGGTTCCGCAGGCACCTAAAGGTGGCTGAAGGGGCTGAACTGGACAGAGGAGCTACCCTGGGGATCCTCACCACACCAAAGGAAGTCCAATCCCTCAGCAGCTGAGATGGTGTATGACATGTTGTTGGTGATACTGGGGGAGTTCTCGGCTGCTACCAAGGACCCAGAGGACCTGATGATCTCATTGACAAAGCTGAGTGAAAGACTGGGCACTCTAGCACCTCTGCAGCCTCTGCCGCACAGCCAGGCCCAAGCCTATGTCCCCAAAGGCTTAGAAACCTGAGAATCTGACTTTGTTTGGGGGGGCGATTCACTGGACACCTCTGCAATGGCTGTACAAGGGACTGTAAAAAGTAGTCAGACACCACAGGTCGATATGTGTGCTGGATATTGACAGTAAGTTCATTATCGAACACCGCAAACCAGCATGTCAGGACATTAGCCCACTGGTCTCCACACAGCCCCTGCATCGCAGAACTAGGCCACTGAAAGTGGCGAACAGCACTCCGATTGCTGGTTCTGGGGGGCGTCATGTAGCGGCCCACTAACCAGGATGCAACCCGGTACGCAAAATGGTCGACAAATGCAGCGACCACACAGACCCTGAGGGAGCCAATGACCTTTGTCCCAGTTGACCACCTGCACGGCAGGAAACAACGAACAATGGCAGGAAATCTGACCAGTCAGAGATTGGCACTGGCGTGACGTCACTCCTGTAGTCATCAGCGGGGAGGGAATATAAGCAGAGCTGCCAGTGTAATAAACCAGTCTTCGACTTTAACTCCTCATATGTGTGTGTGTGTCTTCCTCCTACATTTGGTGGTAGCGTGCATGCTGACCTTGACTTTGACAGCACTGTGCCATGTCACATGAAGCAAGGTGAAATCCCAATCTCTGGGCAGCTTCCTCTTTCTTTGAAAATGACAGTTCTTTCTTTCAGCTTGCAGTCGACTCCAGAGAGCAGAGACAAGAAGTCGCTTTCCAGAGCTCGAGCAATCCTGGACCCAGTGAACGAAGCGCTTGAGAAGTGAGCAGATTTAACAAGGATATTGCAAAAGAAAGCAGTGGAGGAAGCCTCCGGCCCCTGTGGAGGGGCAGTACTGAGGGAGGGGTGAACTGAGGGAGGGGTGTAATGAGTGAGGGGGCAGTATGGAGGGGGGGGTACTGAGGGAGGGGGTACTGAGGAAGGAAGGTACTGAGGGAGGGTGCGGAATTGAGGGAGGAGATACTGAGAAGGGGCGGTACTGATTGAGGTGGTGGTACTGATGGAGAGGCCACTGAGGGGGTGGTACAGAGGAAGGGGGGTACAGAGGGATGGGGTATTGAGTGAGGGGGCGGTACAGAGGGAGGGGGTACTGAGTGAAGGGTCAGAATGGAGGGAGGGGGTATTAAGTGAGGGGGCAGTACAGAGGGAGGGGGTACTGAGTGAGAGGGTGGTACGGAGGGAGGGGGTATTGAGTGAGAGGGTGGTACAGAGGGAGGGGGGTATTGAGTGAAGGGGAGGTACAGAGGGAGGGGGTACTGAGGGATGGATCACATGATGAGAGGCACAGTACTGAACTGTGTTTCCCATAACAGATCAAAATATGGCATTTCCAGGCGCAGTTACTCCATCCTGGCCAAATCAGGAAGCAAGAGGCTGCACCTGGTCACCCTGCAGGATCCACAGTGGTCAGAGGGTCAACAGAACCAGTGTGTGTCCCTGGAGGATGTCAAATGTGAGTGTGCAGAAAGAGATACCGTCCCCAAAGCCTCCATCTTGTATTGAGACCATCACTTCTTCCGAACCTTCTGAGTTAGCATCGCATCTGCAAGGGTCACTGCCAGTCATGGGTGGAGCTTGACCACTGTGGCTTCAACACAGTTTCCCACAGTTCCTCGGGCTAGTATCCATCTCACTCAGTCTTGCCCCTATTGGTGGTAAATCAATCCCGCCGGTTCATTATTCATTGTCCAAAAGTTACAGGTACTGCATTCGTCTACAATTCAGGAGATTCACAAAAAACATACGTTACAAACTGAAACATGATGATCTCTGTTGATGCCGTCAAACCCTTGGGTGGGGGGGGGAGAAGCAACCGTTCCCGGAGTCCCTCTGAACTGCTTGTGAGCACTGAGTGCTCCTTCCCCAGGGATACACGGGCACACAGGTGTCATCAGAAGAGGGGCAGGCAGTCAGACCGAGTGAACACTTGACTGGCCACTTTGGCCATTATGGCTGAGCCCATACCAGACTGACAAGGACAACCCTCGACTGTCCCTCCCAAAGATCAGGAGCTGGAACCTGAGGAGCCACCCCTTCAAGCCCATGAACAGGGGCTGCGCCCTCACACACTCCATATCTCCGTGAAACACGGTGCCAGCCAAGCTGCTGAAGTGACAGAAAGCTGGTGAGCCCGTGAATCGACTCGACTCATGACTAGACCCACTGCCTTTGCATTTGTAGGCCCAGCATGGATTTCCCCTCTGTTTTCACACTCGCTGTAATGGCCGGAATGCCTTCCCTCCCCACCATAGCCTTTGTGCATTTTCCAACTGTGATAGTTGGGGACAAGTATCACAACCACATTCCAGTGATGTGAAAAAATTCCTGGCTACAGGAGTCGTTGAAGTTTCCGGCCCAGCGCGACTCCTGTAGGGCCTAGGGCTTTCGGAAAACGGGTCTGGGATATTTGTGAAAAACAAACTAGACCACCATATACACAATATAGTCCACAACAGGAGAGGGAAAATCTCATGTTGATTGAAGTCATGCTAACTCAGTCCTCTTTGGAGCACACCAACCTGTATTCCCCCTGTCAATGCGAAGGTCTGAGATTAGTCCTTTAACTGGATGATGAGGTAGCGATGAATGGAAATCCCCGGATGCTTCATGAACTGGCAAACCGCCAAAGCCTCCCGAACTCAAAGGTGAGGCTGAGACTCCCAGACCTTCAAGATGCTGAGCTAATCCGTGAGGAAGCAGCAATGGAGTCGTTGATATTAAATTTTTAACAAGCTAAACAAGAAGTCTGCCCAAGTACTCCCATGCCACACACACAAAACCTCCTTTTGATTCAAATCCTATTTCAGCCGTTTGAATCCTTTATCCTTCTCCGTCTTCCCAGCGGTGTGGAACATGACCTTTGCACCACCGGTCCTATAGTGTGGCCCTGGCTCAGTGCTCCAGGTAGCACAGCATCCACAAACATTCCACATGTACTGACTATGGAGGGGGTCCATATGAGGAGGTTTACCAGGTTGATTCCAGAGATGAGGGAATTGGCCTATGAGGTAAAATTGAATCATCTGAGAATGTACTTGCTGGAACTTAGAAGTCTGAGAGGGGATCTTATAGAAATGTATAAAATTATGAAAGGCATAGATAAGTTTGAGGTAGATAAGTTGTTTTGATTGGTGGGGGAGACCAAAATTAGGGGACAAAGTCTCAAGATTCAGGGGAGAAGATTTAGGACGGAGATGAGGAGGAACTGCTTTTCCCAGTGGGTGGTGAATCTATGGAATTCACTGCCCATTGAAGGGGTGGCGGTGACCTCAGTAAATATATTGAAGACAAGGATGGATCGATTTCTACATAGTCGGGAGAATTATGGATATAGGGAAAAGGCAGGTAGGAGGAGATGAGCTCGTCATCAGATCAGCCATGATCTTATTGAATGGCAGAGCGGGCTCGACCGGCCAAATGGCCGACTCCTGCTCCTAGTTCTGATGCTCTTATATTCTCACTCTCTGGCTGGGGACATTCACCAGAGATCCAGGGTTATTGGCTGGAGACTGCGGAAGAGGAGATGCCCAGGCAGCATCAAAAAGGAGCAGGCTCACAACCCATTCACTGCCGGTCCCCACCTGACCACCTCATCCTGGGTACAGACTGCCCCATAGACTCCCCCATTTGCTCCTGTCAACCCCCTTCCCCCAAGCTTCATGAGCCCCTTTGTCTCCTCCCAAGCCTGATGAAGGGGCTTCAACCTGAATTCTCACAGACATTACCTGACCTGCTGAGTGTTTCCAGAACCTTCTGTTTTTAACTTTAGCTCACCGACTACATTGTTGGCCTCGGTGATGAGTTTGCTGTTCTTCCTCCAACAGATGCTGCTGAATTGTTGTTGGGTGAAAACGATTCACCGGGCATTCAGAAACGCTTCCAGCCCATGTTCAGGTCAGAGACTCCCTTGTGCCTGGCCGTTGCCACCTTGTTCCTGTTATGTTTCCTTGCGCATAGCTGTGAGTGAGTGTGAACCCAGCACCACCTTAAACTCGCTGCACAGGGGGAGCAGCAAAGTTTCACCAATCCAATTTCAGGAACATAAGGTTGACCAGAAGGCCTCTGATTTATGGGCTGACCCGGGGACACACACAGAGATAGATATTCAGAACTGCTGGAAGATCGACAACTGTGAAAGACACCCTTTGGTTTTCCTGAAACTTGTTGGTCTTCCAGTGCAGTGAGATGTCAGTGAGGGTGTACTGACAATAACCCCACCAGCAGGCGAGTATAAGACAGCTTTAATAAACTAATATGTACACTAAGAGGTCTTGTCTCTCTGCAAGACCAACCTGGAAGGCTAGACTGTAGCTCTGGACGGCTTTATAGACAAGGTCACCGGGATGACCCCTGGTGACCTAGTGGTGTAATTACATCTCACCACACAGGGAATGCTGCCGACTGGCATATTCCAGACTGCAGGAGTACGTGCTAAGAGGGAACGCCCTGAGGCTTGGCATAACAACCGTCTAGGGCAGCGGTTCGCAAACTTTCTTTCCACTCACATACCACCTTATGTTCTTTGTCTTGGCTTCGCGGACGAAGATTAATGGAGGGGTAATGTCCACGTCAGCTGCAGGCTCGTTTGTGGCTGACAAGTCCGATGCGGGACAGGCAGACACGATTGCAGCGGTTGCAAGGGAAAATTGGTTGGTTGGGGTTGGGTGTTGGGTTTTTCCTCCTTTGTCTTTTGTCAGTGAAGTGGGCTCTGCGGTCTTCTTCAAAGGAGGTTGCTGCCCGCCGAACTGTGAGGCACGAAGATGCACGGTTTGAGGCGATATCAGCTCACTGGCGGTGGTCAATGTGGCAGGAACCAAGAGATTTCTTTAGGCAGTCCTTGTACCTCTTCTTTGGTGCACCTCTGTTTTGGTGGCCAGTGGAGAGCTCGCCATATAACACCATCTTGGGAAGGCGATAGTCCTCCATTCTGGAGACGTGACCTACCCAGCGCAGTTGGATCTTCAGCAGCGTGGATTTGATGCTGTCAGTCTCTGCCATCTCGAGTACTTCGATGTTGGTGATGAAGTCGCTCCAATGAATGTTGAGGATGGAGCGGAGACAACGCTGGTGGAAGCGTTCTAGGAGCCGCAAGTGATGCCAGTAGAGAACCCATGATTCGGAGCCGAACAGGAGTGTGGGTATGACAACGGCTCTGTATATGCTAATCTTTGTGAGGTTTTTCAGGCTGGCGGCAAAACTCTGCTTGCCAAACTGCATGAGTTTTTCAAGCCCTGCTGGGACCAAGGAAAGCTACCTCAGGACCTTCATGATGCCATCATCATCATCCTGTACAAAAACAAAGGCGAGAAATCAGACTGCTCAAACTACAGGGGAATCACGCTGCTCTCCATTGCAGGCAAAATCTTCGCTAGGATTCTCCTAAATAGAATAATACCTAGTGTCGCCGAAAATGTTCTCCCAGAATCACAGTGCGGCTTTCGCACAAACACTGACGTGGTTTTTGCCCTCAGACAGCTCCAAGAAAAGTGCAGAGAACAAAACAAAGGACTCTACATCACCTTTGTTGACCTCACCAAAGCCTTCGACACCGTGAGCAGGAAAGGGCTTTGGCAAATACTAGAGCGCATCGGATGTCCCCCAAAGTTCCTCAACATGATTATCCAACTGCACGAAAACCAACAAGGTCGGGTCAGATACAGCAATGAGCTCTCTGAACCCTTCTCCATTAACAATGGCGTGAAGCAAGGCTGTGTTCTCGCACCAACCCTCTTTTCAATCTTCTTCAGCATGATGCTGAACCAAGCCATGAAAGACCTCAACAATGAAGACGCTGTTTACATCTGGTACCGCACGGATGGCAGTCTCTTCAATCTGAGGCGCCTGCAAGCTCACACCAAGACACAAGAGAAACTTGTCCGTGAACTACTCTTTGCAGACGATGCCGCTTTAGTTGCCCATTCAGAGCCAGCTCTTCAGCGCTTGACGTCCTGTTTTGCGGAAACTGCCAAAATGGAAGTCAGCCTGAAGAAAACTGAGGTCCTCCATCAGCCAGCTCCCCACCATGACTACCAGCCCCCCCACATCTCCATCGGGCACACAAAACTGTCAACCAGTTTACCTATCCCGGCTGCACCATTTCATCAGATGCAAGGATCGACAACGAGATAGACAACAGACTCGCCAAGGCAAATAGCGCCTTTGGAAGACTACACAAAAGAGTCTGGAAAAACAACCAACTGAAAAACCACCTTATGTAATCCCTTACTAACCACAGAGCACCTTATGCGGCACAAATAGTGTCACAGTGAGTGCATCACCATTACAGCGCCAGTGACCGGGACCAGGGTTCGAATCCAGTGCTGTCTGTAAGGATTTGGTACGTTCACCTCGTGTCTGCGTGGGTTTTCCCCGGGATCTCTGGTTTCCTCCCACTGTTCGACGGGGGGTTGTCGGTTAATTGGGTGTAATGGGGTGGCACAGACTCGTGGGCTGAAATGGCCTGTTTATGCGCTGTATGTTTAAAATTATGTCTAAATTTGGTCTAGGGTCCTTCTGACCCTGGGCATTGATTAGTGGGGAAGCTTCTCAAACAGAACGGGGAGAAAACATTGGGTGGGGGGCTATAGTTGGTTAACGCTACGATGTACTATAATTAAATGTAAATATGAATATAATGCCACAAATGTTAAAGAGACCTTGCACTGGTTTTCCTTTGTGTTTATGTGAATACAGGAACACAAAAATAAAAAGGCCTTGCACAATATTTGTTGTGAAGAAAATTTTTCAAAATATTCACACGGATTAGAGGTGGAGTGATGCAGCGCAGAATCAAACCCTTCAGCACAACCCATCCATTCCGACTGAGTTGCTGACTTGGTTCCATTTGCTTTTGTCCCTTTAACCTTTTCCTATCCGCGTAGCTTTGTACATTGTCATTGTTCCCCACCTGCAACCATGTCCTCCAGCAGCTCGCTCCACACACCCACTACCCGCTGTGTAGCAAACATCGCCCCTCTGGTCCCTTTTAAATCTCTCCCCTCTCACCCTTGAACGAATGCCCACTGTTTTTAGGCTCCTCTACCTTGGGAAAACTGAATGACACAGTTGGTGTAGCAGTTAGTGCAATGCCATTACTGTGCCAGCAACTGAGACCAGGGTTCGAATCCCGCGCTGTCTGTAAGGAGTTGGTATGTTCACCTCGTGTCTGCAGTTTCCTCCCACCGTTCAAAACGTTCTGGCGGTTGTCGGTCAATCGGGTGTAATTGGGTGGCATGGGATTGTGGGCCAGAAGGGCTTGTTACTCTGTGTGATGTCTAGATTTAAATTTAAAAATTTAATCCCCCATGTTCATGCTGGTCCCAGCAAAACAATCCCTGATTCCTGGGATGAAGGGATTAGCATATGGGAAACATCTTACGGCTCCTAGACTGTACTCCTTAGAGTTCAGAAGAATAAGGGGGAACCTCATAGAATCATTTCAAGTGTCCAAAGGTTCGGACAGAGTAGATGTGGCAAAGATGTTTCCCATGTTGGGGGAGTCGAGGACAAGGGGACACAACCTCAGGATTGAAGGTTGCCCATTTAAAACAGAGATGTGGAGGAATTTATTCAGCCGGAGAGTGGTGAACCTCTGGAATTTGCTACCACGAGCAGCTGTGGAGTCCGGGTCGTTGGGCGTATTTAAGGCAGAATTAAGGGGTATCTGAATAGTCAGGATGTGAAAGGTTATGGGGAGAAGGCCGGGGAGTGGGGCTGAGTTGGAGAATTATCAACATGATGGAATTGTGGGGCAGACCTGATGGACTGGACTCTATCCCATGGTCTTACCAGTCCTTTACCCCCAGGTCTGGAAAGGTTGATGTTGAGATGTTGACCAGCATCCAAGGGAACTGCTTTCCTGTATTTGCTGGTTCTGCCTCAGTGTTTTGGTTCTTGCACATTCCTGATGAGGGGTTCAGGCCTGAAACGTTGATTGCCTTTTGCTTCCTGTGCATGCTGCGTGATCTGCAGTCTTTCTCCAGCACTTCTATGTTCTGCCTCATTGTGCCTCTTTTTCTTTTCCAGGACCCGTCAGTTGAACGAATTCCTCTTGGCTTTACTCAATTATTTCTGTGTGTTTCTGAACCCATTCGGATTGGATTCCAAGTCAAAAGAGTTTATACCGTAAGTGGAGGCTCTCTAGACATGTTGGTAATCATGGCCCCAAAGGCATGGGAATTCAAGTAGAGGCATTCAAGAGGTTTTTTAAAATTTAAACATGCAGCGCGGTAACAGGCCCTTTCGGCCCACGAGCCCATGCTGCCCAATTTACACCCCATTAACCTACAACTCTGGTATGTTTTTGAAGGGTGGGAGGAATCTGGAGCACCTGGTGGAAACTCTTTGGACATGGGTAGATCATACAAACTCCTTATGAATTGGGTCGCAGGTGATGTACGGTGTGGCGCTAACCGCCCTTTATTGTTGGAACATCAAAGATAAATTGGTTCAAGTGGCAACTGATAAGGAACCAGACAACAGATTAAAGATATGAAGCAAAAGGACCATGAAATTGGGATCTTATCAAGTATCACCAGGGTGATTCTGGGAATGAAAGGGTTATCATGAGGAACATTTGACAGCTCTTGGCCTGTACTGATTGGGATTGAGGAGAATGAAGGGGGGGGGGATCTTATTGAAACATTTTGAAGTTGAAAGGCATGGACAGAGTAGATGTAGAAAGGTTGCTTCCCATGGTGGGAGAGTCGAGGACAAGAGGGCACAACTTCAGGATTTAAAGGCATCCACTTAGACAGAGATGCGGAGGAATTTCTTCAGCCAGAGTGGGTTAAATAAATCGGTAGAATTTGTTACCACAGACCATTGTGGAGGCCAGGTGATTGGGTGTATTTAAGGCAGAGATTGATAAGTTCTTGATTAGTCACTTTATCCAGGGCACCAAAGGTTATGGGGAGACGGCTGGGCAGTAGGGCTGAGTAGGGAAATGGATTCTAACTTTGGCTTGGATTCGCGGACGAAGATTTATGGAGGGGGTAAAAGTCCACGTCAGCTGCAGGCTCGATTGTGGCTGACAAGTCCGATGCGGGACAGGCAGACATGGTTGCAGCGGTTGCAGGGGAAAATTGGTTGGTTGGGGTTGGGTGTTGGGTTTTTCCTCCTTTGTCTTTTGTCAGTGAGGTGGGCTCTGCGGTCTTCTTCAAAGGAGGTTGCTGCCCGCCGAACTGTGAGGCGCCAAGATGCACGGTTTGAGGCGATATCAGCCCATGGCGGTGGTCAATGTGGCAGGCACCAAGAGATTTCTTTAGGCAGTCCTTGTACCTCTTCTTTGGTGCACCTCTGTCACGGTGGCCAGTGGAGAGCTCGCCATATAACACGATCTTGGGAAGGCGATGGTCCTCCATTCTGGAGACGTGACCCACCCAGCGCAGCTGGATCTTCAGCAGCGTGGACTCGATGCTGTCGGCCTCTGCCATCTCGAGTACTTCGATGTTAGGGATGAAGTCGCTCCAATGAATTTTGAGGATGGAGCGGAGACAACGCTGGTGGAAGCGTTCTAGGAGCCGTAGGTGATGCCGGTAGAGGACCCATGATTCAGAGCCGAACAGGAGTGTGGGTATGACAACGCCTCTGTATACGCTAATCTTTGTGAGGTTTTTCAGTTGGTTGTTTTTCCAGACTCTTTTGTGTAGTCTTCCAAAGGCGCTATTTGCCTTGGAGAGTCTGTTGTCTATCTCGTTGTCGATCCTTGCATCTGATGAAATGGTGCAGCCGAGATAGGTAAACTGGTTGACCGTTTTGAGTTTTGTGCCCGATGGAGATGTGGGGGGGCTGGTAGTCATGGTGGGGAGCTGGCTGATGGAGGACCTCCGTTTTCTTCAGGCTGACTTCCAGGCCAAACATTTTGGCAGTTTCCGCAAAACAGGACGTCAAGCGCTGAAGAGCTGGCTCTGAATGGGCAACTAAAGCGGCATCGTCTGCAAAGAGTAGTTCACGGACAAGTTTCTCTTGTGTCTTGGTGTGAGCTTGCAGGCACCACAGATTGAAGAGACTGCCATCCGTGCGGTACCGGATGTAAACAGCGTCTTCATTTAGTTCATGATTAAATGGCGGGGCATATTCAATGGGCTGAATGGCCCATTTCTGCTCCTATGCCTTATGGTCTTATGATTTCCTGGTTCCCTGTTATCTACCTTATTCATTATATGTTCTATCCACCCAGATATTTTCATCATCATGAACCTGTTCAATTTGTCAAAATTGACTTCCCTGGATGTGATTCTGCAATTTGGTGTGAGGAATAAAATGGCAAAGTATTATCCAAATGGAGCAAGAGACTGCGAAATAGGATGGTCCAGAGGGATCCGAGTGTTCTAGTGCCAGGATGTTGCTGGGGCTGGAGTGCTTGCATTGTAGGGAGAGGTTGGACATGCTGGGACTTTATTCCCTGGAGCGAAGGAAACTGAAAGGTGACTGTATCAAATTTTGTTAAATCATGAGGGGCATGGATAAAGTGGATGGCCTTGCATTTACCAACATTGTTCTTCATCTACCAGTCTTTTGCCTCACCTGTCTATATCTCTCTGCAGCCTCTGCACAATTTGCTTCTCTACTTAATATATCATCCACAAACTTTTCATGCACAAATGTGTTTTGAATGCTACAATCGTCCCCACTTCTACCACTTCCTCTGGCAATTTGTTCTATATAACCACCACTCTCTGTGGAAAGAAAGTGCCCCTCAGATCTATTTTAAATTTTTACCATTTAAAATTTTAAAAAGTCATAAATCTCGAAATGTTTTAATTTTAATTTTTCTTAAACTTGAAGAGCCATCAGACGTTTCCCATATGCTAATCCCTTCAACGCAGGAATTAGGGATTGTTCTGCTGGGACCAGGATGGACATGGTGGGTTAAATTTTTAAATTTAAATTTAGACATACATCACAGTAACGTGCCTTTCCGCCCAATTACACCCAATTAACCACAACCTCATACATTTTGGAGGGTGGGAGGAAACCGAGCACCCGGAAAAAACCCATGCAGTTACAGGGAGAACATACAAACTCCTTACAGACAGCGTGAGATTAAAACCCCAGCTCCGATTGTTGGCGCTGTATCAGCGTTGTGCTAACCGCTACATAATCAAGCTGCCCTATGCTCTCTGATTTCTGCATGAACTCCTCCACAACCCTCTTGTGGTCTTGGGCTGGTAAATTCTTCACTATGTGTGGGTGAAGGATAGAAATTTTTTAAATTTAGAGATACAGGAAAAGGTTATCTATTGTGAAAGGGATTAGTTGATTTTCCGTCAATATTAATTTTGGTAGTTGATAATTTGTTTTTTTCCTTTCTACATGAAACTTCTTCCAAATTTTGAGCAGATGGTGCAGTACAGGTGAATTCCTATGTTGCACCATCTTTTCATCCCACTTATATAGTATATGTTCAGGTACCTTCTCCCCTATTTTATCGAACTCTAACCTGGTCCAATCTGGTTTTTTCCTTGTTTGATAAAAATCTGATAGGTATCTTAATTGTGCTTCTCTATAATAATTCTTAAAGTTTGGTAGCTGTAAGCCCCCTTGTTTGTTCCATTCTGTTAATTTATCTAGCACTATCCTTGCTTTCCCCCCTTTCCATAAGAATTTCCTTATTATTTTCTTCAGCTCATTGAATAATTTCTCTGTTAGGTGAATTGGTAATGATTGAAATAGGTATTGTATCCTTGGGAAGATATTCATTTTAATGCAATTTACCCTTCCTATCAGTGTTAGTGGTAAATCTTTCCAATGTTCTAAGGCGTCTTGTAATTTCTTCATTAATGGCTAATAATTTAATTTGTATAGATGGCCTAGATTATTATCTAGTTGAATACCTAGGTATCGGATTGCTTGTGTTTGCCATTTAAATGGTGATTCTTTCTTAAACTTTGTGAAATCCGCATTATTCATTGGCATTGGTTCACTTTTATTTGCGTTGATCTTGTACCCCGATACTTCTCCATATTCCTTCAATTTCTTATGTAATTTTTTAATTGATAATTCTGGTTCTCTTAAGTATACTATGATGTCATCTGCAAATAGACTGATTTTATATTCCTTCTATTTTATTTTTATCCCTCATTTTATTTTCTGTTCTTATCAGTTCTGCCAAGGGTAGTCTGGGGGGAGTTGAAGGGAATGTGAAGAGAAGGGGAAATGGCTGGGAGAATGGAGTCGCTCTGTGAGCTAGCATAGACTTTAAGGGCCAGAGTAGCCTGGTTATGTGCTGCTGACCTTGCTGTGTTAACCATGTTGTTGTTTGACTTCCCTGCAGGACAGGTAATGTGGAGAATATGGAGGGCAAGATGACACTGGTGCAGAAACAGCTGGCACGGACATACTCCTCACTGCTGCTGGGTCTGGGCATGGTTGAACAGCACCACATGGCGTGTGGGAAGTGAGTGCGTTTACCTGGAATTTGTCCTTTTCCTCCCGCAAGTCTGAGGCTGGTGTTCCCAGCATTTGGACCCTGAAGCACTCATGGCTTTGCAGAGGAGAGATCTCGCCAGAATGTTCCACAGTGGTGCAGCAGATAGAGCCACCACCTCTCTGTTTCAGGCTGTCTGTGTTGACTTTGCACATTCTCCCTGTGACCTTGTGGGTTCTCCTCAGGTGTTCCAGTTCCCTACTAAAGACGTGCAGGTCAGCAGGTTAATTACTGGGGTCCTGGAGTCAGGGTGAGTGGTAGAATCAGTGGGGAGGAGGGAGATGTGAGGAGAATAAAATGGGATTATTGTCAAGTTAGTGTAAATGGATGATTGATGCACAGCATGGATTTCATGGGCCGAAGAGTTGCTTCCACGTTGAGTCAGACTGGGGAAGTGTGATGTTCTCCAAGAAGTAGAGAGAGTTTTTACAATATTAAAAAAAAACACATAAATGAAATGCTGTAGGAACTCAGCAGGTCTCGCAGTGTCCAGAAGAGGTAAATGTAAATTACCGACGTTTTGGGCCTGAGCCCTTCCTCAAGGTACTTGTGAGACCTGCTGAGTTCCTCCAGCATTTCTGTGTTTTTTCTACAATCACAGAGTCTGCGGACTGTCGTGTTTTACAAGATTTTCTTTAAAAACCCTTGCCTCAAACAATTCAAAAGCTTCTGATGGATGCTGAATTTCTCCAGCATTACTGTGTACAGCTCTAGACCCTAACATCTTCAGACTCCGTGCTTGGCTCCCTGAAACTTTCCCTCTCTCACCTCAAACACATGTCCTGCGGTATGAGACATTTTTACCCTGGGAAGGAGATTCTGACTCTCAGCATTTTGTCAAAGACACACTGGAGGAACTCAGCCGGTCTCGATGCGTCCTTAGGAGACATATTCCTGACATTTCGGGCCTGAGCTCTTCTTCAAGGTATAAGCAAAGAACAGGATGGTGTCAGAATAAAGACTGAAGACTGGCTGGGGGAGGAGTCCACACCAACAAAAGATGTTGATTGGATATGATAAGAAGAGAAATTAGATTTGATTTTGATGCTGTGAAAGGAGACAGACGGAAAAGAGGAAAGAGAGAGAGAGAGGAAAGAAAAAGAGACAGGAGGACGAAGATGCGGGGGGGGGTTTGATTTAATGGAAACCAGAGAAGTCGATGTTAATGCATCTGGTTGGAGGGGGCCCAGACAGAATATGAAGTGCTGTTCCTCCAATTTGTAGGTGGTCTCAGTCTGGCAGTGCATGAGACCATGGGTAGACATGTCAGCAAGGGAATGGGACGGGGACTGAAATGGGTGGCCAATGGGAGATCCACACAATTGTGGCGGACAGGGCGAGACCAGCTGAGTTCCTCCAGCATTTTGGTTTTTTTGCTACAATCACAGCATCTGCAGACTTTTGTGTTTAACTCTCAGCATTATAAACATAGAAACATAGAAGATAGGAGCAGGAGTAGGTCATTCGACCCTTCGAGCCTGCTCCGCCATTCAACGAGATCATGGCTGATCTTAAAGTTCAGTACCCCATCCCCACCTTCTCTCCATAACCTTTAATACCCTTATACTGAAGAAATAGATCTAATTCCCTCTTAAATATATTTAATGAACCTGTCTCTACTGCCCTCTGTGGCAATGAATTTCACAGATTCACCACCCACTGGGTAAAGAAATTCCTCCTCATCTCGGTCCTAAATGGTTTGCCTATTATCCTCAAACCATGGCCCCGGGTTCTGCATTTTCCCATCCTTGGAAACATCCCATCTGCATCCATTCTGTCCAGTCCTGCAAGAATTTTATATGTCTCTATGAGATCCCCTCTCAATCTTCTCAACTCCAGCGAGTACAATCCCAATTTGCGCAATCTTTCCTCATAAGTCATTCCTGCCATTCCAGGTATCAGCCTGGTGAATCGCCTCTGCACTCCCTCCATTGCAAGAACATCCTTCCTTAGATAAGGTGATCAAAACTGCACACAATACTCCAGGTGGGGTCTCACCAAGGCCCTGTACAGCTGCAGTAAGGTATCCTTGTTCCTAGACTCAAACCCTCTTGATATGAAGGCCAACATACCATTTGCCTTTTTAACCGTCTGCTGTACCTGCATGCTCGCCTTCAGAGACTGGTGAACAAGTACCCCTAGGTCTCTCTGCACTTCCCCATCTCTTAATCTATTGCCATTCAAATAGTAATCTGCCCTCCGGTTTGTATTACCAAAGTGGATAACCTCACATTTCTCCACATTGTAGTGCATTTGCCATGTATCTGCCCAGTCCCTCAATTTATCCAAATTACACTGGAGCTTCCTGACCCCCTCTTCCGTGCACACAACCCCTCCTAGCTTAGTGTCATCTGCAAATTTGGAGATATTCCATCCAATCCCCTCATCCAGATCATTAATGTAAATTGTGAACAGCTGGGGTCCCAGTACAGATCCCTGTGGCACCCCACTGGTCACCGCCTGCCACTCAGAAAATGAGCCATTTATCCCAACTCTCTGTCTTCCAGCCAGTTCTCAATCCACATCAATACTTTGCCCCCAATCCCATGAGCCTTGATTTTGTAAGCCAGTCATTTATGCAGGACCTTATTGAAGGCCTTTTGGAAGTCCAGGTACACCACATCCACTGGCTCTCCCCCATCTATTTTACCTGTCACCATCTCAAAGAATTCCAATAGATTTGTCAAGCACGATTTACCTTTTGTAAATCCATGTTGACTCTGTCCGATCCCTTCTCTGCTAGTCATATGCTCCGCTATTACATCCTTAATAATGGATTCCATCATTTTGCCCACTACTGATGTAAGACTCACCGGCCTATTATTCCCCACTTTTTCTCTACCCCCCTTTTCAAATAGTGGGGTAACATTAGCTACCCTCCAATCCATGGGTACTGATCCTGAGTCTATCAAGTTCTGGAAAATAATTCTTAAAGCATCTGCTATCTGAATGGCCACTTCCTTAAGTACCCTAGGATGTAGATTATCAGGCCCTTGGGATTTATCTGCCTTCAATCCCATCAATTTCCCCAAGACCATGTCCTTAGAGATACTGATTTCTTTCAGTTCCTCCCTTGCAGTAGTCTCTATGTTTCCCAACATCCTTGGGAGGTTATTTGTATCCTCTCTTGTGAAAACAGAACTAAAGTAAGAATTTAATTGGTCTGCCATTTCCTTATTCCCCATTATATATTCCCCTGATTCCGACTGCAAAGGACCTACTCTGGATTTCACCAATCTTTTCCTCTTGACATATTTATAAAAGCTTTTGCAGTCGGTTTTTATATTTGCCGCAAGCTTATTTTCGTCATTTATTTTTGCTCTCTTGATTAATCCCTTTGTCCTCCTTTGGAGCATCTTGAACTGCTCCCAGTCTTCGGTTGTGGTACTTTTTTTGGCCAATTGATATGCTCTCTCTTTGGACCCAATGCTGTCTCTAATTTCCCTTTTTATCCACGGTTGAGTCACCTTTTTTGGTTTATTTTTATGCCAAACCGGTATAAACGATTTTTGCAATTTATCCATTAGATCTGTGAATGCTCTCCATTGTCTATCCACAGTCAACTCCCCCATAAACACCACCCAATCAATCTTACTCAACTCCAGTCTCATACCATCATAATTCCCTTTATTTAAATTCAGGACCTTAGTCTCGGTTTTAATTTCATCACTCTCCAAGTCTAGTGAGAATTCGATCATATTGTGATCGTTCCTACCCAAAGGGCCTCGCAC
Organism: Narcine bancroftii; assembly: GCF_036971445.1. Taxonomy (NCBI): domain Eukaryota; kingdom Metazoa; phylum Chordata; class Chondrichthyes; order Torpediniformes; family Narcinidae; genus Narcine; species Narcine bancroftii. The sequence goes on along the minus strand of NC_091470.1, from coordinate 9,394,236 downwards.
AACAAGATTGTTGATTAGTCCCTTATCATTGCATTCTGTGAACAGCTGCAGTAATGGCAGAACAGCTAAACCTGCTGGATTTGTCATTCTGGAAAAAGGCTGTTGTTGGCTGATCTTCGGGAGATTGAACACAGAACAGGACAGCTCAGGCACAGGCCCTTTGACCCATGATATCAACACAGAACACATGGCAAATTAAACTAAATCTCTCCTGTCTGCATGTGATACACATGCCTACATCCCCTGCAGGTTCATGTTTAATCAGAAGCCTCTTAACCACAACTATTTTATCTGCCCTCACCACCACCATCCCAAACAGCCCAATCCAAGCACCCACCACTTGGTAAAATAAAAAAAAAATACTTACCCTGAATATCTCCACCACTTCCCCACCCCCACCCCGCCCCCCCCCCCCCCCCCAGCTTCCCACCTTAAAAACATGTCCTCTCGTGTTTGACATTTTTATCTGTTCTGACCATCTCCCTTCAGCCTCCATCGCTCCAGAGAAAAACTACCCAGGTTTGTTTGACTCCCTCTATCACTCACACCCTCTAATCCAAGCAGCGCCTTCCTCTGTCCCCCTTTCTGAAGCCTCCCCATCCCTCCAACGAGCAGAACCTCTGATGGGTGTCTATGCTGGTTTGGGCTGAAGCAAAATACGGTAAAACCCCTGGATAAAGCGAGTTTTCCAGTTGCTTGAGACTGTGTGTTGGGCGGATGGAGAACTAACAGCGAGGTGTGCCAATTTAAAATTTCTCTATTTTTTACCCATTTATTTTCCGGTTTTTGCCGGTTGCCTGAATTTCCAGATAACAGGGATTCTACTGTAACTGGTTTACTGTGTTCGCAGGGCGATGATGTCAGCCACTGACAAGGACAGGCAGCTCTTTGAGGTGAGTGCTGCTGATGTGGGCTTCTACTGAGCCACGAGCCACTCCTCTACAGCCAAGGTCCTCTGGCAAATAACGTCCATCCAGACCAGCCATTCTCAACCCTTTTTTTTGGCTATGGCCCCACTAAGGACTCTGTTGAAGTTTATGGGTCCCATTGCCTGTGAAGCAGTCAAGTTCTATTAGTTTCTTCCGTACTTCTCTCCTACTGACGGCAAAAAAACATTAAAATTACTTGTTACGTGAGGTGAAAAGAAAACAAAGCTTTTACTTCAATGAGCGGAGGCCTCCAGGGCATTCGTAGGGCCTCCTTTGAGAATGGCTGGTCTAGAACATGAGGACACAGACAGCATAGGTACAAACCCTTCATCCCACTTCAGCTGCGCTGAACACGATGCCCAAATTCAGCTAAAGGGCTGCTACCCCCACAAGATCCATAATCATTGCCAAGTCCATCACAGGCTCCAACTGCTGTAGACATCTGTGTGAGGGTCTGCCTCAAGAAAGCAGCCAATGTCATGAAGGCCCCCCCCCCCCCCACCCCATCACCCTGGGCACAACCTCTTCTCACTGCGACCTTTGGGCAGAAGGTACAGAAGCCTGAAGACCAGCACCTCTAGGTTTAAGAGCAGTTTCTTTCCAACAGCCATCAGGCTCTTGAACCTCGCCTTGTTACACTGATCAGGGGCTGCTCCAACATTGCACTCCTGCAAGTCCCTTTTTGGCACCAGAATTACTACAAATATTTATATCTAAGTTATATACCTCCAGTGCTCTCGCAGCCTCTGCAGCCACACAGTCCATCGGCCTCCCAAGCTCCAGGTCCGAACCTCCGACACAATCAGGAACCCTTCAGCGCCCTTGGCACCCCCTCATATCCCAGTTCCAATACCTGGTACCCCTTCAGCCAGTCTCAAGCCTGTCCACAGCTGTCTGGTGTGTGGTGTGACCACACTCACAATGCCTCTCATAATTTTAAAATCCACGAGCATTTCTCCTCCCAATATGGTCGCGGGCATTGCCTGCTGTCAGACCCGCCCCCACCACCTCCAACAACACTAGAGTTCATCAAGCGTCATTAGCCAGCTAATGACACTTGACGCCATAAAAGCAGCACCTCTTGGCATCTATTTTGGAGGGGTGGAAGATGATAACAGCTCCAAAGTCTTCCACCTTTGTGTGAAGAACTCTGTCACCATGACCTCACCTACCATCTCCTTCCCGCGTGCCCGTCCATCTACCCATGAAACTTATCAACATGATTCCTCTCAGCTATTCTCCATGGGAGTGAGTTCCACACTCCCACCACTCATTGATTTCATGGTGACCATTTGGCAATTACAGCTTCAACTTCAAATGGATTAAGGTGCAGTGAGAAAGTTTGTTTGGCGACCAGTCCACTCAGCATGTTGTACATAGTACAAGAACTAAGACACTGTAAAAGTGCAGAATTACAGAGAGATCCTCTGGTACTGAGCAAAAGCAAGATAATTTTATTAGAGTGAGGCTCTGATCACAGCAGGAATGAAACTGTCCTTAAATCAGGCAGTGGATGAGCTCACACTTCCCCCTGATGGAGAGAGGATGGTGCACACTTCACCTGTACATCCAGAGGACTCATTTACTGGATTCGATGCTCCCTTTGTGGCCTTCTCTACATCAGAGAGACCGGTCGCAGACTGAGAGATAGCTTTGCTCAGCACCTCCACTCTGTTCACAATCACAGTGACCTCCCAGCGGCCAACCACTTCAATTCCGAGTCTCACTCCCACACTCACATGTCTGGCCACAGCCTTATGTAATGTCCCACCCTGACCACCTGCAGATTGGAGGAACAACTCCTTATTTTCCTTCTGGGACTCCTCCAGCTACATGGCATGAACATTGACTTTATTGTTTTCACTAAACCTGCTCGCCTTTCCCCCCCCTAGTTTCCTGTTTTTCCACTTCTCCCACCCACCCAGTATCTCCCTCCCCCCATTGCTGCTGTCCCTTCCATCCTTTCTTCACCTATCATCTCCTGCCTTGCAAGCCCCCCTCCCCTTTCGCCCCCCCACTACTCTTTTGTTCGAGTGCCTGCCGGCATTTTTTCATACTTTGATGAAGGGCTTGAGCCCGAAACATAGGTTCTGTATCTTTGCCTTTGCTACATAAAGGACACTATTTGACCCGAGTTTCTCCAGCATTTTGTGTTTTTACTTCAACCCCGGGGTCTAAAGAATTTTGTGTTTTACTTCTGGGGAGGGATGAGTCTTTTAATATTTAAAGCATGCTCCTTCCCACGGCCCTTGTTCATCTTCCAGTTGTGGTCAACCGAGTTTTAAAGCAACTCCAATACCCAATATCTCGCCCAATGAAGACAAACGTGCCCAAGGAAGGGCTCAGGCCTGAAACATCGGTAATATATCTTTACCCCCAATGAACTCTGCGAGACCGGCCGAGTTCCTCCAGTGTCGCAGCTTCTGCAGACTTTTGTGTTTCACTTCATACACTTCTTGAACCCTCCCATTTCCAGGAGCACTGGACCTGCACCCCAAGATCTCTCTAATCATCATGTTCATTGCAGAAGATACATCATCCAGTGACGTGCAGCTCCCTGGGCCTTGGCTTGGATCAGTGACTCTAATGATCGGACATGGGGGACCACCAACACGGGACCCTGCTCGCTCACCCCCAAGTTCTGATGCTTTTGCCCCCCTCTTGTGATTTTAGTGCCTCTACACCTACTGCGTTTATGTGATTTGGGTGGTGTATGGAAGGAAGCATATGGATGTGATCAAGGTTGAGGTGGGGCGCTTGCTTCGCTCTGACATCTTCAACCCTGCTCAGAGGGCAAAGGAGAGGCCTCGAGGGAGAGAGGATCCCCAGACCGAGCACAGGTACCACTGGAAAGAAAAGATGCTGGAAATACTCAGTAGGCTGGGCAGCCCCTTCCATCTCCCCATTTCCTCACAGATCTCCTGAAGGTGCTGACTCCCATGGGGTATGAGTTTACTGGTTTCCTCAGTGTAGCCCCCTTTGTCTATCACACACTCCCGGGATCAGACACTAAGTGAACCTCCCTCTGCACCGACCCATCACACACTCCCGGGGACAGACAAAGTGAAGCTCCCTCCACATGTCCCATCACACACTCCTGGGGTCAGACCACAGAGTGAGGCTCCCTCTGCACTGTCCCATCACACACTCCTGGGGTAAGACACAGAGTGAAGCTCCCTCCACATGTCCCATCACACACTCCTGGGGTAAGACACAGAGTGAAGCTCCCTCCACATGTCCCATCACACACTCCTGGGGTAAGACACAGAGTGAAGCTCCCTTCGCACCGTCCCATCACACACTCCTGGGGTAAGACACAGAGTGAAGCTCCCTCCACATGTCCCATCACACACTCCTGGGGTAAGACACAGAGTGAATGTCCTTGGTTGGAGTCAGTGGTGTGTTAGAGGATGGTTGTGTTGTTAGGAGGGGACCTCTTGTTTTGGGATCACTTGGCTTCTGGTGTTGCATTTGGGCTGGTCAGTATCCCCCTCCCCATGCCACTAACCCCTCCTCCTCTCTTTGTCACCCAGAGGGTGCCGACTGAAGCGGCCACCGATCAGCAGCATTGTAACCCAGCGCTCGCCGGCGCTCTCATCTCTGCTGCAGACCCCCAAGGAGAAGTCCAGGTACCTTTTCCAGCAGCACCCAGTCAATCCGGTCTTCAGAGCAGCCCGAGAGGATGAGAAGACCAGGGTCACCGGCCTTTCCCACTGGTAAGTGGCTCTCGGAGAGTCCAGCAACCCTCCTGTCAATGGACAAGAGGAGGCCAATCTGCTCATCCCCACCCCAGGTGGACCCTCACTGGGGGACCTTCCCCACCCAGGGTTATGACCCTCACTGGATGTCCCTTCCTACCTCATGGTGCTGTTCCCTCCCCACCCTAGGGTGCTGACCCTCATGTGTTTCCTCCCCACCAGAGAGTGCTGATCCTCATCGGGACCCTCCCCACCCTAGGGTGCTCACCCTCATTAGGAGACAGGACCCTCCCCACACCAGGGTGCTGATGTTCACTCAAGGAGGGGACTCTCTCCACCTCAGGTGCTGATCTCATGTCTCCCTTCCCCTTCCTACTGGGACCGGTTGTGGGGGGGTGGGGGGAGGTGTCGGAGGGATGTTCCTTTGTTCACTGTGGCCACGGTCCTTTGCAGTGTTGGCATCATTGGGGAACCCCTCAGTAGGTTCTTGCCAGACACCCTTCTTCCCATTGAAACCCCCCTGGAGGAGAATGAAGAGGAGACAGCAGCGGAGAAAAAAGAGGGAGAGGACGAGGTGCTGCTGAAGAGCTCGCTATCCCTTGTGGGAATCAAGGCTTCCTCGAATGGACAAGAGAGTTTCCATAGACACACCATGGCCATATCCAGAGCGACCACTGCTGGTACTGATTCAGAACACAGCCTTGTACATCAACCCAAAGAGAGAGCACCCCAGTCCCCTGCCAGAAATCCCCAACCTAACTCCCTGCATCCAATCAAAATAAAACTCTGTGGCTGTTAGATAATGGTGTGTTTGGAGTTCCTGCTCCCCCATCCACCCCCCCCCCCCCCAACATTTCTCAAGAAGGGAAAACTCGCAGGAGGTAAAATTAAATGTCTTGGGGAACAGTTCGAGTGTGGAAGGTGCTGGAGATTTGGAAATCTAACTGCACTCAGCTTCCCGGTTTTATCCCTGCCCAAGGACTGCAGCAGAATCTTGATGGATTTGGCAGGTGGGTCAGAGCAATGGTTGATGGAATTTAATGGGGAGAAATGTAAGGCATTGGGAAGTTGAATGTGGGCAGGACATACCCAGCGAATGGTGGGGATCTGGGGAGTGTTGTGGACCAGAAAGAACCAAGAGTAAGGTACATGGTGCCACAGGTGGATAGTGGGGTCAAAAAGACTTTTGGCACATCAGCCTTCATCTGATCAGAGTATTGAATACAAATTTTGGTGGTGCAGTTGTACCAGACATTGGTGAGGACCCAATTGGAGAATTGTGTTCAGTTCTGGACACCGTACTGCAGGAAAGATGTAATCGTTGGAGAGGGTGCAGAGAAGATTGATGAGCATGTTGCCAGGACTCAGGGGCCTGTGCTACAGGGAGAGGTTGAGTAGGCTGGGGCTTTATTACTTGGAGCACAGGGGGATGAGATCAGGCGCACACGGAGTCTTTTACCCAGAGTAAGGGAATTGGTAATCAGAGGACATCGGTGTGAGGGGAAGAGAGATTAAACAGGAACCTGAGGTGAGGGGGGGGGGGTAATGTTTTTGCACAGAGGGTGGTGGAATGGGCTGCCAGAGGTGATGGATGAGGCAGATTCATTTTTTTAAGAAAGAAAATTGGACAGAGACATGGGTAGGAGGGCAGGTTCAGGGATATATGGGCCAAATGCAGACAGGACTAGTGTGGATGAGACAGTTTGGTTGACGTGGGCAAATTGGGCCCAAGGGCCTGTTTCCTTGCTGTATGATTCAAAGACAGATTTCTGTTCAGGATATGAATGGATGGAGATGGTGAGGCAGGCACAGAGTTAGGTTACCATGAGAGAGAAGATCGAGTGGGGTCTGTAACTAGTCCAGCCCCAGCTGCCAGAAGCAGGACTTCCACTTCCTTGGTTTTGAGCTACCCAACACCATGAACGTTGAGTTCAGCAAGTTCAGGAAGCTCCTACTCCACTCCAGTTCCATGATTTCCTTCAGTCCTTTACCTGGTCCTACCCTCATGTTTCCCTCAAATCCCCTCCCACCATATCCTTCTCCCCTATGTGTCTCTCCACCTTCATCTGTCCAGTACCTATCATCTTATGACTCCTCCCCACTCCACTCCCTTTTTCAGTTTACTGATTCCTCCTTCCCACTTTAGTCTTGAGAAAGGGTCCTAGCCTGAAATGTTGACTGGCCATTTCTCCCCACGGATGCTGAGCCAAGGTCTGATTTGTGCACAGCGAGGTATGTTCCACTTCATTAATGCAGAGGACTTTATGTGCATCTGAAAGGGCCAACAGGGTCTCCGTTTAATATCTTCATGAAGTGCCTCGACATGTCCATAAGTTCATAATATACAGGAGGAGTAGGCCATTTGGCCCGTCCAGTCTGCTCTGCCGTTCAATCATGTGCTGATCCATTCTCCCACTCAGCCCCATTCCCCTGCCTTCTCCCCATAACCTTTGCTACCCTGACTATTTAGGTATCGAACAATCTGTGCCTTAAATACACCCAATGAAATGGCCTCCATCACCGCCCAGGGCAGTAAATCCCAGAGGTTCCCCATTCTCTGGCTGAAGAAATTCCTCCCCATCTCTGTTTTAAACAGGCATCCCTTCCATCCTCTTGTTCTAGACTCCTCTACCATGGGAAACACTTTACCACATCCACTCTGTTCAGGCATTTCAACATATGAAATGCTTCTATGAGGTACCCCCTCATCCTTCTGAACTCCAAGGAGTACAGTTCAAGATCTGTCAAATGTTTCCCATATGCTAATCCCTTCATTCCGCGAATCATTCTTGTGAATCTTCTCTGAACCCTCTCCAACGCCAGCACATCCTTTCTTGACCCTTTGGACTCTGGCCATTTTTAACCTTTTATAATATATACTCTGGACTGGGTTTGTGGGTAAACTACAGTCCGAACACCAATATGAACCAGCTGGTGGATGGTACAAAACCAGTCTTGGAAAACCGGGATACGGACTATATGTGCTTGTGGTGGACACTGGAAACCAGGACAAGGAATCCAAAGGGTTAAATAAGGAACCCAAAACTGTACCCCACACTCCAAGACAGTTTTCCTCCCCTCCCCATACCATCAGGGCTGCCTAGAGGTCGAGACCTGGATTCTATGCTCCTGGTCGGGTGGGGGGCTTGTTTTCATGACCTCTTGCCTTCTGGAATCTGCCACATCTGTGAATGAACCACAAAGCAATAAACTGTAGTCTGAAACATGAAAGTCTGCAGACACTGTGTTTATAGTAAAAAACACGGAGATGCTGGAAGAACTCAGCTGGTCTAGCGGTGTCCACAGGAGGTAAAGATATATCACCGACGTTTCAGGCCTGAGCCCTTCAAGGTATGTGTAAAAACTGACAGAAACCTGAATTAAAAGGCTGGGGAGAAGGGAGGAATGGGGAATTACACTGAAGCCAACAACTGGAGGTGGTAAAGGAGAGCTGTGGACTGCTGGAGACTGGCCCATGGAAACCAAGTATCGGAGCCAGGATTTGAGAGGGTGCTGAGGGAAAGAAGGGCTTCGGGCGCTGGAGGCATCCCGATCGCATTGGAGATTTGGATCTGGAGCTCAGTTCGCAATGGATTGAACAGGAGTCTGTGCAGCTGCGGAGGCAGCAGGAGGGCTGGAGACGAAACCATGAGCTCCCTTTTGCTTCTCTTTCTCTTGTACTGTAAGGGGCGCTGGGCAACACTAATGGTGACTTTTTGTCTGCCTTATGACAGGTAGAAGGCAATTTCTTGTAATATATATTCAGTCTTTCCCTTGTCTGAGTGCTACTGGTACAATGTAACCCAGTACTACCTGTCACGTGGTGGGGTGGTCAGCAATTAAGGGCGGACCAACCCTCTCTAGCAAACGTGCCATGAAGCACGGACAGGGCATCCCTTACATCGAAGCTTGGTCTGGGCATTCACTGCCACAGAACTTCCCCCAGCCGTCTTGGACCTCACCACGCCGCTGGATCCGGGAGGGTGGGTCTGGACCTGCGCAACCCCCTACTCACCTAGATCCATTCACGGCACATGCTGTTCCTTTCTGAGGAGTGGGTATCCTCATATCAAACCCCACAAACTGACTGAAAAGAACATCATCACCCTATGGGATAGATGGCCAGAAGAAGCAGACCTATTTAGTACAATTACTGTATTTTTACTCAGATACTGCACACATGCAATTAACACACAAACACATATACCACGTGCATGTAGCATTAGTCAGTCTGGTTCAGCATCTTCAGAACATGGTCCTATAAAAGTCACTAAAAACAAAGCAATAATGTGCAGATAACATTATCAGCCCGTATTGCTTTGATCTGAATTCGATCAAGCTTCATTGGAATCAGAATCAGCATTTATTGTTATGAACAAGTCATGAAATTCGATGTTTGGCAGCAGCTTCACAGGGCAAACATTCATATATAACCATCTTACAACCTTACTATCAAAAGAAATAATCGTGCGTGAAAAGTGAGGCAGTGCCTTTGGTTCATTGATCACTCAGGAATCGGATGGCAGAGGGGAAGAAGCTGTCCTTGTGCCGCGGAGTGCTCGTCTTTTAGGCTCCTGTACCTTTTCCCGATGGTAGCAGAGTGAAGAGGGCATGGCCTGAATGATAGAGGCTGCTTTTTTAAGACATCGCCTCATGTAAATGTCCTCGATGGTGTCTGTAATGTCCCAGGCCAGTGAACAACCCTCTGGAGTTTATTCTTGTCCTGAGAGTTGGTGCGTCTGTACCAGGCAGCGATGCAACCAGCCAGAAGTACACCAATAGAAGTTCATGCGAGTTTTCGGTGACATACCGAGTCTCCTCAGACTCCTCACAAAGTAGAGCCGCTGGTGAGCCTTCTTTGTGATTGAATCAATGTGGAGGCTCCGGGACAGATCCTCGGAGATGTGGACACCCAGGAATTTGAAGTTCTTGACCCTCTCCACTTCTGAGCCCTTGATGAGGACTGGGTCGTGTTCCCTGACTTTCTCCTGAAGTCCACAATCATCTCCTTGGCTTTGCTAACATTGAGCGTAAGGTTGTTGTCATTACACCATCCAATGAGCTGATCTCTCGCCCTCCTGGACGCTTCCTCCTGGCTGTTTGTGATTTTGCCGACAACTGTGGTGTCATCGACAAACTTGTAGATGGCACAGACAGAATGAGAGCGCTGTGGTGGGGTTCATCCAGGAGCCTGATGGCTGCAGGGCAGAAACATCTTTGTTTCTGAACTCCAGCATCTGCAGGGTTGAACTGTGGTGGTGGTTGTTGTCCTTTAATTCATTGCCGGAGGGGGAGGGGTCAGAACCTGAATTAGAAAATAATTAATTTGACCAAGTGTTCAGATGGAACTGGGGAGTTGGCTGTTCCTGAGAAGGAGATTTAATGTTTCCCTGTTGGTTCAGGGGGAGGGAGTTGCCTTATTTGTTATATAATAACTGATTCTCCACCACGTCTCCCCCGCTTCCCTGGGAGTGTGGGGCGTCCTGCGATGCCCCGAACGGACACGGCGCAGGCGTAACAGCCGGCACCGGGCCCAACGGCGCAGGCGCGGCGGCGGGGGGGCCGAGGGGACACGGCGCAGGCGCGGCGGCCGGGACGGGGGCCGAGGGGACACGGCGCAGGCGCGGCGGCCGGGACGGGGGCCGAGGGGACACGGCGCAGGCGCGGCGGCCGGGACGGGGGCCGAGGGGACACGGCGCAGGCGCGGCGGCCGGGACGGGGGCCGAGGGGACACGGCGCAGGCGCGGCGGCCGGCGGGCACCGGGCTGAGGGGACGAGGAGCCGGCGGCCGGGCCTACTCGCCGGGCTCGGTGGAAGCTGAGAGCGGGGGGGTCAGCGGCCATGGCGAGCTCCCGGGTGTGCCGCACGTGCGGCTGCACCGACATCGACACGGACCAGGCCCGGGGGGACGCGGTGTGTACGGCGTGCGGCTCCGTGCTGGAGGACAACATCATCGTGTCCGAGGTGCAGTTCGTGGAGAACAGCGGCGGCGGCTCGTCGGCCATCGGACAGTTCGTCTCCCTGGACGGTGAGTGGGGCTGGCGGGACCGGGCCCGGGCTCTCCACCCCCCCCCCTCCCCCCCTCCCCTCCCTCCTCCTCCCCCCACCCCTCCCCTCCCCTCCCTCCCTCCTCCCCTCCCTCCCCTCCCCTCCCCTCCCCCCCTCCCCCCCCTCCTCCCCCTCCCCCTCCCCCCCTCCCTCCCCCTCCCCCTCCTCCCCCACCCCCTCTCCCCCCCTCCCCCCCCCCCCCCTCCCCCCCCCTCCCCCTCCCCCCTCCCCCCCCCCCACCCCTCCCCTCCCCCTCCCCCCACCCCTCCCCCCACCCCTCCCCCTCCCCCACCCCTCTCCCTCCCCCCTCCCCCCTCCCTCCCCCTCCTCCCCCCCCACCTCCCCCCCCCCACCCCCCCCCCTCCCCCCCACCCTCCCCCCCACCCCTCCCCCCTCCCCTCCCCCCTCCCTCCCTCCTCCCCTCCCCCACCCCTCCCCTCCCCTCCCCCCACCCCTCCCCCTCCCCCCCCTCCCTCCCTCCCTCCCTCCCTCCCCCCCTCCCTCCCTCCCCCCCTCCCTCCCTCCCCCCCTCCCTCCTCTCCCCTCCCCCCTCCCTCCCTCCCCCCTCCCTCCCTCCCCCCCTCCCTCCCTCCCCCCACCCCTCTCCCCTCCCCCACCCCCTCCTCCCCACCCCTCCCCCCTCCCCTCCCTCCCCCCTCCCCCCTCCCCTCCCCCCCTCCCCTCCCCCCCTCCCCTCCCCCCCTCCCCTCCCCCTCCCCCCCTCCCCTCCCCCTCCCTCCCTCCCCTCCCCCTCCCTCCTCCTCCCCTCCCTCCCTCCTCCCCTCCCTCCCCTCCTCCCTCCCTCCCTCCTCCCCTCCCTCCCTCCTCCCCTCCCTCCCTCCCTCCCCCCACCCCTCTCCCCTCCCCCCACCCCTCCCTCCCTCCCCACCCCTCCCTCCCTCCCCCCACCCCTCCCTCCTCCCCCCACCCCTCTCCCTCCCCCACCCCCTCCCTCCCCACCCTCACCCCTCCCCACCCCCTCCCTCCCCACCCCTCTCCCCCTCCCCTCCCCCCCCCCTCCCCTCCCCCCTCCCCCCCCTCCCCCCTCCCCCTCCCCCCCTCCCCCCTCCCCTCCCCCTCCCCCCCTCCCCTCCCCCTCCCTCCCTCCTCCCCTCCCTCCCTCCTCCCCTCCCTCCCTCCTCCCCTCCTCCCTCCTCCCCTCCCTCCCTCCTCCCTCCCTCCTCCCCTCCCTCCCTCCTCCCCTCCCTCCCTCCCCCCACCCCTCTTCCCTCCCTCCCCACCCCTCCCTCCCCCCACCCCTCTCCCCTCCCCCACCCCCTCCCTCCCCACCCCTCTCCCCTCCCCCTCCCCTCCCCCCTCCCCTCCCCCTCCCCCCTCCCTCCCCTCCCTCCCTCCCCTCCCCCTCCCTCCCTCCTCCCCTCCCTCCCTCCTCCCCTCCCTCCCTCCCCCCCTCCCCCCTCCCCTCCCCCTCCCTCCCTCCCCCCCTCCCTCCCTCCCCCCCTCCTCCCTCCCCCCCCTCCCTCCCCTCCCTCCCTCCCCCCACCCCTCTCCCCTCCCCCACCCCCTCCCTCCCCACCCCTCTCCCCTCCCCCACCCCCTCCCTCCCCACCCCTCTCCCCTCCCCTCCCCTCCCCCTCCCCTCCCCCTCCCCCCCCCTCCCTCCCTCCCCTCCCCCTCCCTCCCTCCTCCCTCCCTCCCTCCTCCCCTCCCTCCCTCCTCCCCTCCCTCCCTCCTCCCCTCCCTCCCTCCCTCCCCCCACCCCTCTCCCCTACCCCCACCCCTCCCTCCCTCCCCACCCTCCCTCCCTCCCCACCCCTCTCTCCCTCCCCACCCCTCTCTCCCTCCCCACCCCTCTCCCCTCCCCCACCCCTCCCTCCCCCCTCCCTCCCCCTTCCCCCTCCCTCCCTCCCCCTCCCCCCTCCCTCCCTCCCCCCTCCCTCCCTCCCCCTCCCCCCTCCCTCCCTCCCCCTCCCCCCTCCCTCCCTCCCTCCCTCCCCCCTCCCTCCCTCCCTCCCCCCTCCCTCCCTCCCTCCCCCCCTCCCTCCCCTCCCTCCCCTCCCTCCCCCTCCCCTTCCCCCTCCCCCTCCTCCCCTCCCCCCCTCCCACCCCTCCCCTCCTCCCCCTCCCCCCCTCCCCCTCCCCTCCCCCCCTCCCTCCTCCCTCCCTCCCTCCCCCCTCCCCTCCCTCCCCCTCCCCTCCCTCCCCCCTCCCCTCCCTCTCCCTCCCCCTCCCCTCCCCCTCCCCCCTCTCCATCTCCCCCCCACCTTGACACCCCACTCTGGGCTCTACTCCAACATGCACTCCCTGGCCTCTTCCCCCCCCCCCCCCCCCACCCCCATCCTATCCACTCAGTGGGTTCCTGGGTTCTTTCTGCACTCTTGTACGTTTAATACATTACTTGCAGATAAAACTGTTGTCAGGTGTTGCAATTTATATTTTACTTTTACAAGAACTTAATGAGCCACGCTGTTGTTCGGAGTACGTTGCTTTAGAATGGTGGGAATTTATTACCTGATGTGAGCTCGAGTCACTGGATAAGTTTTGCCCATGGAGAACATGTGTGCTGTCAAAGTGATTGTGAACAGATGACGGTTTAGCTCTGTGAGCACGTTTCCTCCACAGAATACTGATGGGAACAGTCCTGATCTCTCTTGGGAGTTGGTAATAGTCTGAAGATGGTCAGCCCAGGTGGTACATTAGTGTTCAGGGTGCACTGGCGTTCGGGCACATTGGCATCTCCAGAATGGGAATGGAACCTGTGACCTTGTGGCCTAGAGTCAGCAGCCTTATAGTTGAAGGGTTGCCGCAACTCTCAGCAACAAACCAGGCAGTTGGAGGATCTCAGTAGGGCAGGCAGCATATGTGGAGGCAGAGAGATGGTTGACACTTTGGTTACAGCTCAGTTTTGAGAGCAGGAGTCATTGTGGCCTTCAAGCAGTAGGCCATCATCGGTGGAGGAACTCTGCAGGATGCAGCCTCCTTGGGCAACTCTGATGTGACCTGCACATGGTTCTAAAAAGTCACGATTAATCTCTTTCAAGTCTGAAACATTGGTTCTGTTTCTTTATCTTTGCTACATAAAGGACACTGTTTGACCTGCTGAGATTGTCCAGTATTTTGTTTTTACAGGGTGTCTGCAGACTTTCCTGGTTTTTTTTCTTAAGATTAAACCTGTGCCTTGTCCATTTTTCCACAAGGCGTTCTTAGTTTGTGGTTCCTGCAAAGAGTGTTAGCATTGTGCAATTCGGTGATGTGCATTGGCTGATGTGATTCAATACATTTTCAAGGGACCTCTGTATTCCTTGTTTGTCGATTCTCCCATGAGTTCAGTTGGTGTCATCATTTGGGTGGTAGAAAGGTGTGTCCACAATGATCATCTTGAGCATTCGATTGCATTTCACTCCCCGTGACCACACTGTCCTCTGGTTAGTCCACTGCTGAAGTGAGGCCATTCACAAAGTAGAAGATCAGCTCCTGTATTGTACTTGGGTAGCACACAGCAGAGTGTCATGATCATTGAATCTCCCAATATCCCACTTCCAGTCACTTGTCCATCCCCAGCACCCCAGAACTATCTTGCCTGGGTTTCTTTGTTCATTTTTCTTATCCCCTCCCCATCTGCCTGCCATCCCCATCACCTACTAGTCCCTGCCTCAACACTCCGACCACTCATCATCCAAGGGCAGCTATCTACTTCGAGTCGGGCACGGTCTGTGAGGGTTTGTATATTCTCCCTGGGTGGGTTTCCCTTGGGTGCCCCCTCCAAAAACGTACGGGGTTGCTGGATTAATTTGGTGTAATGGGTTTCAATGTCTGGAAATGGCTTCTTCTGTGTTGTAAATAAATGCCTTTAAATTTAAAATCCTCTCCTCATCACCTCTGTGTCTTCCCTCCCTCCCTCTCATTTCTGCACATTGCCTGTCCTCCACACCCTGACTCAGGGTCTCGAGCTGAAAGTATTTTAAATGTTGGCATCCTTTTGCCTCCACAGACTCTGAGTTCTTCCATCAGATTTTTTTAAAATTTCTGTTCAGCTTTGTCTGCAGGTAAGTGGGTAAAGGACACAGAAATAGACACAAACAGCTGGTCACCATTCCCCACAAAAAGGTCCAAATTGTTGATAATGCTGAGCTTTCTGCTCCATAGGGTTGGTATTTGTGGACTGTCCTTGTGACGTTTGCACCACAGTGGCAATGATTTTGCTGGAATTCTTGCAAAGTTGACGTGTTTCTCAGATTTTTCTGAATTGTCACTAACTCCCTCTTGTTCCTCATTGTCCCACAAACGTGGATGTTGCGCCTGGTCACAATAATGTTGACCGGTTGCATCACTGTCTGGAATGGAGGTGCCATTGCACAGGACAGGAAAAGACTACAGAGAGTTGTGAACTCGGCCAACGTCATCATGGGCTTCAGACTTCACTCCATCGAAGACATCGACAAGAGGCCATATCTCAAGAAAGCAGCATCAAGGACCCGCACCACCCAGGCCGGGCCCTCTTCTCACTGGTACCATCAGGAAGGAGGTCCAGGACCTTGAAGACAAACAACCAACAGGATAAAAATAGCTTTTTCCCCTCTGCCATCAGTTTCTGTTGGACAATGAACACAGACACTACCTCACTTACTCTTTTGGCACTACTTATTTAAAAATGTTATTTATAGCAATATTTGCACTGTTATGCTGTTGTAGAATAACCTATTTCGTGACAAGTTCATGACAATAAATTCTGATTCTGAGTTCGCAAATCCTCACGCATTTCCTGAGCAAAGTAATTGGTCTTACCATATAACCACTTACAGCACAGAACAGGCCAGTTCGGCCCTACTGGTCCATGCCTTAACAAATCCCCACCCTCCTAGTCCACTGACCAGCACCCGGTCCATACCCCTCCAGTCCTCTCCTCTCCATGTAACGATCCAGTCTTTCTTAAATGTAACCAATGATCCCGCCTCGACCACGTCTGCCGGAAGCTCATTCCACATCCTTACACCCTTTGCGTTAAGAAATTTCCCCTCATGTTCCCCTTATAATTTTCCCCTTCATTCTTAAACCATGCCCTCTAGTTTGAATCTCCCCCACTCTTAATTGAAAAAGCCTATCCACGTTTACTCTGTCTGTCCCTTTTAAAAATCTTAAACACCTCTATCAAGTCCCCTCTCAATCTTCTACGCTCCAGAGAAAAAAAAGCCCCAGTCTGCACAACCTTTCCCTGTAACTCAGGACCCTGCAAATCTGTCAACATTCTCGTGAACCTTCTCTGCACTCTCTCTATTTTGTTTACATCTTTCCTATAATTTGGTGACCAAAACTGTACACAGTACTCCAAATTTGGCCTCACCAATGCCTTGTACAATTTCATCATAACCTCCCTACTCTTGAATTCAATACTCCGATTTATGAAGGCAACATTCCAAATGCCTTCTTCACCACACCATCTACCTGAGTATCAGCCTGAGGGTACTATTTACCACAACTCCTATATCCCTTTGTTGCTCTGCACATCTCAATAGCCTACCATTTAATGTCTTGACTTGATGATCCAGGTGTAAAGCCAATAGTGGGAAGCTGGAGGGACTCAGCAGGAGAGGGATGGGCAGTCGACGTTTCACGTCCGAATCCATTTTGTTAATACAGTGTGCAACAAACATGTTGGGGTAAAATTTGAAGGCACTACCAGTTATCAGTAACCTTGAGAAAGAAAGCAAATTCATGTCAACAAACCTTGAGGAAACTTGCAGGAATGTTTGAGTGGAAGGCCTTTTACTGTGCAGAACTGTTAAATAAAAAAAAACACAGATAAATCATGCACTTTGACAGACATGAATGAAACATCACCAAACTTGTGAAATTAGTACATTTTATCAGAGCACGGTAACCCAACACCCTTGGAATTTTGGTACCAGCCCAGGAGACTCTTCAGACTAGAGACGCCAAATACTGGAAACTATCCACTGAGGAACTCAGAAGATTGAGCAGTGTTCGTGGGAGAAATTCTGGGTTGGGACCCTTCATTTTTTATGTATCCCAGCACTTTTTTCAAACATGCTACACACTCAGATTCTTCCTGTGAGAGATAGGTTTAGAGGGAACAACTGGTCTCTGGTGTGTTAGAAGAAAGTATGGGCAATGGAACCTGGTGAGTTTTGCCTGTCAGAATTGCATTCCAAAACCCAGCTCTGTTGCAAGCCACCTATGTTCCTGGGCTCCTTGGTGTTGCCAAACTCTACTTCCAGCAAGACGCAGCCAACCTCGTAAGGATGCAATTTTGTCAGCTTGGTGAAATAATAAATGTGCCAGATGCCACTGGGATTCCTGAACAATTGGAAGTCAGATTTTCTCAGTTTTACTGAAGAACTGGAAAGGTTTAAAGGAAGCAGGGAAACAAATGATTAAAGTAGAATCATAGCATAGTTTTATCATAGGATAAATGCTGGAGGAACTCACCTGGTCTTGCAGTGTCCCATAGGAGGCAAAGATAAATAACCAATGTTTCAGACCTGAGCCTTCCTCAAGATAGGTTTATTATCTTCAAGTCCAATTTATTGTCATCTGATTGCACAAGTACAACCTGTCAACGTTCTCCAGTCCTCTGTTCAAAACACGCAGACACACAACCAGACATAACTCACAGACAATACACATGCAGGGCAAGTATTCATACAAACAAATAATTAGTTGTTGTTAATATGAGAGACTTGGATGGTTAGTGGAGCAGTTCCTTTGGTCATTCATCATTTTCCACAGCCTGGTAACGCTGGCTCTGATCCTCCTCTATCTCTTCCCTGAAAGGAGCATCTGAAAGATGCTGTGGCAGGGTGGAAGGGGTCCTCAATGATTTTGCATTGCCCTCTTCTGACAGTGATCATGTCGGGGGTGGAAGGAGTGAGACTCCAGTGATCCTCTCTGCCACTCTTATGGTTTGTGCAGTGACCTCCAATCCATTTCTCTGCAGCAACTGTACCACGCTCTGATGCAGCTGACCAGGGCACTCTCAGTAGATCTCTGTAGAGGTTGATGTATTGGAGGCTGGTAGTCCTTCTCAGGAAGTGCAGTTGCGCCTTCCTGACGAGTGAGGAGATGAGTGTCCACAATAAGTCACTCATTAGTGAACTCCAAGAACTTGGTGCTCTCCACTCTCTACTACAGAGTTGTTGCTGTGTAATGGAGGTGGTTGTTCCTGGCCTTCCTGAAGCCACAATCATCTCATGTCTTGTCCACGTTGAGGTTCAGGATGTTCCTCTTGCATCATTTCATGGGATTTTCCACCTGGTCTCTGTAGTGTGACTCATCGTTGTGGCCTGATGAAGCCCAACTACTCTTGTCTCTTGCAAATGATGACACTGTTGGTGTTGGATCTGGCATGCAGTTGGGGGTCAGTAGTGTGAACAGCAGCGGGCTGAGCACAACCCGGAGGTGCGCCCAGGCGCAACCCAGAGGTGCTCCACGTGTCTGTGCTTGATATTCTGCTACTGACCCGGGCAGACTGTGGTTTTGCAGTTCAGAAGTCTAGGATCGAGGATAATAATGGTGGAGTTCAGTGCCACAAGGTGGTAGTCATTGGGGCCTGTTATCATTTCTTGACCTTTTGGCTAAGATCAAGTGTATCTGTTCTTATCAGAGCATTCCAACTTGTTCTGTGATACTGGCAGTGACGAAGAAGGCTATGTCAGCGGCGAGAATGACTGGAGGTAGAGGAGGAGGACGTCTGAGAGGACGAGTTCATCTGGAGTGAACCAGCCTGCTGAATCGAAGGTGGATCCATGCGATTTGGAGGCCAATCTAACACCCTCTCCAGCTGTAACCCCGCCTCCTCCAGCCTCAACGATGATAACTGCTGCGGAAAACCCTTCTTCACCAGCTCTCTGGATCAGCAGCGCACTGGGTGACAGTGAGGGTTGCCATTCTCCCGGAACCTCTCCTTACCCAAAGTCCTGACGGAGTGCCTCAAATTTGAGGCAAAAGAAATCAAGTGCCTCCAGGATGTTGTGGACAATAGTCACTTCCATGTGATTTTTCAGGCCACATTGAGATAGTAGAGACTGTTTTGGGCATTCCAGGAGAAGGGGAACATGGCTCCACTCTCTTTGCTCAGAGAGCAGCTGCTCTTCACCTTTCCAACACAGAAAGAGCGGGGTGATAGCACGCATGTTCAACTCCTTGGGTGCCAGCTGTGGACGCCCTCACCTTCCTTGGGCATTATGTCAAGGGGACAGGGACCTGTGTGGATGCCAAGGATGCATTGGAATTTGGACCAGTAAATGCCAAGTAATGGTTATCATCCACCCCCCTCCTTGTTTGCCATTAGAGGGAACCGTGGGTACCTGGTCTATGCCAGACAGCCCAGAATTTGCAGAAACTGCAACAGACCAGGACACATGGTGGCCCAATGCAGAGTGGTCATCTGTTTTTTTAAAATAAAGGCCACCAAGACCAAGGACTGTGGAGAAAGCAAGTACTGCAACCTGTGCAGTGAGGCAGGCCACCTCTAGAAGGCCTGCCCAAAATTGGTCACCACTTATGCACAAATGGCAAGGGGCCAACAACACCCCGCCCTTCCCCCCCCTCCCCCCCAGTCATTACCCCCAAAATCGCAGTGGGGAACGAGGATTGGGAGATGAGATCCCAGGTACAACAAACCACCGGACCACTTAGCCGCAAGTGTGGAGGTACCTCCGGAGGAGGCAGATGTGATGGAGGAAGAAGCCGTGGTGGGGGGATGGCAGATGGCAGGGAAAAGGAAAAAGTTGCTAGACCTGTCAAGAAAGAAACAGGCAAAAGCAACAACAAACCAGGGAAAGAAAAGGACAAAGGTGCAAGCTGAAGCCAACAGCCTCTCCGTATCGGAGGAGGAAGCCAGTACAAGTGCTGGATGCCAATAAAGGAAACGGAAGGAGGAAGAGGAGAAATAGGAAGAAAGTGAACTACAACCTCCCCCCCCCCCCAAAAAAAAAGGCGTGGGAGTCCTTGAGCAATGATAGCCCCTTGACTTGGGAGACCAGGAGTAGTGGAAGGCCTGTCCCCTCACAGTTCTGGGAGCAGCACAGATGCTATGCCCCCCCCCCACCCCCCCGGCCATAAGAGAATATCAATGACCCAAAAAACAGAAGCAGGAGCACAGCCACATCTTTCTCCCCCCCCTCCCAGAAGAGGAATGGCACACCTTGTTCCTGAGCCCACAGTCAGTACTGAAATTCACCCAAACAGTGGGCATGTGGGCTTTGACGGATACTAACTGTACAAAAAAAGGTTACAGACTGTAGACTCCAAAGAACCAAAATGGACATTAAATTTGGTTCTCTTATGGGTTCAGATTCTGGGCGATTCCCCATAAAATGTTGAGCCCAAAGGACCCCAAAACCCAGCAGCAATAGATATTCACCACGACAAATGGTTACTTAAACAAAAGTTGTTTTTAATTCTTTTTAAACGTGAAAACAGAATCAAACTTTAACTAGCCTAACTTAGTCCCCTTCTAATTCTAAGTGCATGTGTATGTAATGTGTGTAAATTTAAGAAAAGTTCTTTGGTTCACAGTTCAATCACTTCTCATTCTTCCAAGTTCTCTGGTTGCAGGCA
This sequence comes from Narcine bancroftii, assembly GCF_036971445.1. NCBI lineage: Eukaryota > Metazoa > Chordata > Chondrichthyes > Torpediniformes > Narcinidae > Narcine > Narcine bancroftii. The sequence goes on along the minus strand of NC_091470.1, from coordinate 9,374,021 downwards.
ATTCTTATACTGTGCACAGAATTTAATATGTATAAAGTTCATCAGGCTTTGGTGCTTGAAAAGTAAATGGTTACCACTCAGGAAGGTTCTTGTAGGTTTGCAGAGAGATGTTCCAGGATTTCCACAACTGAGGTACCACCATTAGTCACCTCAATGTCTTGCTTTTTTAAAAATTTTTTTATTTTTCACACTATAAACCATATTGGCCAAGATACATACAAACATTTTTTTTCTTAAATATATAGTGTCGTTTTCTCCCCCTTTTTCCCCCTCCCTTCCCTCCCTCCCTCACTCCCTTTCCCATTCATTTAAAGTTCAGAATCTAAGATACATTAAACCCGTTAAACAATGTTGTCACTCAATAAAAATAAACAAGAAATTCCACTGAGTCAGTTCTTTTCATTACCTTCTCCTTCTGTCATTTTAGGTGGTGGAAGTCCCCGATAGGTTTTCTCTATTGTGTTTCATGTATGGCTCCCATATTTGTTCAAATATTGTAATGTTATTTCTTAAATTATAGATTATTTTTTCTAATGGAATACATTTATTCATACAACCATTGTTGTATTCTCAAGTTATCTTCTAATTTCCAGGTTGACATATTACATTTTTTTGCTACAGCTAGGGCTATCCTAACAAATCTTTTTTGTGCACCATCCAAATCAAGTCCAAATTCTTTGTTTTTTATGTTACTTAGGAGGAAGATCTCTGGGTTTTTTGGTATATTGCTTTTCGTGATTTTATTTAATATCTGGTTTAGATCTTCCCAAAATTTTTCCACTTTCTCACATGTCCAAATTGCATGAATTGTTGTTCCCATTTCTATTTTACATCGAAAACATCTATCAGATACTGTTGGGTCCCATTTATTTAACTTTTGAGGTGTGATGTATAGCCTGTGTATCCAGTTATATTGTATCATACGTAACCTCGTATTTATTGTATTTCTCATAATTCCGGAGCATAGTTCCCATGTTTCATTCTTTATGTTTAGATCTTGTTCCCATTTTTGTTTAGGTTTATTGTTTGTTTCCTCGTTCTCCTTTTCTTGCAGTTTGATGTACATGTTTGTTACAAATTTTTTAATTATCATTGTGTCTGTAATCACATATTCAAAATTACTTCCCTCTGGTAACCTCAGACTGCTTCCCAATTTGTCCTTCAAGTAGGTTTTCAGTTGGTAGTATGCAAACATTGTATCGTGAGTTATACTATATTTATCCTTCATTTGTTCAAAGGATAATAATTTATTTCCCGAAAAACAATTTTCTGTTCTTTTGATCCCTTTTCTCTCCCATTCTCTAAAGGAAAGGTTATCTATTATAAAAGGGATTAGCTGATTTTGCGTCAATATTAGTTTTGGTAGTTGGTAATTTGTTTTATTCCTTTCTACATGAATCTTCTTCCAAATGTTGAGCAGATGATGCAATACCGGTGAATTCCTACGTTGCACCAATTTTTCATCCCATTCAGGTATCTTCTTCCCTATTTTATCTAGTTCTAATCTGGTCCAATCTGGTTTTTCCCTTGTTTGATAAAAATCTGATAGGTATCTTAATTGTGCGGCTCTATAATAATTCTTAAAGTTTGGTAGTTGTAAGCCTCCTTGTTTGTACCATTCTGTTAATTTATCAAGTGCTATCCTCAGTTCCCCCCCCCCCTTTCCATAAGAATTTTCTTATTATTTTCTTTAACTCCTTGAAGAATTTCTCAGTTAGGTGTATTGGTAATGACTGAAATAGGTATTGTATCCTTGGGAAAATATTCATTTTAATACAGTTTATCCTTCCTATCAGTGTTAGTGGTAAGTCTTTCCAATGCTCTAAGTCGTCTTGTAATTTTTTCATTAATGGATGGTAATTGAGTTTATATAGATGGCCGAGGTTTTTATTTAGTTGTATACCTAGGTATCGCATTGCTTGTGTTTGCCATCTAAATGGCGATTCATTCTTAAACTTTGTGAAATCCGCATTATTCATTGGCATTGCTTCACTTTTATTTGCGTTGATCTTGTACCACGATACTTCTCCATATTCCTTCAATTTCCTATGTAATTCTTTTATTGATATTTCTGGTTCTGTTAAGTGTATTATAATGTCATCTGCAAATAGACTAATTTTATATTCCTTCTCTTTTATTTTTATCCCTCTTATTTTATTTTCTGTTCTTATCAGTTCTGCTAGTGGTTCTATAGCTAACACAAACAGTGAGGGAGATAGTGGACGTCCCTGTCTTGTTGATCTGCTTAAGTTAAATTGTTTTGATATATATCCATTTACTGTCACTTTCGCCAATGGTCCCTTATATAATGCTTTAATCCAATTAATATATTTCTCTGGTAAGCTGAATTTTTGTAGTACTTTGAATAAATAATTCCATTCTACTCTGTCAAAGGCCTTCTCTGCATCTAAAGCAACCGCTACTGTTGGAGTTTTATTTCCTTCTACTGCATGAATTAAGTTAATAAATTTACAGATATTGTTTTTGTTCGTCTTTTTTTAATAAATCCAGTTTGGTCTAGATTTACTATTTTTGGTATATAGTCGGCTAATCTGTTTGCTAATAGTTTAACTATTATCTTATAATCTGTGTTAAGTAGAGATATTGGTCTATATGATGCTGGTGCAAGTGGATCTTTCCCTGTCTTTGGTATTACTGTAATTATTGCTGTTTTGCATGAATCTGGTAAGCTTTGTGTTTTATCAATCTGGTTGATTACATCCAGGAGGGGCGGAATTAATAAGTCTTTAAATGTTTTATAGAATTCTATTGGGAATCCATCCTCTCCTGGTGTTTTATTGTTCGGTAGTTTTTTTAATATCTCCTGTAATTCTTGTATTTCAAATGGTTTTATTAATTTATTTTGTTCCTCGGTAATTTCGGTAGTTCAATTTTAGTTAGAAATTCATCTATTTTGACTTCTTTCCCTTCGTTTTCAGTTTGATATAGTTGTTCGTAGAATTCCCTGAAGTTTTCATTGATCTCCGTTGGATTATATGTAATTTGTTTGTCCTTTTTCCTTAATGCCAATACCATTCTTTTAGTTTGTTCTGTCTTAAGCTGCCATGCTAGAATTTTGTGCGTTTTTTCCCCTAGTTCATAATATTTCTGTTTTGTCTTCATTATGTTCTTCTCCACCTTATATGTTTGTAGTGTTTCATATTTTATTTTTTTTGTCTGCCAATTCTCTTTTAGTTGTATCTTCCTTTATTGCCAATTCTTTTTCTGTATTTGTTATTTCCCTTCCAGCTGTTCTGTTTCCCGATTGTAGTCCTTCTTCATCTTAGTTACATAACTTATTATTTGCCCTCTGATGAACACTTTCATTGCATCCCATAGTATAAACTTATCTTTCACTTATTCCGTATTTATTTCAAAGTACATTTTAATTTGTCGTTCAATGAATTCTCTAAAATCCTGTCTTTTAAGTAGCATGGAGTTTAATCTCCATCTATACATTCTTGGTGGGATGTCCTCTAGCTCTATTGCCAATAACAGGGGTGAGTGGTCCGATATAGTCTAGCTTTATATTCCATTTTCCTAACAGGAATAGGTCTATCCTTGAGTATGTTTTATGTCTACCCGAATAATATGAATATTCCTTTTCCTTTGGGTGTTGTTTCCTCCATATATCCAAAAGTTGCATTTCTTCCATCGATTTAATTATAAATTTAGTTACTTTGTTCTTTCTGTTAGTTTTTTTTCCAGTTTTATCCATGTTTGAGTCCAAATTAAGGTTAAAATCCCCTCCTATTAGTATGTTCCCTTGCGTGTCTGCTATCTTCAAAAAAATATCTTGCATAAATTTTTGATCTTCTTCATTAGGTGAATATACATTGAGTAAATTCCAAAATTCTGAATATATCTGACATTTTATCATTACATATCTCCCTGCTGGATCTATTATTTCCTCTTCTATTTTGATTGGTACATTTTTACTGATTAATATAGCTACTCCTCTAGCTTTAGAATTATATGATGCTGCTGTTACATGTCCTACCCAATCTCTCTTTAATTTCTTGTGTTCCACTTCAGTTAGATGTGTTTCTTGTACGAATGCTATATCAATTTTTTCTTTTTTCAGTAAATTTAACAGTTTCTTCATTTTGATTTGGTTATGTATTCCATTAATATTTAAAGTCATATAGTTCAACATAGCCATTTCATACTTTATCTTTCCTTTCCGTTTCCTCATCACCACCTTCCCTTCTTATCCATTTCTGCTTTCTTTTTTTGAACACATTATAAGACAACATTTCTAAAACATAAAATATTTCCACTATTCTCATATCTATAATTCCTTTAACCCCAATAGTCCCTCCCCTTTCTGAGTTGCCTTTTGTCCCTTGTCGGGCAACCACATCTCCGCTCTCCATTTGGATTTGCGAATCTGCTCTCAAGCGTCAACTGATTTTGCAGTGACTGATATTCTTCCCCACCCAGCCCCCCCAGAAAAGATTTTAATCTTCATATATAACAAAGGTCACTCTCTTAATTCCCTCCTTACTTCCTTTCTTCCCTTTCTTTCCCTTCTTAGTTCTTACCTATACTCTATTTTTTATATATACATATATATATATATACATACACACACACACACACACACACACACATATATATATACACATACATATAGTTTGTTGTCATTTTTGTTCTTGTTACATCTCTTCATCTCTCTGTCTGTTTTGTAGTTGTTCTGCAAATTTTTGTGCTTCTTCTGGATCCGAGAATAGTCTGTTTTGCTGCCCCAGAATAACTATTTTAAGTACCACTGGGTATTTTAACATAAATTTATATCCTGTTTTCCATAAGGTCGTTTTTGCTGCATTGAACTCCTTCCTCTTCTTCAGCAGATCAAAACTTATATCTGGATATAAAAAAATTTTTTGACCCTTGTATTCCAGTGGTTTTTTGTCTTCTCTTATTTTCTTCATTGCTTTCTCCAATATATTTTCTCTTGTTGTATATCTTAAGAATTTTACTAGAATGGATCTTGGTTTTTGTTGTGGTTGTGGCTAATGTTCTATGTGCCCTTTCTATTTCCATTTCTTCCTGTAATTCTGGTCTTCCTAGGACCCTGGGGATCCATTCTTTTATAAATTCTCTCATATTTTTGCCTTCTTCATCTTCCTTAAGGCCCACTATCTTTATATTGTTTCTTCTATTATAATTTTCCATTATATCTATCTTCTGAACTAACAGATCCTGTTTCTCTTTAACTTTTTTATCATTCTTCTAATTTCTTGTTTAAGTCATCTACTTCCATTTCCATGGCTGTTTCTCGTTCTTCCACCTTGTCCACTCTTTTTCCTATATCTGTCATGATCATCTCTAATCTATTCACTTTTTCTTCTGTACTTTTTATTCTTCTTTTTATTTCACTGAATTCTTGTGATTGCCATTCTTTTACTGTTTCCATATATTCTTTAAAAAAAAATATATCCATGTACTTGCCCTTCCCTTCATCTTCCATTTCTCTGTGTTCTTCCTCCTCTTCTTCTGAGTCCACTCCAGGATCTGTGTCCTTTCCTCTGTCTCTTCTGGTTTTCTTGTTGGGTTGTTTGTTTTATTTTGTTGGGTATTTTTGGTCTTCTTATTTTTATTAAAAATGTCTTGGTGTTGGTCTTCTTCCTCTGGTTTGGTCATCTGTTGTTTCTTTGATTTCTTATTTTTATTCTCTTCTTGTTCTCGTTATTTTCTATGTTTTCCTCTTGCTGTTGTGTTGTAGTTGTCTGTTTCAGCTGTAGAGATTTACTCCTCAGCTGGTCCCCCCTCCCGTCAGTGTTATTTTTGTCTTGCGCATCATGCATGCGCGAGGATTCGCACTTTTGTTTGGCTCCGTGAGCCATTTTTATAGTCCCGAGCCCGGGACTTCCACTGACCTCATGGAGCGGGCTTCTCTCTCCACGGCGGGCCTCCTCGTACCGGTATGGCCTTCACCTTCCTCCTCCAAAGTCCTTCCTTCTTCTTTTCTTCCCGTTGTTTTTGGTTTTTCTTTCTTCGCTGCCATTTTCTCCACACTTTTACTTTCACTTTGTTATGGTTTTTATGTTTGTGCCTTTGTTTTTTCTCTATCTTTTTTTTACTTTTCTGGAGAGGGCTGGAGTTCCCCGACCGGCCACTACTCCATCACGTGACTCCTCACCTCAATGTCTTGCTGATGAAACTTGCCCCATCAGGGTTCTCCAGATGATAACCTCTTTCTTTCAGGCCATCACAGAGTTCCTTTCTGTTCCATTTCTTCCAAGAGAAACTCAGACAGATAACACTTCCAGCCATACGCCACTCTGGAGCTTCTGTTTCAGTTTCAACAAGCTTCTCCTGCTTGTTTCAGCTTTCTGTGTCACAAACACAAACTATCTCAGACTACAAAACTGCCAGGAAGAATGTTCTTCTCTCTCACTTGCAAAAACCCCTGACCTTCTCCAGCAAAATATATAGGAGTTAGTCTTCTGGTCCATCTATTGTTTTAGGTAAACAGGAACCTCTCAATGACCTCTGAGTGAGCCCTTTGCAGAGAGGTCAAAACCCTTGCAAAAAGGTCCAAAACAGACAACCTGGCTCTGGTTGTTCATCCAAGTCCATTGATCTTATGACATCATTTCAATTAACACCTACTTGTGAAATGTGCATAGCATTCCTCACAGTTCCTCTTCAAAGTATTGTGGATATGAATTCTCCAATATTTCAAATAAGATCTGTTTTAAAGTGTGTGTATGTAACCTATTCTAATTTTACCAATTTATCTCCTAAAAATATTCCCAAATATTCCATCACATTCTGAACGTACATAGTGTGAAACACACAACACAACGTGTAAATGTTTTGCAGTATTTGAGTAAAATAAAAGTTGATGTCATGTTTTTGCTCGAGTCCAGGCTGTCACATCTCCAAATCTATTGGGGTGGTCAAAAGGAGGAAATAATTGCTGTGCATCTGGGCTGGGGATTTTACTGTGGAGAGGCAACTTCACCGTCACGGAGGTGAAAGAGGTGGTTGGGGGGGCATCTCTTTGAGGTGGACCTTAACTACAGCGACACCTGGCTCTGGCTGATCAATGTGTACGCCTCGCCCATACGGATCAAGAGGCTGGCTATTTTCCAGTAGCTCCCACATTGCTGGCAATGTCCAGACTGGCTGTTTTGGCCAGGGTCTTCAACTGCATCATAGATGTGGCAAGACAATCTGGCAGTGCCGATAGCAGACTAGACAGCTCCTCCAGACTCCTGATGGAGACTGTAAAAGATGCACAGCTGTGCGTTGCCTTCAGCCACCCTGCAGGTGGTGCCCAGGCACAGCCCACCTGGTCGAGATCGAGCCAGTTGCAGATAGACTTTGTCTTCGTGTCGAAAGCCGTCATGGTCAGAACCACCAATGTCACACTGGTGTTCTTCTCTGACCACTGCCTCCTTCCACCTGCAGGAGAACCAGAAGGGCAGGGGAACATGGAAGCTGAATGTGAAGCTGCTGGCCATAGAGGAGCTAAAGAAGGAGAACTGTGAGAGCCTTCTTTGACTCCCTTGTGATCTGGTGGAAAGTGACCAAGGAGAACACCGAGGTTCTGTGTCCTCAAAGTGTTCAGAGGGCAAGACAGACAGAGGGATCTGGGGATGTCATGTGATCTGGTAAGGATGGAAAGCAGAATCTCACCTCTCCTGGAGAATATTTTTTTAAAAAAGGGAAAATAACGTTTAATAAAATCTTGGAAGAAAACATAAATTTAAACCTAACCAGAATGTCACCAAAGAACAAACCTGCATCAACAATCTCTGAGTCCAACAAGTTGCAGATGGCAGTCAAGAACAGAAGCCTCGTTGTAGAAGAAAGTCAGGAGCTGAGGCTCAACATGGCCCCCGTATAAGTAGTTTGCCCACTGGGGTTAGAGGTGGCGCATCTTCATTAAGTGCATAGATGCCGCTGAAGAAGCGCTAAATATTTGGTGGGGGGGGGGGAGTGCCATGTGATGATGTGGGGTTAGACTTGGAATCCTTTGTCTCTCCAAAAAAGTTAAAAAGATTGAAGTGGTGGAAAAAGGAAAAGCTGTGGGAAGACCTAGTAAACACCACAAGATGTTATCAAAGAAAGATAAAACTACTGTTACTTCACAAGAAATCGAACAAGAAAAAGACAGATCAAGGAAAGGTCTGCCTTGAAGAAGGATGCTGGAGCCGTCCGGAGGATGGGAGCCAGTTGGGAGGCCTGGAGCTGGGGAGACCTTGGACATCGCTGTGCAAGGTCTCCCCCGACAATGGCCGCTTGCCACGGGAGAAGTGACTGCGCAAGCGCGAGGAGTCGCATGTGTGCAGAGCATAAAAAAGGTGGCAATTTTGAAAAGAAACCCAAATAGCCTCCACCGATCGGGATGAAGACCAAGAAGAACAAGAATTATACCTAGAACAGAGTTTCAGCTAAAAAATCAGAAAAAAATGAGAGACTTGTACATCTACAACTGAAATGAAGAAATATATGGACACTTTTCAACAGTTTTTGGTGCAATTGACAATGGAAGTTAAAAAGTATAATGTGAGTAGAGTTGAAAATAAGAACTTCACAAAGAAGTTGGAAAAAATGATGCTGCGTGGATAAAAAATTTGAGGTTGAGGAAAAAAATTAATGGGAATGAATTTTAAATTCAAAATGTTAAAGAACATGAAAAAAAATTCAAGCTGAAGCAGATGCGACAAAAGATCAACTAACTCAAAAAATTGACATTTCAGAAAATTTCAGTAGAAGAAATAAAAATTGTTGGGCTTAAAGAAGGTGATAAAGGACAAGACATGAAGAGGTTTTTGTGTTGTTGGATTCCGCAATCTTTGGGGGTAACCGAATTTCTAGGAGATATTGAGAGTGTTAACGACTGAAACCGCAACCAGATCAAACACCATGTCCGTCCGATACTGGTCAAGTTACTTTGTTATTAAGTGCGAGGGAAAAAAAATTCTGGAATTGGCAGCAAAACAAGTGAAAGAAAGACAATCAGGATTAATTTATAATGGAAATAGGATCTTCTTTTACCCTGATATAAGTTTTGATTTTTTGAAAAAAAATGAATTCAATGCTGTTTAGAAATGTTATGGAAGAAAGTTTATGCTTTTGTTTTAAGGTATCCGGCAGTATTGAAAGTTTTTGTTCCAGCAGGGAAAAGCCCAGTCAGAGGACAGAGGTCAGTATTGCTTTGTACAGATCAGGTCTTACAAATTTGGTGAAGCTGGTTAGCGATAGAGCAGTGGATGTTATCTCCATGGTCTTTAGTAAGGCATTTGACAAGGTCCTTCATGGTAGTCTGATCCATGTTAAATCGATCATTTGGATTCTCAGTTGGTGGCCCATAGAAGACAGTGGGTAGTAGTGGGAGGGTGTTATTTTGGCTGAAGATCTGTGACCAGTGATGTTCTGCAGGGTTTGATTCTGGGGCACTAACTGTCCGAGACTCGTATTCATGAAGGCCGGGCATTGGAGCTGAGTGGGATAATGCATCAGCTCATGATTAAATGGCAGAGCAGACTTGATGGGCTGAATGGCTTATTTCTGCTAATGGGCATTTGTCTAATGCCCAGTACAACATTCCCCTTGTTGACTTTTCCCGTTTACTAAATCCTACCTGTCTGATTAAAACTCTTCAATCTGATGTAGCAACTCATAGCTTTATTTATTTGGAAGCTGTTGCCGGCTTGCTACTACCAAGCCCTCTCGCTGGGGGGCAGCAAATATTCATGAAACCTCAAACCAGGAGAGCACTTGGGGAACTTGCTCATCTTCTCATGGATTCTTTGACCTCGTATTGCTAACCTTTTCACTTCAGTCTTTTTAACTCAAACTATTTCAATTAACTAGTGAAGAATATTCGCTTATCTTTGGCTTGGCTTCGCGGACGAAGATTTATGGAGGGGGTAAAATGTCCACGTCAGCTGCAGGCTCGTTTGTGGCTGACAAGTCCGATGCGGGACAGGCAGACACGGTTGCAGCGGTTGCAAGGGAAAATTGGTTGATTGGGGTTGGGTGCATCTTTAATGCAGCATCACCACCCAGGGGGGCTTCATTGGAGCATGTTCAAATGATTTTTTTTTAAATCTTTCCTTTTAAACCTCCTCCTGGCATTTGATCTCTTTACGTTATCTAGTCCACATGGAAGGAGTAGCGTAGTGACAGAGATGAATGCTATTAATGCAAACACCTTTGATCAAACAAGAAGCTGGCATGGACTTGTTGGGCTAAATGCAATATGATAATTCCATGATTTTGTGTCCTTTTCTGCTTTCTCCTCCAAAGCACAGGTGTGGTGACAGCATTCACCTTATTTGGCTTAAATGGGCAGCATGGTTTGCGCCATGCCAATGCAGCGCCAGCGATTGGGACCGGGGTTCAAATCTGGTGCTATCTGTAAGGAGTTTGTACCTTCTCCCTATGTCTTTGGGTTTCCCCTGAATGTTCTGGGTCCCTTCCACCCTTAAACATGGGGTTTGTAGATTAATTTGGGAGACATGAGCTCATAGGCTGTTCTGTATGTCTACATTCAAAATAAAAACAAGTTTTAGTGAACTGAAACTTTTTGGAGCTCAAGGAAAGATTAGAGAGACTGGAAGTAAAACATGAAAGTCTGCAGCCAACTCGGTCCCATGAGGCAGCCTCCAGCAACCTACAGTTGCCAGCAGTTTTCATGCAGCCTGTGTGGTTCCTCTGACCACTGAGCCCCTTGCTGGTCTGCTGCTGTGGAGACCTTTCCTGTAGGATCATCTTCTATGCTTCTTCTCAACGTGAGGTGTCTCTCCGTATTTTCGGGGAGGTTCAGGCACCTGTTTGCTCATAAATTGATGAAGGGCTTGTAACACGACGGATTGCACTCAGAGACAAGGGAGGAGTCCAACCCTGCTTTTAATAGGTTACTATCAATGGGCAGTAGACAATACTCTTTGGGTGAATCTGAGGTAAGGCGGGAAAACCAGGTTTATATATGGGGGTAGGTGAGGGTGGAGCCGGGGAGGAGCCAGCCATCTGAACATTACATAGACAGTGAATTCCAGTTCACTGCATTCACCCTTCCTTCAGAAATGAGCCTGTGGGTGGAAAAACAGAGACCATTAATTCAAAAAAACGAATAGTTTACAAATATTTACATTGTCTGTCAGGGGATCTGGTAATTCTGGTCGAGCACCACAGTACTGGAGGACTTTGGGCTTTCTAGACCCCCTGTGCGGGTCAGTGGGTCTCGAGGGCTCTGGCTCAGGTCACGGGGTGGATTAGACCACTTCCCGAGCAGTGTCCTCCGGGACCAGTGGGGTACTCGGTAGTTCCTGGTTCACTTGAGACATCCAGTCCTCAATTCCGGTGGGTGCCAGGTCTTTGATCAAGACAGTGTGCCGTCAAGGTATGCTACGTAGGCATATGTTGGGTTGGCGAGCAGCAGGTGCTCCCTCTCGATCAGGGGATTTGTCTTGCTCCTCCTTGCGTGCTTTCTCAGCAGGACTGGTGCCATCAGAACAATACATAGCCAGTGAATTGTAGTTTGCTGCAGGGCTCAAGCCCAAACTTTTGTTTTGTATCTTTATTTGTGCTATGTAAAGTACGCTGACCTGCCAAGGTTCTTCAGCACTGTACTTTTACTTGGAGAAGGTGGTTTTGTTTCCTCTGCAGTGGAGGCAGAGAAGTGACCTAATATAAGTGTATAACCTTGTGTGGGGAACAGATGAGGCAGATGGCAACAATCCACTGGTCCGAATGGCGAGTAGATTAAAGGTAAGAGGTAGATTTTGAGCAGATCTGAGGGGGAGCTGGTTGAATCTGAAGCACACTCCCTGAAGAGATGGTGGAGGCAAGGCAGATAGTCAAAATGTTCAAATATTGTCCAGACAAATAGGCATTGAAGCCTGTGGATCTAATGTGGGCCAGTGGGGTTGGTGTGGCTAGGAGACATGGTGAGGTAAAGGGCCTACTTCTGGGCTGCACTAACCCTCTGTGATGAGTGTGGATTTACCTGGACCAAAGTTATGACTCTTCAGTGTTGAGAATAACTTGTACCTACTCCAGTTTTGGTGCTGAGGCAGCTAATGAGGTCAATATGGGAACCACCGAATCTTCTGCAGATGTGGCAGGGTGAGAGGGTTGGTCGTGCGGTGATGTGTACCTTCTGCTAGCATAGTGTACCTTCAGCTCCTGATACATTAAAGAAAATTGGCAGTGCTATTGTGGACAGGGGAGGGGAGATATGACGCTGCTCCACAGGGTTCTTTCTACTGCCCAATCATAATGACGGCAGCTCCATGCAGGATTTAAATGGCCTGTTAAAGGGCCTGACGGTGCAACCTCGGAGGTCTGTGCCCAAGATGGCAGTGCCTTTGCTGGACAGCATACCTCAAAGGGTTGCAGACTGTGGGGGAACAGCAGACCAGCATAGGGCACAAAGATACGCAGAGAACGCTCCATGTTGAGAAGACCCTACAGCGAGGTTACGTGCGGGATGCTGGCGACTTGCTGTCGAAGGAACCACACAGGCTATAGGTTGCTGGAGACTGGCTCATGGGGCCAGGTATTGGAACTGGGATTCAAGAAGGTGCTGAGGGCAAGAGGGACTCAGGAGCTGAAATCTTCCTTATGGTGTCGGCAGTTTAGATCTGGTGCTCGGGTTGCCGATGGTTTGAGTTTATGCGGCTGCGGGAGCGCTGGAGGTGAATCCACGGACACTTGATGACTCTGGAGGGACTCCCTTTTGCTTCTCTTTCTCCTATTGTTAGTGGTGCTGGGCAATGCTCATGGAGCCATTTTGCTTGCCTTGCAGTAGGTATAAGTTGAAGTGCGTCATGTATATTTTTATGTGACAATAACAGAATCTGTGTTCTCAATTACTCTACCAAAAGTCCCTTCTCTAATTTAAATAGTTGAGTTAGTGGAGATGTTGCATTTCTTCAAGAAGGCTTCAGATTTGTGGCAAGAGATATGTGAATATCCTGACCTGCCCAACATATTAGACTGAGTGTTACCTGTGCCTTTTTACTGAATTTTGTTGAGCCCAGGAGAGCAGAAGAGTACTCCAGGTCTGAGGGTGACCTTCGAACATCTTTTTGCTCCATGGATCAAAGGCTGTGCTGATGCATGGAGTTTGTCATCCACACAGCTGCATAGGGTAAATGGATCAAAATCCTTATTTGCTGTAGTACACATATGTCAAACTCTTTGGCCCGCGATATAATTATATTTGGTCCGCAAGATCATTTCAAAAATGTATTCGAGGTGGCCCGCCCTGCAGCGAGAGCCGATGCTGTTTTTTGGTAATGTCACCCCCACCATCCTCCCCCTTCATTGCACATCCTTCCCCATTGTAACACGAGAAATTGTAACACGAGAAGTCTGTCCATGTTATCAGCAGGCAAGCCAGTTGGAAGGCTCTCCGCACAACCAGTCACTTCTCCCACCTGTCGAACGGTGTGGCGGATGGGCGAGCGCCTGTGATTTCCTGTCGGCGCGATGGGCATGGCAGGCTGCGCACGGCCCCCGGGCAGCGCAAGCCCCGCGCGACTGGCACCGGACGGCCCTTCCACAGCGCGAGCCCACTTCCCCTGGTCGCCACGGCCTTCAGCGCTTGCACCCGCGCGGACCCCAGGGACGGCTGGTTCGGCCCTGCACGTGAAGAGAGAGATGGTGGCTGTCCGCAAAGGCTGATCGGCAGCACGCTGGGCCTGAGTGGGTGGGTAAGCAGGGGTGGGCAGAGGGTGTAGGTGAGGAGTAATGGGCAGGGGAAGTTATGGTGGTGCCCGGGGCAGTTAGAGGGAGGGATGAGTAGAAGGAGGGGTGGATAGGGAAGAGGTAAAAGGGGAGGGGCAGGGCGAGTAGGGGAGGGGTGATTAGAGGGTGAGAGACGGGTAGAGGGAGGAACAGGTTGAGAGGAGAGGCAGTAGAGGGGCGTGTATAGGATGGGGTGGGTAGAGGCAGAGCGAGTGGAGTGAGGGGTGAGTAGAGGTTGGGTAAAGGACTGGTCAGGTAGAGGGATGGTGGGACGAGAGTGAATAGAGGCCTAGAGCCTGAGGAGTGAGCAGGAAATGCTGAGTCCTGATGCAGGCCAAAATGGACACAGCCTGTGAATACTGACTACATCTCCACAGGGACCAAATAGGTTTCCCTCAGGTCAAGCAAAGGGTGAACTTGAGCTACCTACTCCTGACCTGTAACATTATCCTCCTAAAGTTATATCCTAAAGTTTAACATTACATATGTTGAAAGAAGAGAAAACATGCAGACGTTGTTGAAAATTTTCAATAAATATTTAGTTCGGCCCTCGACTTAATCCAAGTTTTTAATTTTGGCCCTCCGTGAATTTGAGTTTGCCCCTTCTGCTCTCAGACTAACTCCCAGCTGGATTATTCCGAATCACGTCGGAGGTTCTTGCTGATGAATTGAACTGGAGTCTTTGTGGCTGTGGGGTCTGGAGGTGAATCCATGGGCACTTGGTGACTCTTAAGGGTCTCATTTGCTTCTCTTTCTCTCCTAGCGTAAGTGATGCTGGGCAGACAGAAGCTGATTTTGTGTAATATTACATGTTCTGTACTATTACATGACAAAGGAATCTTGAAACTACATTAGTATAATATGCACAATGTACGTCTGCACTGAAATTCTTGCAGCCAAACAAGTAATTCTATTTAAAAAAAAACTATAGTACATTAAATTATCTGAAAAAGATAATAAAGATAAAATCGAAATGGTAAATATTCACAGTTATGGTTGCAAGAAAAAAAGTTCAGTAGATGGAATAATGTTTTGAGGTCCCATAAGAGTTCTCCACTGGCCACCGAGACAGAGGTGCACCAAAGAAGAGGTACAAGGACTGCCTAAAGAAATCTCTTGGTGCCTGCCACATCGACCACCGCCAGTGGGCTGATCTCGCCTCCAACCGTGCATCTTGGCGCCTCAGAGTTCGGCGGGCAGCAACCTCCTTTGAAGAAGACCGCAGAGCCCACCTCACTGACAAAAGACAAAGGAGGAAAACCCCAACCAACCAATTTTCCCTTGCAACCGCTGCAACCGTGTCTGCCTGTCCCGCATCGGACTTGTCAGCCACAAACGAGCCTGCAGCTGACGTGGACATTACCCCTCCATAAATCTTCATCCGCGAAGCCAAGCCAAAGAAGAAGAAAGAATATATGGGTAAATAACAAGGGGAAGTTGTTTTTGGTTGGGTGGGGGGGGGGGGGGGGGGGGAGAAACTGTTCCTGAACCGAGAGTTGTAAACACATTGCTGGAGAAACTCAAGGATTGTGTTTTTGCTTCATCCACAGTGTTTGCAGACTTGCACGTTTTACTCTTGAACTGAGAAGTGCAGGTCTTCAGGCTTCTGTACCTTCTACCCGAAGGTAGCAGTGAGAAGAGGTTGTGACTAGAAGGATGGGGCTGCCTTCTTGAGGCAGTGCCTCACATTGATGTCTGTGAAGGATGGGAGTCAGAGTTTATGATGGGTTTGGGTTTTATATATGTTAAAAGGATGGGTAAATATTTGCAGTTTGTGGTTTCAAAAATTAATTGTATTCCAAGATGTCAATAGGCAGTGCTAGACAGGTTAGATGCAGGAAAGATGTTCCTGATAATGGGGAAGTCCAGAACAAAGTTAGTAGTCTAAGGATCAAGGGGAAGCCATTTAGGTCAGCAATGAGGGGAATCTTCTTCACTGAGTTGTGAATTTGTGGAACTCCCTGTCGCAAAATTCTTGAGGGCATTTCATCAGAAAGATCCAACAGAGAGTTCAATGTGGCTAAAGGGATCAAAGGGCGTGGAGAGAAAGTAGGAATAAGGTTATTGAAATTGCATGATCTATCATAATCTTATTGTGGTACAGGCTTGAAGGGCTGAATGGCCTTCTCCTCCATCTGTTTTCCATGTTTCTAGTCCAGACAAATCTTTTGGTGGTATTGTTTATGGTTCGACTGGTACAGGGAGGTTCAAGAGCCTGGTGACTGTTTAGGAGGGGGAGGGGGTTGATTGTATCTGCTTCCATCAGGAAATTGTCTGTTTCAATGAATGGTGCAGGTGTCGTGACGAAGGTTGTTCGATAACCTTGTGGAGGCCGAGTGCATACTCTTGTGAAGGTGGAAAAATGGAAAGCAAAATGGCAGATGGAATTTAATGGAGGCAAGTGAGGTTTGCACTTTGGATGGACAAACCAAGGTAGGACATACACGGTGAAAGATGGGGCACTAAGGAGTGCGGTAGAACAGAGGGATCTGGGAATGCAGATGCATAATTCCCTGAAAATGGCATCACAGGTAGGGTTGTGAAAAGCTTTCGGCATATTGACCTTCATAAATCAAAGTTTTAGATACAGGAGTTGAGATGTTATGGTGAAGTTGTGAGGCCAAATTTGTATGATGTTCAGTTTTGCTCACCTAGCACCTACAGTAACTACAGGTAAGAGTAAAAGAGGGCAGAGAAGATTTACTAGGATGTTGCCAGGACTTGAGGAACTGAATTACAGGGAAAGATTAAACCGGTTAGGACTTTATTCCCTGGAGCCTAGAAAAATCAGGGGAGATTTGATAGAGGTATTTAAAATTATGAGGGGGATAGAGTAAGTGCAAGTAGGTTGGGTGAGATACAATCAGAGGACAGGTTACAGATTAAAGGGGAGAGTTTAGGGGGAATTTCTTCGCACACAGAGTGTGAACGAGCTGCCAGCTAAAGTGAGTGCGGTCTCAATTTTAACATTCGAGGAAAAATTTGGTCAGGTACGTGGATGAGAGAGGTATGGAATAGGTGCAGGTCAGTTGGACAAGGCAGATTAATAATTTGGCACCGACTTGAAGGGCCTGCTTTCTGAGCTGTAATGTTCTGTGATTTTATTGCTAATCTTAGGGTGGTGGAATTTCTCAGCACAGTTTCCACAATCTGTCCATCAGATGGCAGAATGTGTCCATGAGCAGAAGTCCAGGCAGTTTGCTGTTTTTTTTTGTTAATCTGTTGTTTGCCTGCACTGAACTAAAGTGACCCTTATCACATTGTTTTCAAGGCCTGTACAAACTCTTTCTTTGTTTAGCGCCAAACAACTAATATCCTGCAGGCCAAAATACATGTTCTCAATTGCTTCAGTTCGATTGTTTAATCTTGACTGACTGTGCCTCGAATAAAGGCTACTGCCCAGAAATGTGGACTAACCATTTCTTTCCATGGATGCTACCTGGCCTGCTGAGTCCCTCCAGCTTCACTTTGTTCATTCATATCCCAACATCTTTCTCGAGGCTGTTTGCATGGGAGAGTCAAAGGAATAATCCGGATGGGTGGGTGGATGGCCTTTCTTTCATAGGGATGGCTCCAGGGCATACCTGGTTAGAACATGGGGTTGGTGGGTGGGTGGTGAGTGCCATTCTCTTTGATTAAGTTGAATGGCTGATCAAGTCTTGGGAAATTGAGAAGGGCAAGTGGATGAAGTGTTTTTGGAAGAGCTTTTAGGGACCAATGCTTATTTCAGCTTTATTATCGGAGTACATACATGACAACACATATAATTATGAGATTCTTTTCCTGCAGGCCAGGCAGACTCAACATACACGTGTAAACAAATAAATATAAACAAACTGTGCAATACAGAGAGAAAAAGAATAAAGTGCACAAGTAATAATTCTTAAATGAGTCTCTGATTGAATTGTTGAAGGTGGAGGGGGAGCAGCTGTTCCTGAACCTGGTGGTGAGTCTTCTGGCACCAAAACCTCTTTCCTGATGGCAGCAGTGAGAGAACAGAGCATGTGCTAGGTGGTGTGGGTCCTTGATTGCTACTGCTCTCCTGACGGCAGGGTTCCCCGTAGATGTTCTTGATGGTGGGGAGGGTTTTGCCTGTGATGTCCGTGTCTTTTCACAGGGGTCGTTCCAGGGTATACCTGGTTAGTAAAGGTGGTGGTTGGAGAGTGCTCTTCTTAGAACCATAGAACATTACAGCAAAGAAACGCGGCCTTCATGTCCATGCTGAACTATTATTCTCCCTAGTCCCCCTGACCTGCACCCCACCCATTGTTCTTCATACCCCTCCAATCCATTGTACCTATCCAAATTCCTGATCTGCCACTTCAGCTGGCAGATTGTTCCACACTCCCACCAATCTCTGTGAAGAAGTTCCCCCTAATGTTCCCCCAAATATTTTTCCCCTTTCACCCTTAACCCGATGTCCTCTGGTTTGTATCTCACCTACCCACAGTGGAAAAAGCTGACGGACACTTACTTTGTCCATCCCCTCATAATTTTAAATACCTCAATCAAATCTCCCCTCATTCTTGTATGCTCCAGGGAATAAAGTCCTAACCTGTTTAATCTTTCCCTGCAACTCCATTCCTCTGCAATCTTCTTTGCACTCTTTTTATCTTATTGATATCTTTCCTGTACTTAGATGACTACTTTTGAATAAGTTGAATTGGTGATGAAGTCTTGGGAAATTGAGATGGGAGGGTGGATGAAGTGTTTATGGAAGAGCTTTTGGGGACCAATGACCATTGTTCTATTAGGTTTAAGATGATTATGAGAGAGACAGGGCAAGACCACTAGTTTAAAAATTGGAATTGGGGCAAGGCCAATTTTGAAGATCCAAGACAAGAACTAGCTCGTTTATTGGAACAGGTTGTTTGAAGGAAGAGGAACATTAGGCAAGTGGGATGTTTTTAAAAGCATGTTGACAGTAGTCCAGGACTTGCACATTCCTGTTCGACTGAAGGGTCAGATGTGCAAATATAGGGGAGCTTGGATGACAAGGGGAAGTCTGGCTCTGGTCAAAAGCGAGATGGAGGCACAGGTCAGGTTTTAGATGAAATGATCGTGTGCACCTGGAGAAGTTTCAGGAATGGAGGAGCAAGCTAAAAAAGAAAATCAGGGTAAAAAGGGAAAAGAATAGCATTAGATATCTGGCAGACAACGTTAAAGATAATTCTAAGAGTTTTTTTGCATGTAAAAGGGAAAAGGATAACCAATGGAAAAAATGGGTCCCTTCCAGGAATTTAATGTGGACCCTCAGGAGATGAGGTGCTTCTCTATGTTTACTGTGAAGAAAGGCATGAGGGAAATGGAACCTGGGGCACTCAGTGGTCATGTCCTGAGAACGGACAGTTAAAGTGCTGAGTGTCTTGATGTGTATAACGGTAGACGGATCTCCTGGGCCTGATCAGATGTACCCAAGGACACTGTGAGAAGCTAGAGAGGAAATTGCAGGTGCCCTGACTGAGATTTTTTGAGTTGTCATTAAGTACAGGTGAAGTGCCGGGAAACCGGAGGGTGGCAAATGTTGGAGAACTGCAGGGAAAAGCCTTGGAACTATAGGCCAATGAGCCTTGTGTCTGCAGTCAGTAAGTAATGGAGAGTACTCGGAGGGAGAGGGTACACATGCACTTGGATGGACAACGGTTGATTTGAGATAGTCTGCATGGTTTTGTAAGTGGGAGGTTTTACTTTGAAGATGTGGCCAAAAAGCTTCACAAGGGCAGAGGTGTAATGTTGGCTATATGGATTTCAGCAAGGATTTGATAAGGATCTGCACAGTAGGCAACTCTGGAAGGTTAGATTGCATGGGATCCGAGGTGAAATAGCAGAATGGATAGAAAATTGGCTTTGTGGAAGAAAGCAGAGGATGATGGTGGAAAATTATTTTTCAGCCTGGAGGCCTGCAAATGCATGGATAGGCTTGGTGATGTGGGCCAAATGCAGGCAGGTGGGATGAGTGTGGGTGGGGCAGTTTGGTTGTGTGGGCAAGTTGACTCGATAAGCATTAAACTGAGACCCTCGAAGTCTTGCAACTGATGAAAAGGGGTGAAGGTTTAAGCCAGACAAGCAATAATGAACAAGTCTTTGTCACTATAACTACAGAGAGTTGAATTGATTCTGTTTTGGACACTTCACATGAGTGAGAATTGATTAGTCAGTTAGTCTGGCTAATATGACTTGTACTTCAGCCTCAGGTCTTCAGGAACCATTTTATGGATTTGGGAGCTAACAGCGATATGATGACCCAGAGGCTGTTGGCACCCATCTATTGAGCAGTAGGTGGAGTTGGTTTGCAAAGTGGGGCAGTTAGACTGGAAACATGCAAATTCTAGGGTCCTGAGGAAGCAATAGGCCATTTCAAGTTGCCGTATAAAATGGAGTTAATTGGGCAATTTGCCTGGTAAGCGCCCCACTCAAGCAGCAGCTTGAAAGGATCCAACCTGGTCAGCATGGTCCAAATCCAATCGGGTCCCTGACCTACCTCAGAGGTAGTCAGGGAACCCAGTTAAACTTAACTAGGTCGTGTTCTCTGGCGGCTTGAACAGGAAAATGGCCGACCCACTGGTGTCACAGGGAAACCCTTGGGTGAAGTGCCTGCCATGATCAGGGGAAGAGAGGGGAACCACAATTGGGGGGAGTGAGGTCGCTGCCATGGTGGGGGGAAGAGAGCGATAAGGCTGCGAATGTCACTGGTTGTGACAGTGGGACGTTGCGGGGTGGGGGGGGGGTGCGATTGACAGGATGAGTATTGATTGATGGTGGGGATCACAACTGGGGGAGTGTGACTGACTGGGGGGGGGTGGTGATTGACGATGGGGGGACGGGGGAGACGTAACGATAGTTCCCCTGAGTGAGTGACTTGTTACTTACCACGTCATCGCAGGGGCGGGATCCCCCTTAAATAGCCCCTCAAGCCTTTCTACACCGTTCAGTAGTGGAGGACGAAGGGGATGTGGTGGAGAAAAACAACTCCATCTGGAGAGGGGTTCAACATGGCAGTGTGGGTGCCTCTGTGAAATGCTTTGGTGTTTATTCTATTTTAAGCTGCCGTGAACAAGATGATGGAAGATTAACTCACGCCCTTGACTGAATGGAGCCAACTTGAAGGGGCCAATGGGCCTACTTCCACTCCTGTATCTTGTGAACTGAGCTTGGGGGCAGTTGTGAGTTATTTCTGTGGTCTTGCAAGACCTTCCCCCCCCCCCCCCCCGACTCCTCCCTTTCAGGAGACAGGTGACTATAAAATGCAGAATGTGGTCACGAGATCGTGTGACAGTTGTAAATCCCCCAAAATGGAGCATTACCCATTTGACACCTCTTGTAGGTGGTACACTAGCTGAGTGTTGGCTCATCTTTTCATGAGGTAATGTTACTGGATTTGTAGTAAATCTCAAACACCAGTTTGGGTGTCTGTTTCCTCTGTTAATGAATTAATAATCCTATCAACACTGATGTCATTTTATTTAATGCTCAGGCAGATAAATAAACAAAATATTACAACAGGGTAGTGGTGTATCAGGAAGTTCACTTGTGACCACTGCTTTGTGTAAATGGACCATGGTCCTAGGTTTAGGGTGCCACGGTTGGTGTAGCGATTAGCACACAGTCTTTACAGCGTCAGTGATCAGGGCCGGACCTGGGTTCAAGTCCCGCACTATCTGTAAGGAGTTTGTACCTTTTCCCTGTGTCTGCATGGGTTTCCTCTGGGGCTCTGGTTTCCTCCCACTGTTCAAAATGTACTGGGGGTTGTAGATTAATGGGGTTGTAGATTATTGGGTGGCACGGACTCATGGGCAGAAGTGGCCTGTTACTGTGCTGTGTGTCTCCATCTTTTTTTAAAATTAAAATTTAAAAGATGCTGGTGCAGACAGTTATGCGGTCATGCGATTGAACTGTGGGGCGGATTACTTTCAGGTGACTGAGACTGTAAAAACACAAAGCTGGAGAAACTTGGCAAGTCAAAGTGTGGCAAGAGCACCAGTCAATGCTGTGCTGGTACTTGAGATCCTTGTGGGGGCAGAACTGGGAAGCCTGGATTTGTTGCCTTCCTGTCTACTGACTACATGCTCACCCAGACCCGTTTCCACAGCCACACTGCCTAACTCTCCACTTCTCAAGTGGGCCAAATGTGTTCGGTCTGCCAATCTTGCTATCGGGTCTTGTGACATCAGATCATGAATTCTAAGGCCGGTTCCAGACACTTGAGCACAGAAAATCAAGCAGATGCAGCAGAATTGTTTTACAACCCAATCCCTACAATGTAGATGAGGGGTGGGAAGATCTGCTGTCAGAGTTTCTTGAAGAGTAGGCGGGATCTCTATTGCCATGCTGAATCCCTGACATCCAACCAACATTGGGCGCCTGCCAACATTTTATTCAGACCTTGATGAAGGGCTCAAGCCCAAAATGTTGGTTCTGCATCCTTTATCTTTGTTCTATAAAGGACTTGGTTTGACCTGCTGAGTTTCTCAGCATTTTGTTTTTACCTCAACATTTGTAAGTGCTTTACTGTCGGTGAACCTTGCTGTCTGCAAAAAAACTATTGCTTTCCCTACATTTCAGAAGAAATGATAGTTGTAGAAACAAACTCTTCAGCTTCTATGTCCACACCAAGCATGTTGCCTATCGACACCATCCAGTGTCTGTATTCGGTCCATATACTCCCATTTCCTACCAACTTGAGAACTGGTTTAAATGTCTGATTGGCATAGTGATATTGTATCTGATTCCACCAGATCTATTGAACCAAGTTCCAGATATCAATTGCTCCTTGAATGTTTAAAAAAAGGTACTATTTCTCTCCTGTCCCCTTGGAAATGTTCCCTCAACACCCTGGTCAATCTCTGCACTTTATCCAGCGCATCCATACCCTTCTGTAGTGTGGAGACCAGAACTGCACACAATCCTCCCAGTTTTTGTCGAGTTGCAACTTGATGTCCCAGGTGTTATAATCACGCACTGACCCATGACCCTAATCACTGGCCCATCCTTCCAAAGAACTAGGAACTTGAATCCCAAGATCAAGTTCAAGTTTATTTATCATCTGATTGTACAAGTGCAACCTGATGAAATGATGTTCTCTGGTCCACAGGGCAAAAACCGTGCAAGCATACATCCAGACATAGCACACATATAGAAAAACAATACATATGCACAGTACATTGTATATACTAATATTAAAATAAATAGTCGCATCTCGGAGAGTTTGTATGAACAGTTCATCAGTCATTCAGCAATCTCACTGTCTGGGGGAAAAAGCTATTTCTCAGCCTGGTGGTTCTGGGTCTGATTCTCCTGCATCCAGTGGTGTATCGAGGGAAAACGGTACCTATGGCAAACATTGAAATCATGGCCCCCCTCTCTCCCCCCCCTTTAAAACGTACATACTTCAACACTTCACCCCGCAACCATCCCTCGCCACTGCCTCACCATCCTCTTTGCCTTCCCAACCAGTCCTCGCCACCAATCCCACCATAATAATAATTTTATTGTCATATACTGTTCACTGCATGGAAACTCATACTTAAAGCAGCCGATCAAGTCCTGTCACTGGGCAGCCGGTGGAGCTGACATAGGGTGGCCAGCAGGGGTGTCGGTGTGTATCTGTACTTTAAATCATCTCAAGATTAATTACAATACCTAATATATGAATGTTATGTAAATAGTTGTTATACTCGATTGTTTATGTAATAATGACAAGAAAAAATAGTCTAGGTGTTCGGTACATGAATCGCAGTAACTAATAAACAATGGCTACACTGTAGGATTCAGCTAAGTGCGAATACCAAAGTTCTACTGTTCCACTGATGGATGGCTTGTGGACTGGCCGAGAACTCCAGTGAGACCTTATAAATTATAAGGTTGTTCTTCTTTATCCAGTATGATCACAGAACTAGCATTATTGCTCAGCCCAATGTCCTCTCAGTTCCCAAGCGACCCCATATTATAAGATCACTCGAGCTTCGCTGTTGTAGTGCCTGAGTTTTATTCTCTTAAACTGGTCATAAAAGAGATGAAACTAAGGTTTTGAAATCTTCTTAGAAAGATGATGTTTTACTGCCTTTTCCCTTTGATATTGTGCAAGTTAACTTCCTACAGCTCTGCAATTTGTCACATCTTTGAATAATGAGAGAGAAATTTTGCATATGTATAGGCAAATATTAAAACACTATCTCACCAAACCCCCCCCAATATTTACAGAGGTGGTTTGTCACGTCTCTCAGTAGTTTTCCGCCTTGTGACCGTGCACTGAAATCCCCGCTGGCTGCCTGTCGTGGGTTCCCTCTGAAAAATCAAATCTCTGATGGTGGCACCCCTCCTCCTTCAAGTGGCTCCCAGGGCACATGCCCTGGCTGCCATACCCTAAATACGTCTGTGCCTGTACCTCTTTCCTGACACGAGTAGCTGGAAGAAGCAGCATGCAGGGGGGTGTTGAGGTCTTCACTGATTTTTGCAAGTCCTCTTTAGATGACGATCCCAGTAAATCACATCAATGGAGGGGGGAGGGAGATCCTAAGGATTCTCTCTGCCACTGTTATGGTCCTGTGGATTGACCTGCAACCTTTTGTTGTGCAGCCATCCTGGATGCTCTCGATAGAAAGGTTGCAATGCTAATTGACATTATTTCACACCCCACTATTTGTTGTATATTTTCTTGTCTTGATTTGATTTCCCAAAGTGCCTTTTCCTTCCTCAGGATGTTGCATGACCAGTTGACTTTCTCCAGCACATTTTTGTGTGCTGCGTCCTCAATCCCTGTGGCTTTGGGAGTGGAGAAAGATGACCATTCCCTTTGGCGCTGATTTGAATTCCTGCCCCGGGGCGGCAAGTTTGGCATAGTGGTTAGGTAATGCTTATACAGCGCCAGTGATAGGGTCCTGGGTTCAAGTCCGGCACTGTCTGTAAGGAGTTTGTATGTTTTTCGTGTGTCTGCGTGAGTTTTCTCCAGGATCTTCACTTTCCTCCCACTGTTCAAAACATAACGGGGTGTAGGTTAATTGGGTGGCACAGAATCGTGGTCTGGCCAAAATGGCCTGTTAATCTGCTGGCATGTATTTCTAAATTTAAGTTTATATATTTGTTTGCTTCCACTCTGTGAGACTCCTTTGTAATGTGATGTCAACAGAATCAAAGCTGACAATCCTCTTTGAAGCCTGGATTGTTGATGACTTCTCATTGAGTGGAGCAAACATCCAGAAATGTGTTTCCATTTGTCTGCTAACTGGACACAATGGGACCTGAAAAGGCTTTCCTTTTACAGAAGTTTTGCTTTTTGGTGTGAGGAGATTTTGTTTTATTTCCCCTTGTGAATGGATTCCCTCGAATGAATTCTGATTCCCTCATATGGGTAGTTGTGGCAATTCTACGGCTACAGCTCCACCTTCTCTTAACTCCACCCCTCTCCTGCAATTCTATGCACATGTCATTGCAAATACATCAGGTTGTGGTGGATCCAAGCAAGGGGGTTGTCAAACAATTTGATTTGTTTGTGTGTGCGTGCGTGTAACTAGCCACGTCTGAAGCACCTGCAAATGTTCATGAGTCAGCCAGACAACCATTTTTTCAGTAAATTTATTTTGTGTTGGGATAGAAAGTTGCATAATAAGATAAATGCAGTGAATCACAGCAATTGCTGGTAAATCTTTGAATCACAGAAGTGTGAGCTCTTTACCTGTTTTTTCCCTATTCATTCATAACATTCAAACGTAGGGTACTGGACTTCTAACTCCAATATTCTGTCCAAAGCCAATCTGTGTACATCACCCCTTTATCAAGAATCTATCCACGTCAAAATATTCAAAAACTCCACCTTCCACTGACCTTTGAGGAAAAGAGTTCCAAGGACTTCTAACCCTCTGAGGGAGGAAATATTTCATAGTTTATGGTTGCAGATGCAGTGATATAGTTGAGCCTTAGTTCTGCGTCCTATCCTGGCATGACAGAAAAAGTTACCGCTCCCTGACACCAATTTGGATTTAAAAATTCACAGAAATCATAGAACATGATTTTGGCCCATGATGTTGTTCTGACCAAAATAATCCGACTCAACAATCTCAACCTTCCCTACCTCACACCCATAGCCCTCTTCTTACATTTGGGTGCCTAAGAGTTTTTAAATGTCCTTGTTGTACAAGCCTCCACCAACACCCCCAGCAAGGCCTTCCAGGCAGCTATTGCTCTGTGTTTTTAAAAAAAAAATGTCTTGGCATTGATGAGGGTTCGGAGAAGATGAGCATTTGACGGCTCTTGGAGTTCAGAACGAGGGGGGACCTCATAGAAGCATTTCAAATGTTGAAAGGCCTGGACAGAGTAGATGTGGCAAAGTTGTTTCCCATGGTAGAGGAGTCTAGGACAAGAGGGATTGAAGGGCACCCATTTATTCAGCCAGAGAGCGGTGAACCTCTGGAATTTGCCTCCATGGGTGGCTGTGGAGGCCAAGACGTTGGGTCTATTTAGAACAGAGAGTGATAGTTATCTAATAATCAGAGCATGAGAGGTTATGGGGAGAAGGCAGAGGGGTGGGAGAATGGATCAGCTCATGATGGAATATCAGTGCAGACTCTGGGTCCAATAACCTATGCCTGCCCTTATTATCTTATGGTCTTGTGTATTCAGGTGGGAGCACCAGGCTCATCTATGACTGATACTGGGGTGACTCAGGGTAAAGGTTTGGTCACCTGATCTGTATATGAGGGTAAAGGTTTGGTCACCTGATCTGTATATGTTGTAGTGTCAGCCTTGAGCTGTAACTCTAGTTCCAAATCCTCTTTCTCCTGTATCCTTGTCCAGCCATGCCTTTTATTACTTTTCATTTTTTTGGAATATTTTATTTTTGTTTGTTTCCCCATAAATATACATATCAAAATTTTTATAATTTTCAAAATATACAAATATAAGTTTATAACTTTTTTCTTAAAAATCAAAACAAATACAACAGCCCCTTCACCCCCCACCCCTTTCCCAGTATAAATCCGTACACAGGGCTTCTTCTTCTTCTTTAAAACACAAAAGTCTACATTGCGAGGTCATTTATATTTTTACAGTAATATCACCTTTTTATATTTGGGCCCCTATATAATCCAAATCTGGTTGCCATATTTTTATAAATACATCATATTTGTTCTTTAGATTGTATGTGATTTCCTCCATAGGAATGCAACTGTTTATCTCTGTCTTCCCTTGGGCTGGCTGACTGTAGAAGGGAGTTGGATTTCCAAGTAATCACAATACATTTCTTAGCCAGTTAGTTTATTACTTATTGCAATTAAACTGCCCAAAAGATGAAGCTCTGGGTGTTCGGTGAAGGCCACCCCTGTTATCCTTGTTAGTATTTCAGTAATATCCTGCCAGAAAGGTCTCACCTCCACACTCAACCAGGTGGCATGTACGAACGTTCCTGTTTCTGATCCACATCTAAAACACATCTCTGATATTTCTGATTTTGATTTATGTAATTTCTGTGGTGAGATATAATTGGTGAAGAAAATTCTATTGCACTAATCCACATCTTGCATTTATAATTGACGTCATGTTATCCAAACACCAATCAGACCAGCATCTTTCCATTATTGCAACTCCTAAATCTGACTCCCACCTCCCTCTCAATCTCTGTAAACCTGATTTTGCACTTTCATTTTAGAGAACAAAGTACATTTTAGTTATAGATTTAGGTGTGTCCTCCAGCCAAATTGTTCGTCCCATCTCACTAATTTCAGGAGGAGCCAAGTTTGGTCGCCATCTTTCTCTTAAGAACAATCTTCACTGGAGAAAGCAGAAGGTGGCCCCATTAGCTACTCCCTACTTATTTCTTAATTGTTCAAAAGACACCAGAGATCCCTCCATATAACAGTTATCAACATATCTTATTCCTTCATCATACCAGGAATTCTATATTTTGTTACCCAGGTTTATAGGCTGTTGTGGGTGTCGAGGTTTGTGGGCGACAGGACACTTATCTTAGTGCCAGTATCAACCAGAAAGCACCTGCCCGACAAGGAGTCCCAAATGTAGAGAAGCCTATCACGTACGTGGACTATCTGCCGCAGCATTCAATGACAGTTGACCAGGGCAGGGTGGGCAGCTTGGCCACGACTCTCCGGGAGTCGCTGAAGTCCTCACCTGTGAGCAAGAGTCCTCAGCCAGCTGCTCCAGAAAGATCTGCTCGAAAAGCAGGGAAGGCTTGTGGCCCTCAGTCAAAGCGAGCATCTCGCTTTTTAGGGCAGATGGGCCCTGTCCCCCAATCCATCCATGTGCAGCCGGGAGAGCCCGAAAGTGCAGGTTAACAGCTCTTTGAGGGATGCAAATTTGCCTTGCTCCAGAGGCTGTCATAGGAAGTCTACGACCCTTGCTGTTGAGTCTTGATCGAGTGCGCTCACAACTTAGAAGTAGCAGGTATCGTTGGTGACGCTATGTTGAGGCTGGAACTGAGCCTCAGCCTGGTCGAACCACATGTGGCTGCGGCACCCAAAACGTTGGGAGCCTGAATGAGACCATGTGAATGGTTTCTGGCTCCACTTGATCCATCATCTTCGGGTCCAACTGCTGTTGGACCTGTCAGAATCACCAATGGAGCATTCACTCTATGCTGGCGTGGAGAAGAACAATATGCACAACAAATCCTTGAAGTTGAGACTGGTTTATTGTACAGGTCGTAGCATTCATATGGGCCCTAGGTGCTGACATCAGGATTCTGTGTCATTGGAGCACCGACCTGGGATTGGCCGGCGTTCCCGCCACAGTTCATTGTCTTCCTGCCATGCAGGAAGTCACCTGGGATGACAGCTAATGTCACCCCTGGGTCTGCGCGATTGCAGTGTTCGGTGGCCATTTTGTGGACCGGTCTGCGTCTCTGTGTGCAGCCCGCTACAGTCTGTCATTATTCCTATATTTAATTCCATCTTTTTTCCATTTAAATCTACTATCTTTTTGATATGTTTCATAATCAAAATTCCGCAATGATATTATCTCACTTTTATCCATATTTTTATTTTATATCCTGATATTCTTCCATATTTTTCTAATATTGTTTGTAATCTTATCAGGGATCCATCCGGATCAGACGTATATAACAGCACATCCTCAGCAAATAGGCTAATTTTATGTTCTTCCCATCCAACTTTGAAGCTCTTAATATCTGGATCCCTTCTTATTGTCTCCCCCAGGGGTTCAATAGCTAGGATGTATAGCGCTGGAGATGGGGGACACCCCTGTCTACTTGATCTACTCCAGGGAAAAATAGATGACATTTGGTAATTTGTTATAATTTTAGCTTGTGGTTTATCATAGAGAGATTTTATCCAATTACTAAATTTTCTACCTATACCAAATTTTTCCAATGTTTTATGTAAGGAAGACCATTCTAGTTGGTTGAAGGCCATTTCTGCATCTAGAGAAATAGTTATGTTTGGATTCGACCTTGATTTTTCCGTACGTATTATATTGAATAATCTACCTGGACTATTTGAAGAGCGCCTTCCTTTAACAAACCCACCCGATCTGCAGGTATTAATTTTGGTAAATACTCACCTAGTCTGTTGGCTGGTGCCTTTGCTATAATTTTATAGTCTGCATTCAGAAGAGATATTGGTCTGTATGATGAAGTTTTTAATGGATCTCTACTTTGGTAGCACTGAAATTATAGCAGATGACAAAGTTTCCGGGAGGGTTTGGGTCTCCACCGCCTGGTCCAGCACATCCATTAACAGAGGTATCAACAAATCTTTAAATTGTCTATAGAACTCAGGAGGAAACCCATCTTCCCCTGGGGACTTATTAGCTTGTAAAGTACCCAGAGCTTTCTCTATTTTTTTTCCTTGGAAAAGGAGTATCTAAATCATTTTTTTCTCTCCTAGTTTGGGTATGTTCGACATTTGTTAAAAATTCTTCCATCTCATTGTCATCTCCTACTAATTCTGATTTGTATCATATGGTTTTATATAGTTTTGTCTCAACATTATTTATTTCTTTTTGATTATATGTTATCATATCAGCTTCTGTTGCATTCATCATTCTGGATAATGCCGCTGCTTTAACCTACCAAGATAACACATTATGTGCTCATTCTCCTCGCTCATAATATTTTTAATTAGCTTTCAGTATAATATTTTTCAGTATAATATTTGTAGTGTATTATATTGTAACTTTGTTCTCTAATATTCTCTATTTTTCTTGTGTTCCTGATATCTGATATTCCTTTCCAATTTTGTTTTATCCCTCTCTCAACCTTCTAATTCTCTCGCATATTTTCTCTTGAGATTTTTAGTGTAAGAAATAATTTGTCCCTTCAAGTAAGCTTTAAGTGTATCCTATATTAGAAAACTGTTGTCAGTAGAAGGAAGATTCTTTTCACAAAATATTTCTATCGGTCTCTTAATAAATTCACAAAAATCCTTCTTCATTAATGTAGAATTAAGGCTCCATCTGTACATACTTTCCTGCTTTTCCATTATCGTAATAGTTAATGTTAATGGCGAGTGGTCTGATAAAAGTCTTGCCAAATACTCCCTTTTACCACTGTAACCGGGCAAACATTAAAAATAAGTCAATCCTTATAATGTGAATCATGTACCCTTGAGTAGAATGAATAGTCTCTTTCTAAGGGATTGAGCTGCCTCCATATATCAATTAAATTAAAATCTTTCATAAATGATGGTGTCATTTTTGTAGCTTTCGCCCTTATTATTCTTGATTTGTCCAATATTGGATCTAAACAAATATTGAAATCTCCAATCAAATATATTTTGCCTTCCCCCTGTGGTTTTAAAAAAAGAACCCTTTTAATATAAAAACAACTTTTTTTTTTACAGGATGATGCTCAGCTGTCCCGACCCCCTCCCCCCAGTTTTACCTGGTTCTGCAGGTCCCTTCGCCATTTTCGCCCTTTCACCGAAATACCTGGTTGAAGAGGTTCTTCCTCAGTCTTTGTTCTCCGTTACCTTGGCTTCTTTGTGCTAGCTTTATCTACTTTTAATGAAGAAAATCTTGATTTGTCAAGTTTTGACACAGTCTATTTAGCACTCTTCACACAGTGCTCAACCAAAACATGTCTGTCTTTTGCATGTGCCACGCCTCCTTTTTATGACTTCTCATTTGTCTGTGGCCAAGCCCTTCAGCCCACTAATCGTCCGTCCATGACTTCCTTCCTAATACTCTTCAATGGCCATCTTTCACTTGCTGAAGTTTAACGTTTTAGAATTGGGATCTCAATCTGCTCACTCTTTTATGTCCTCTCTATTTTGATGTTGATTAAAAGCTGTCTTTTGCCCGAAAACTTAGCGAGTGTCAAATATTCTTAATTTGCTTTGTGTACGTTTTGGGTCAGTGGTGAACTTCTGGAATTTGCTACCACAGGCAGCCTGTGGAGGTCAGATCGTTGGGTGTATTTAAGGCAGAGATTGATAGGTTCTTGGTTAGCCAGGGCATCAAAGGTTATGGGGAGAAGGTCGGGCAGTGAGGCTAAGTGGGGAAATGGATCAGCTCAGGATGGAATGGTGGGGCAGACTCAAGGGGCTGAATGGCCTATTTCTGCTCTTATGATCTTATGGCAAGGTCAGGTTGCAGTCTCCACATGAATTGAAATATAAAGTAAATGACTGTATTGTTTGCACTATTAAGACTACTTATTTTTGCACTGACTGCAGCTAAAGAGGAAGGATCATTTTATTATTTAAAGGGTCAGAGTTATTGATCGTTTTATGATCTTGTCTCGTGGACGTTGTAGTGATTTATACCATTGTAGTTGGTGCTTTTTGCTTATTGTGTGGCTGTGGCAAGCAAGAATTTCGGTACATCTGTACGTGGCATTTGACCAAGTTTCACATAACATATCATGGGAAAGGGGCTAGAAGATGAGAGAGGGAATTAGAGGTGAGGTGTTCTATGAATGTGTGTAGTTCCCAGAACAGGAAGCGCAATTCTCCTCTGCTTCCAGCCTTAATGTGAACTGGTTCAGTTGGCTATTGATCAGGGGTAAAAATAATTGTATCCTTTCTCACTGCTCTTTATGTTAACATCAGAGTGGGATAATTTATGAAGTGCAGATTTGGTATTGAATTGCTAGAACATTGAACACAGGGTTGCCTCTGTCAGCCTCTGCTACATTTTAAGCCGTTAGTTGTCGGGTTTAAATAAAGGCGTGGATAAGTTCTCAATGGTACATTGTTATTCTGAGAAGTTTTAGAGATATTGAATGAGGTGGTTAAAGTCAAAATGTCCCAGGTTATAATGGAAGGGTGGGGACAATAGTAGAGGGGGAGGGGTGATGGTAAAAGTTGATATTGAGAGAGGATATTGAGTCAATGGGATAGATGTTCTCTGTGTAGAATAAACGATGGGAAGGGATTTGTTTCCTTGAGTTGTGCAGAATGTACAAATGCTGAATCTAGACGAGCAGGTTACAAAGATGGTGATTTAAATGGGCAGTTTCACACTCTGATATTGTTTGGAATCAAGGGATTGGATCGTGCCTGATATGTAGCGACTTTCTCTGGGTGTTCGCGATTGTTTCCTGAAATTAAGATTCAAGATTCCTTCATTGAGAGATCTAGATGGAGTCACATCCGATGGATGGCCTGAGCTGTGTTCATAACTCTGCTGTTCTAAACAATCGGCTGGGGGAACTTGGTGGGGTGGGGGGAGGGGGGTGAGCTGATGCTGCCCGACCTGCTGAGTTCCTCCATCAAATTGTGTTGGATTCAGATCCCAGCATCTGCTGTCTCCTTTGTATCTCTGCAGTTTTGGGCAGAACACTTCCTGTACCAAGCACCAGAGAGGATATTTTCTATGGTGCATCTATAAAGATTGGAAAGAGACGGAGACGACATGCTAAATTTTCTCATGTTTCTGGGAAGGATGATGCCCTTGGTCATCACATTAATTCACAATGGGGCTGAATATGCAACCTTGTGAGGGACTGGTGTAAAGGATCAACATGGAGGAGGATTTGTGGCCAATGCTGTACTTGCACTCTGCGGGTCAGAATGTCGAAGTTCCAGTTAAATTTTTAAAGTTTAAGTTTATTAATTTTTTAAAAAATTGAGATATGCAAGACAGTAACAGGCCATTTTGGGCCATAAGCCCATGCTGCCCAATTGACCTACATCTCCCGGAACGTTTGAACAGTGCGAGGAAACCAGAATCCCATGCAGAAACAGGGAGAATGTACAAGTTCTTTACAGACAGTGCAGGATTCGAACACAAGTCCTGATAGCCAGTGCTGTAACGGTATTGTGCTAACCGTGCCAGAGTTGCAGAGGGGTTGCTTGGAGTTTGGAGATGAGTTTTGAACTGATCTTGAGGGCACGACAATAAATTGTCTGGCATGGGTGTCCCTGGGCAGCAAACAATCAGCATGAGGAACTCAGCAGGTTGAGCAGACATCCGTGGGATAAAAAAATATGTAAGTACTTTGAGCTGGAACCCTTCAAATCCGATTCCAGCATCTGCAGTCTCCTTCGTGTCCCTGGTGCCCTTGTTATCCAGGGACAAGGGCAGGGTGAAAGCTCGTGGAGGATGGAACCTGTACTGCAGAGATATGATAGTGGGTCATGAGGACAGCACAGTTATCATAGCGGTTCGCGCAACGCTATTACAGCCACCAGTGACTGGGGTTCGAATCTGGTGCTGTCTGAAAGGAGTTTGTACGTTCTCCCTGGTTTCCTCTGGATGCTTAGTGACCTCCCACTCTCCAAAATATACAAGCTTGTAGGATAATTAGGTGTAATTAGAGGGCATGGGGCTCATGTGCCGGAAGGGCCTACTACCATACAGTAGGACTAAATTAAAATGAAGAATACTGAGAGAATTGTATTAATCCTTGGGTGAAGTGCTTATAAATGTACTAAAATGGTTTCAAGGCTTCAAGAGTTAAATTACACGAGATTGCAGAGACCATTGGTGATTTGATTGGAATTTTAAAGATTTCCAATGGTTGGGGGGGTATTAGAGCTTGGGGCATCATAATCAGTTAAAGGGTGGTAGAAATTTCCAATGCTGTGTCAAAGAGCAGTATTAATAGAACAGAGCCTTTTCATGAGGAAAATGGGACATGGGTAGATGGCTTTTGGTGTCACCTTTACGATGAGGGATTGAAGTTTTTTTTGTTCTATTTTCCCATTTACATTTGCTATCCTTGATCTGTACCACTGTTCCCTGTTGTTTTCGACTCTGCCAACTTGCTGTACCATCTAAGTAGGTTAATTTGGCAAAGCCAGATTAGTATATTGATTTGTACAGATTTAATATGAAAACTGACTGCACTTTGATGATTCACGTTTGTACTTTTCATTTCAGGTCCAGGGAAAGCTCCATCACTGGGAACAGGATTTCACACCAATCTTGGGAAAGAATCGCGAACGCAGTCTTTACAGAATGGTAAATCAAAAGCAGCATTGAAGTTTAAACTGGTAAAAGGCAGCCCACTCGTAAGCTGATGTGTGCCTCTCTGTCTGCTTATTTGTCCTAGAGCAGCCCTGCTCTGATTGGTGTGCCCTCTATTTGCTTCACGAGCCTTGCTGGTGCCCTTTATTTTGTCTGCAGACTCCCAGGCTTGAGTCTCCAACTGAAAGGACTAGTGAATTTAAAGGAGTCACTGACTTTGGTGCAGGGTTGTCAATGCTTGTCCTGCAGGGCACCTCGTTCTGGCCTTTTGCCTGCTCTGGACCTTTATATTCCCCTTTACCCACACCTCAACAAGTTCCATGCATACTATGAAGCCGAACTCTTCTTCCAGCAGCTCCGTCTACTTGCCTACTTCTACACACAGGATTCTCTACACCCCACCACAGACCCCTCCTCTTGCTTTAAACCTTCTTCCTTCTCCTGGACACCTCATTCCAGCCTTCTGGGATGCTTTCTAACAGCTTTTCCACACTTACAATGGAATGGCAAGATCGCTGTGGCAAAAAAAAACCTGTGAAATGGTGTCATTGCTTTTCCAGATGGGAATTTTATTTTTTAGACATCCAACACAGCAACAGGTCCTGTGGCCAAAGGTCGTTGACTTGGAACATGACCTCGGTTCCTCCCTCCACATCCTGCCTGCTGCATTGAGTATTCCAAGCACCGTAGCACTCAAACTTTCAGTATGTTGTATTGTCCCACTTTACTCTTGCTCTTTCCAACTTTGATTACAATTGGCCTTTTACAAATCTGTTGTGAATTATGGATTTAATGTTACCAAGTTTGTTGGCTGGCATTTGAACTTGACGCTTGAATGTGAAAAACCCAAATGTATGTGTTGGGTATGAAAAGAAAGTGTAAATGCTTGGGTTGGGTCAGCCTAGCTACCTGGAAGGCTATGGTTCATTTGTCAGACACTGCTTAGTCAATGTGAAGTGGTTTCTCTTGGCTTTCCGGGCAGCTGAAAGCTGCGGGGGAAAAATGCTATTGGAAAGGCCTGAGGGATGAGAGAGGAGTGACTCGGTAGGTGTGTGGGATGGAGAACTGCTGAATTTGACTAGGGACCAAGGGGCAAAGAAAGGAATGTGTTGCCCATGAGGGCAAAATCTTCAAATTTGGGCATGTACAGGGCATTCCAGTAGTGAGACTTCTCTTATGGGTTAAACATAGACAGGCACATGGGTATAAAAAATAATGAAGGGGTAGATTATTGTGGAGTAGGTTTCCATAGGTTGGTTCAACATTGTGGCTGAAGGGCCTGTACTACGCTGAAATGTTCTATCTTTTTAATGTCCCTATTGTACCAGCCTCTACCACCACCCCCTGGCAGGGGATCTGGATCACAGAAGGTCTGAATTTACTGAATTTGTGGCGATGGTTGAGATGGGTGTGAAGTACATTGCACAATCTGGTGCTTGGGCCAGCATTTGTTGGTCTCTGGTCGCGTTGAGGCCAGGTTTTAATTTTTGACCTGAGCTGATCATTCCTTCAGTCCCTGGAGTTGGAAATAAATGTGGTTTTTGCAGTCAGTGACCAGTTTTTGGATTTTTTATGCTTCTTCAAGAGATAAGCTTGCTTTTCCTTTAGAGGAAGAAATATTAATAACATTCCTTAAACTCTATTGGAGTATTTTTTTGAAATTGACGTGGACAGGAAAATCTGCCTACCCTGAAGTTCTTCTCTCTTCAAGAGATGCATACCCAGCACCAGTTTCCCAGGGCAGGAGTAGCAAACACCAGAGGACATGTGTACAAAGTTTAGGGGAGGAAAGTTCAGGGATTTTTTTTGCAGAGTTGTGGGTGCTTGGAATGTCTTGCCTGGGTTGGTAGTGGAGGCTGAAACAATAGGGACATTTAAGAGGTTCTTAGACGGGCTCTTGGATGAAAGAAAAATAGAGGGTTACGGGGTGGGGTGGGTTTAGTACTTTTTAAAAGGAATATAATGATCGACTCAACATTGAGGGCCAAAGGGCCTGTACTGTGCTGAAGTATTCTGTGCTGTGAAGAGGTTTTCCTTCTCTTCAAGGGATGGCTACCCTGAAGAAGTTTTCCTCCGATCAACTGGAAAATCCTTACCCCATGACCCTCTATATTTCTTCCATTCATGTACCTGTCAGGGGAGCCTCTTAAATGCCTCTACCACCATCATCAGCCTCTACCATCATCCCGACACCCACAACTCTGCGTTTTTTTAAAAAAAAAACAACTTGCCCCAATGTTTCCCCTAAACTTCCCTCCCTTCATTTTGTGCTCATGTCCTCTGGTGTTTGCTGATCCTGCCCTGGGAAACAGGTGTGACCGCCCACCCTTTCTATTGCCCCTCATAATCTTGTAGACCTCGATCAAGTCCCCTCTCATCCTTCTACGCTCCAAAGAGATAAGTCCCAGCTCTGCGAACCTTGCCTCATAAGGCTTATTTTCCAATCCAGGCAACATCCTGGTCAATCTCCTCTGCACCTTCTCCACAGCTTCCCCATCCTTCTTATAATGAGGTGACCAGAACTGAACACAATATTCCAAGTGTGGTCTCCCCAGAGTGGGAGAATGCCTTGCATTAAAAGTGTTCTGGTGAAAGGTGGAACCTAATGCAAGGTTTAATATTTTGCCCTTTGCCAATCCTGATCAAGAACCTCAGCTTCATGATTCAAAAATACCATTTGTAATTCCATTCACTCCCACTGAATTCTTTGATTTAAAAAAAAATGAGAGGAATGTTTGAATTTCAGTTCAAATTCAAGTCATTGTCTGGATGTGGGTGTCATTGAAACAGCTGGCATTTGCTTTTCATCCCGAGATGCCTTGGGAATCTCGCCCTTTCGTGATTTCATTGTCTTACCACAGAATGACTTCAACGAACAGTGAATGATGGTGTGCAATTGACATCCTTTATTTTTGTTTGGATTTCCATTTTAATAAAGCTGCTCAGATTTCCCACAGTGACTTCTGGAAAACCCATATTTCCGCACTTCACCAAAGCAGTCAGTCAGGCTCATCGAGTCCATAATGCCTGTTGGAGCCATCCCATCAATCTTCTACTAGAGGCACAATCCCAACACTCTGACTTGGAAATTATAGAGTTCACAGAGAAAGTGCACACTCCACAGACATAGAACAAAGATCAGATTTGAACAGGTTCCTGGATCTGTGATTCTTCAGTCCCAGAAACATCCTTGTGAATCTTTTCTGCACCCTTTAGCTTAAGCACATCGTTCCAGTTGTACAGCACACAATAGTCCAAGTGCCAGGATCTTGCTCGTGATGGCCCAACTCTTGACTTCAGTGACCCACCTGATTGAAGGCCAGTGTGCTGTACGACTTCTAGAATAGACTAGAATAGACTCTAAAATCCATGTTATTCAGAATTTAAACAACCGGCAAAAGAAATTGTGGAAAATAAATGGGGAAAGAATACAGGAGTTTAAAATTGGCGCACCTCGCTGTTTTCCATTCAGGCAACATCGCTTATCCAGCATCTATAATCCACGTAGGTGCCGGATACCAGGGGTTTTACTGTAGTTGTACCCCTTGCTCTCTCTGTTCAACACAGCCTTCAGAGCCCTGGTACATTGTGCTGCCATTTAACTTCTCATTAAACATCATTTTGCACTTGCCCCATCTAAATCATTAGGATGTCCTAGGATGCCCTTGGTTGGGCACTGGGGATTTATCCACCTTTATGCATCTCAACACCTCCCCTCTTATAATGGTGGTGTTTCACAATATTGGTATTCTCTTCCCGAAGCTCCCTAATTTTCATGACCTCCATGGTAAGAACAGACTACCTGCAATGCAATTCTGCTGCCTGCCTGTAACCTAGCATGAACTAATTTTAATATTTTCCTGCAACATTGGGGGCTATTCAGCCCATTTAAGTTTATGCCAGCTCTTGGAACAATCACATCAATGATATTTTCACATATTTCCCTGTAATTATGTCTTTCCAC
Source organism: Narcine bancroftii (assembly GCF_036971445.1). Lineage (NCBI taxonomy): Eukaryota > Metazoa > Chordata > Chondrichthyes > Torpediniformes > Narcinidae > Narcine > Narcine bancroftii. The sequence continues at coordinate 9,335,965 of NC_091470.1, read as the reverse complement.
ATATCCTCCAACTGCCCCCCAAATTCTCCTGGAACTCGGTTGGCAGATTAAATTGTGGCAGATCTCCAATCTTATGCAGAACTGCCCCAGGAGTTTGCAGAAATTTGGAATGACATTGGAAACCTTAGTAAATTTCTGAAGATGTGTACTGGAAAATCTCCTGACCGGCTGCATCATAAGCTGGGTTGGGGGCATCAATATCTCTGAGCAGACAGCCCTGCAAAAGGTAGTGGACACAGCCCAGGACACCACAGGCAAAACCCTCCCCACTATTGAGAACATCTACAGGGAACGCTGCCGTCGGAGAGCAGCAGCGATTATCAAAAACCCACACCACTCAGTGCAGTCTTTCCTCTGGGGCAAGGTAGTCAAAATAAAAATCACTTCCCGGGTGTTGGCAGTTATTCTCCCAGATAAACAAGGACTTCCCATCCAGTAAATGATTTTTTTTATCCCCAACTAACATTCGGATTAGTACGTGTTGTCTCTCTGACATGTTCCCTGTGTCTTGTGGACTGGAACAATGACCAGGAAGACCTGCTTTAGGGTGGTGGCTACTCGAATTGAGTTGAGGAGCAGGTAGCAAATCAAGTGAACTCTCTGGGGGATGGAGCTGGAAAATAATCACCAGAAAATTAAGCTCGTCTGACCTAGTTACTGCAAAGCTGCGTTAAATCCATGAATTAAACATCACAGCTCGAAGCTCAGAGCTTTGTTTTACATAATTTTTTTCACACTAATCTTCATTTCTCTGATGAAAGAAGTGATTGCTTGCTCAAGGCATAGTTCCATGAGCATCTACTCCCATGTGACAGTCACCCTCAGCCAGTTGGCTGTCTTCTGTTGGTAACCCATCGCAATACAAAAGCCAGGGTTAACAGTGGTAGTGCCAAATATTGACCTTGCATATGCACATCCAGCTGGGGTAAGAGGGAAAGCAATGCAGATGGAATTTACAACACTAAAATGGGTCATTCATTCAATCTAATATGTTGGTCCACAAGAGCTTTCTTCTGCCTCTATTCATCGAAATGATATTCCTAGCCTCCTCGTATTTTTCCAGCTTCCCCTTGCATGCACTTGTATTCTTTACAACCGTGAGTGAATGTGTTGTCAATAGGTTAAAGGTATCACTGGACAGAACTCCCATTTGATAACCATTCACTCAGCACCACCACAGAGACAGATGGATGTACCGTCGACAGAATGTACTGCAGGAACTCACCAAGTCTTCTGAGACAGCACCTTCCAAACCTATCATCTCTTGTCAAGTTTGTCATCTGATTGTACGAGTGCAACCTGACGAAACAGTGTTCTCTGGATCTCGATGCAAAAACACGCAGACCCACCAGACATAACTCACATAAAGACAAACGATACATATATACAGGACAAAGTATTTCATTCATATAAAAACATATTGTTTAATGAATATGAGTCTTGGATGGTTCCTTTAGTCGTTCACCATTCTCACCGCCTGTGTCTGCTGGAGGAACTCAGTGGGCCGAGCAGCATCAGTGCATCTGAGCAGAACCCTTTGTCAATCACTGAAGGGTTTCTGGCTGAAAGGTGGCAAATCTCTTTCGTCCACTGATGCTTGTCAACCCACTGAATTCCTCCAGCAGGTTGTGCTTTACTGAACACTGTGGCACCAGTCTGATTGTTAGTTTGCAAACCAGACGTGCAGTGGTGGGGATTGGAGCTGTTCCTGTCCTTGAGTACGACAGCTCATGTGGATAAGTACAAGCTGCCAGTAATGACATGGCACTTCGCATTCCCTCTTCACAAATGGTCCCTCCATTAAATGATCAGACCCAGAATCAAACCTGCATTTCCTCTGGTAGTTCCATGACCCTGTTTTTAACTACTCTCTTAGCATTTCTTATTTTATCTCTCCAACCTCTCGCACTTTGCCCCTGTTTTGTCATTTGAAATTGCAGCACAGATCTGCATGCATTAATGGTCATTCCTTGTGTACGGGTGAGTTGTGCTCTGAGATGATGTCAGTCATATGTCAGCTCCTTATTTGGGGTGGCTATAAGTGGTAGCTATTGAGCAGAAGCTGCAACACAATTGTTAATGGCTGCTTGTATGTCCATAAAGTCAAAAGATACTTCACAGTAAATTGGGAGCCAATGATGCCATCACCAAGACCGCCTCTTTCTGCAATTTAGCCGGCACAGTTGGCATAATGGTTTATACATCACTGTTACAAGAGAAGGTGGAGGTTTCAGGGTAGTTCTGTGATTGGAGGAAAGGAAGGGGTTGAGGACCTGGAAGGGAGACAGAAGGCTGGGGAAAGGGAGACCAGGGTGAGGGGGTGAACAGAAATTGGAGATTAATGTTAATGCAGTCAGTTTGGAGACTGCCTAGATAGAAACTGGATGCTCACTGGGAGATCATGTTGTCGAGCACCTTCACTCTGTCTGCTGCAACAGCAAGATCCCCCATGTGGCCAACCATTTCAGTTCCACACCCTATTCCCATAGCGAACTGCCTGTCCATGGCCAAATCAAGGCCACCTGCTAATTGGAGGAACAACACCTTGAATTCCATCTTGTCAGACTGCATTAAAATCTCTCCAATTCCCATTAACCCCCTCCTTCAAGTCTCTTTCCCTAGTCATCTGTCTCTGTCCCTCCAACTTCCCACATCCATTCCTTCTCCTTTTTGCCCTCTCCCCATCATTCCCTCATTCCCACTTGTCTCCACCTATTACTGCTGACCTGTCTGTGCTCCTTCCCCCCTCCCTCCTCTCCTCCTCCTCCCCTCCCTCCCTCCCTCCTCCCCTCCCCTCTCCTCCCTCCCTCCTCCCCTCCCTCCCTCCCTCCCTCCCCTCCCTCCTCCCCTCCCTCCCTCTTCCCTTCCTTCCCCCTCCTCCCCTCCCTCCTCTCCTCTCCTTCCCCTCCCCTCCTCCCCTCCCCTCCCTCCCTCCTCCCCTCCCCTCCCTCCTCCCCTCCCCTCCCTCCTCTCCTTCCCCTCCCTCCTCTCCTTCCCCCTCCTCCCCTCCCTCCTCTCCTCTCCTTCCCCTCCCCCTCCCCTCCTCCCCTCCCCTCCCTCCCTCCTCCCCTCCCCTCCCTCCCTCCTCCCCTCCCTCCTCTCCTTCCCTCCCTCCTCTCCTTCCCCTCCCTCCTCTCCTTCCCCTCCCTCCTCTCCTTCCCCTTCCCCTCCCTCCTCTCCTTCCCCTTCCCCTCCCTCCTCTCCTTCCCCTCCCTCCTTCCCCTCCCTCCTCTCCTTCCCTCCCTCCTCTCCTTCCCCTCCCTCCTCTCCTTCCCCTCCCTCCTCTCCTTCCCCTTCCCCTCCCTCCTCTCCTTCCCCTTCCCCTCCCTCCTCTCCTTCCCCTCCCTCCTTCCCCTCCCTCCTCTCCTTCCCCTCCCTCCTTCCCCTCCCTCCTTCCCCTCCCTCCTTCCCCTCCCTCCTTCCCCTCCCTCCTTCCCCTCCACCTTACTTCCCCTCCACCTTACTTCCCCTCCACCCCCTCCTTCCCCTCCACCCCCTCCTTCCCCTCCACCCCCTCCACCCTCCTTCCCCTCCACCCTCCTTCCCCTCCACCCTCCTTCCCCTCCACCCTCCTTCCCCTCCACCCTCCTTCCCCTCCACCCCCTCTTTCCCCTCCACCCCCTCCTTCCCCTCCACCCCCTCCTTCCCCTCCACCCCCTCCTTCCCCTCCACCCCCTCCTTCCCCTCCACCCCCTCCTTCCCCTCCACCCCCTCCTTCCCCTCCACCCCCTCCTTCCCCTCCACCCCCTCCTTCCCCTCCACCCCCTCCTTCCCCTCCACCCCCTCCTTCCCCTCCACCCCCTCCTTCCCCTCCACCCCCTCCTTCCCCTCCACCCCCTCCTTCCCCTCCACCCCCTCCTTCCCCTCCACCCCCTCCTTCCCCTCCACCCCCTCCTTCCCCTCCACCCCCTCCTTCCCCTCCACCCCCTCCTTCCCCTCCACCCCCTCCTTCCCCTCCACCCCCTCCTTCCCCTCCCTCCCTCCTCCCCTTCCCCTCCCTCTCTCCCTCCTCCCCTTCCCCTCCCTCCCTCATCCCTTTCTTCCCCTTCCTCCAACTTTTTATTCCAATGTCTGCCTGTTTTAACATTTTTTTAAAAGGGCTTAGGCCTGAAATGTTGATGACCCTTTACTTCCCGTGGATGCTATGTGACCTGCTGAGTTTCTCCAGCACCTTTGTGTAGTGCTTTTGACCCCAGCATCTGCAGATTTTCTTGTTTGATAGAGATTATTCTCTATTCATCTGAAAGTTCTGATCCCTATTTCGTTAGATTTCTGTATGACGTACTCTAAGTAGTAAAACCTCGACGTTGCAACATTCTCCCAGCGTCATCCCAGGGTTTTGTGCAGTCCTTGACTTTGCAGGCCTCAACAGGGGAAGAAGTGTTCTGTCCACTTGCTCTCCTCCCACTGGTTCAGTGCGGGACCAGAGTTCGGCCTCGAGTATTACAGGAGGTAGAGTGCAAATCTGCAAACCATGCTGACGGACATGATGGGCTTCCCATTGCGACAAATGTTATCCTCCATCAATTGCATCCTTGCCTGAGGAAAGTGGTCACAAGGGGGAAGATGAACTGCATTCCTCCCACTCCCATCTGGACTTCCTCCAGCTGTTGTTGCCAGTGGCACATGAAAGAATTCCTGTATCCCCTATCTTTTGAGGGCGTGAGTCATTCCAAGCTCTGCGTCAGCTGAAGCCAGGATGAGCAATAAGTTGTGCTGGAAAAAATCTTCAGGCACCAGAGGTCAGGGTGGTGGGCACAACTGCTACACAGAATTGGGGTGTTCTCATTGGCTTCAGTCGCTCTTTTTCTCTACTGCCAGCAGATGTCAGGAGGGAAGTTTATTTGTTGTGGAGAGAAAATATTGACCACATATTGGTCTCCCCTGCAGTACTCATCTCTGATGCCACCACCTCCCTCCCCGGCCCCAGGACATCAAGCCTGTCAGTACATTCCTGGGGCACTCTCAAGCATAGTCTCTGTCTTATCTTCATGCCCCACAGTCTGGATTCTTTGTTGTGTGTTGATATGTCTGGTATCCGTAATACAGTAATATCTTTTGTTTTACTTTCAGTTCTCCTGTACTCCACTCCCTCACCACTCCTCTTCACTGATTCATCCTGTTCCAGACTCTCAAACCCACAAGATTGTCCCTTTTTTAATTATACATTCATGCAGAGCTTGGCCTGGAGCCAGGCTGCACTGTTCGGCTGTTAAATTGAAAATGTTATGATAGAGGGCTCTCTGTTGCAACACTAATCTTGCTATGATAGCTTTCACTTGAGTTGGTTAGGGCCGTGGCTCACTCTGTTCAAGTCTGGAAGTTGTGATTTTCATTTCTGATATCATTCTCTGATACATTCTTTATTGGAACATCTAAAATCCGGAAAGCTCCAAAATCCGGCAACTGGGGAGAGAGACAGCAGCGCGAGTCTGGCGGGTGAGGGGGGGGAGCCCAGCAACGCGAGTTGGGCGGGTGAGGGGGAGAGACCGACAGCACGAGTCAGGCGGTCGGGAAAGGGAGATGGCAATATGAGTCGGGCGGTCGAGAAGGGTAGATGGCAGCACGACTGGAAGGGGGTGGGGGTGAATACGACAGCACAATTTGGGTGGGTTTAAATCTGGCATTCTGAAATCTGGAAAAATCCAAAATCCGGAACACACTGTTCCCCAAGGGTTCTGGATAAAGGATTGTGTACCTGTACCACCACCTCATCTATAAGATTCAATAACTACTTTCTCGGATGACAAAGAAAATTCAGGATGTCTCTGAGCCACTTACCAATCTTTAGAAAGAGTCCTTTCTGGCTACATCAAAGCTAGGAACGGGAACTGCTCTAAGAAAGCAAAGCTCGGTACGGGAACTGCTCTGCCCAAGGCAGCAAAGAAATGCAGGGCGTTATGAACACAGCTCAGACCATCACCCAAACCAGCCTCCTTTCTGTCAACTCTCGTGAGCACAGCTCAGACCATCACCCAACCAGCCTCCCCTCCATCGACTCTCGAGAACACAGTTCAGACCATCATCCAAACCAGCCTCCCCTCCGTCGACTCCCGTCACCCAAGCCAGTATCCCCTCCGTCGACTCCTGTGAACACAGCTCAGCCCATTACCCAAACCAGCCTCCCCTCCGTCAACTCTCGTGAGCACAGCTCAGACCAACACCCAAACCAGCCTCCCCACCGTCAACTCTCGTGAGCACAGCTCAGACCATCACCCAAACCAGCCTCCCCACCGTCAACTCTCGTGAGCACAGCTCAGACCATCACCCAAACCAGCCTCCTCACTGTCAACTCTCGTGAGCACAGCTTAGACCATCACCCAAACCAGCCTCCACTCCGTCAACTCCTGTGAACACTGCTCAGACCATCACACAAGCCAACAACATCCCTACTATCGACCCCATCTACACTTCCTGTTGCCTTGAGAAAGCTGCCAAAATGTGAAAGGACCCATTACCTCCAGTTACTCTCTTTTACACCACCCACACACCCCCCACCCCCACCCCCATCGCTTCTCTAGGGCGGAACATACACGTTAGGAAACACAAACCTGATTCAAGGAAAATTTATTTCTTGCTGTTCAAAATTCAGATTTATTGTCAAGAGTACATACATGACATCACATACAACTGTTACGAGCCCAGAGGACCCCAAAACCCAGCAGCAATAGATATTCACCAACACAAATGGTTACTTAAACAAAAGTTGCTTTTAATTATCTTTAAACATGAAAACAGAATCACACTTTAACTTATCATTATTGACTTAACTAACCAAACTTGACCCCTTCTAATTCTAAGTGCACGTGTATGTAATATGTGTGGAAGTTCAGAAAAGTTCTTTGGTTCACAGTCCAATCTCTCTTCTCATTCCTTCAAGTTTACTGGTTGCAGGCAAATCTTATACTGTGCACAGAATTTAACATTTATAAAGTTTGCCAGGCTTTGGTGCTTGAAAGGTAAATGGTTACTGCTCAGGAAGGTTCTTGTCAGTTTTCAGAGAGAGATTTGTTGTACGATGGACATCCAGCCACTTCGGTGTCTTGCCAAAGAAACTTGGCCCCTCAGGGTTCTCCAGATGATAATCTCTTTCTTTCAGGTCACCAGAGTTCCTTCTTGTTTTTCTTATTCCAAGTGAAACATTAAACAGCCAGTCCCCCTCCTCTTGCATGAACCACAAGGGCTTTGACCAGGCTGAACTAAGAACTCACAACCTGTCTTCCAGATGTTCCAGTACCAGCTGCTGTTATTGTCCATAACACTGTAGAACTGATCTGTGTGTGTGTGTGTGTGTGTGTGTGTGTGCGTGTGTGTCTCTCTCTCTCTGCTTGCAAAACCACATGACCCTCTTTGAAAAGCAAGTTCCCCTCCGGTCAGAATGCAGCTCCAGCAAGCTCTTTCATCTGTTGCCTTTTTGTAAACAACAATCCATTAGTGAAGTCTCTTGGGCACTCTCCAAAGCTTTTGCAAAGGTTCTGAGGCCCCAACATGTCTAGCCTTAGCAGAGCTCCAATATTTTAAATAAGATGTGTTTTAAAGTGTTTGTATGTGACCTACATTAACAAACCTGTCCCAATTTATCTCCCAAATACATATCTATATTCTGTCTCGCAACTCTGAGATTCTTTTTCCTGCAGGCCAGGCAGATTTACCACTTATTGGTAGGTTAAAAAAAAGCTGTACCCCAGAAAAGAAATGCTTACAAAAGAGAGAAGTGTAAACAAGAAGGAACTGCAAACAAACTTTGAAATATAGTAGAGAAAATAAATATTCAATAATGAATATTTTGCAAAGGAACAGTCCTCAAATGAGTCTATAATTGCCCATTCAGAGCCAGCTCTTCAGCGCTTGACGTCCTGCTTTGCGGAAACTGCCAAAATGTTTGGCCTGGAAGTCAGCCTGAAGAAAACTGAGGTCCTCCATCAGCCAGCTCCCCACCATGACTACCAGCCCCCCCACATCTCCATCGGGCACACAAAACTCAAAACGGTCAACCAGTTTACCTATCTCGGCTGCACCATTTCATCAGATGCAAGGATCGACAATGAGATAGACAACAGACTCGCCAAGGCAAATAGCGCCTTTGGAAGACTACACAAAAGAGTCTGGAAAAACAACCAACTGAAAAACCTCACAAAGATAAGCGTATACAGAGCCATTGTCATACCTACACTCCTGTTCGGCTCCGAATCATGGGTCCTCTACCGGCATCACCTACGGCTCCTAGAACGCTTCCACCAGTGTTGTCTCCGCTCCATCCTCAACATCCATTGGAGCGCTTTCATCCCTAACGTCGAAGTACTCGAGATGGCAGAGGTCGACAGCATTGAGTCCACGCTGCTGAAGATCCAACTGCGCTGGGTGGGTCACGTCTCCAGAATGGAGGACCATCGCCTTCCCAAGATCGTGTTATATGGCGAGCTCTCCAGTGGCCACCGTGACAGAGGTGCACCAAAGAAAAGGTACAAGGACTGCCTAAAGAAATCTCTTGGTGCCTGCCACATTGACCACTGCCAGTGGGCTGATATCGCCTCAAACTGTGCATCTTGGCGCCTCACAGTTTGGCGGGCAGCAACCTCCTTTGAAGAAGACCGCAGAGCCCACCTCACTGACAAAAGGCAAAGGAGGAAAAACCCAACACCCAACCCCAACCAACCAATTTTCCCCTGCAACCGCTGCAACCGTGTCTGCCTGTCCCGCATCGGACTTGTCAGCCACAAACGAGCCTGCAGCAGACGTGGACTTTTACCCCCTCCATAAATCTTCGTCCGCCAAGCCAAGCCAAAGAAAAGAAGAAGAATTGAGTGGTGTTTTGAGGTCTGATGGGGGAGAGGTAACACCTCTTCCTGAACACCCCCCTCACCCACCGACCCCTGTATTGACCACTCTCAGTTGACACTCTTCCTGGCCTTGCCTCCTTGCTCCCTCTCTAATCTCCTTCGGCATTAATCACCCTCCCAAATTTCTGCATGCATCCAATTCTGATCACTGCTTATCCCTAGCTTTGGATGTACAAAATTGAGGGGTACAGACAAGGTAAACAGGAAACTATCCTTCTAGCAACGACATTGTAAGCTGGGGGCATTGGATTTTAGTATGGAGCAAGAGGTTTAAAAGATTTTCCACTTGGCGGGTGGTTTAAATCTGGAACATGCTGCCTCCATGGGTGAGAGAAGTGGGGACTTGCAGCATTTAAGTTTCTGAGCAAGTTCTTGAATCGCCGAGGCACTTAGCTGAAGAGCAACTGCTGATAAATGGGGTTAGTGTGGATGGTTGGCATTGGCCAGGTGGCCTGAGGGTCCACTTCTCTGCTCTATCACTGGCTCTGTGGCTTCAAGATTTAGTTTCCTTGTCATTGATGGAACACTTCAACACAGAAACAATTGTTCTGCGTGGTCCCATTCACTTGCTCTCGGACCATAGCCCTCCATAACCTTCTTACCTATCCAAATTTTTCTTAAATGTTGAAATTGAGCCCGCATTCACCACTTTAGCTGCAACTCATTTCGCACAGGTATAATTTGTAAGTTGGCTATTCAGTGCAGTAACAGGCCCTTCAGCCCATGCCTCCTCTAATACACCCACGTGACCAACAGACCAACTAACATTGTAAATTTGAGAATGTTGGAGGAAACCAGAGCACCTGGAGGAAACCCACGCAGACATGGGGAGAACGTACAAGCTCCTTACAGAGAGCAGTTGTCTCACCACTCTGAGTGAAGAAGTTCCCTCTAATGTTCCCCCTTTAAACACTTCACCTTTCACCCATAACCTGTGTCCCTTCGTTCTGTCTCACCCAAACTCAGTGGTAAATGACTGCTTGCACTTATTCATTCCATTCTGTGTGAAGAAATTCCCCCTTATGTTCCATCTGAACTTCTTCCCTTTCACCCTTAATCCGTTTCCTCTGGTTTGTATCTCACCTACCCTCAGTGGGAAAAGCCTGCTTCCATTTACTTTTTCCAAATCCTTCATAATTTTTTTAAGCTCTATCAAATCTCTCATTCTCTGACACACCAGGGAATAAAGTCCTACCCTCCTTAACCTTTCTCTGTAACTCCTCTCCTCAAATCCCGGCAACATCCTTGTAAATCTTCGCTGCACTCTTTCAATCTTATTAATGGATTGGGACCTTCAGACAACAAGGCCTTAGTTCTCAACTGTGATTTAACAAGGGGCTTAGTATAACATTCATGGCTTTATTCCCTTTTCCTTGAGTAATAAAACTAAGCCTTCTGCCTGTTCTGTGCTGGGGAGGGGTTTGTGTGGACACCAATATCTCTGCAGAGCTGCTTAAGCTGAATTGCCTGTTTCACTAGCAGATAGCCCAACTGCTTTTCTCTCTGTCCTGTTTCAACCTAGGCCGGCGGCAGATTCACCATCTGGGCAACCAGCTCCAGTTAAACCAACATTGCCTCGACACAGCTTTTAACTTCTTCAAAATGGCCGTCAGTAAGCGCCTCACTCGTGGACGGAAAATGAGCCACGTGGTTGCTGCCTGCCTCTACCTGGTCTGTCGAACGGAGGGGACTCCTCGTATCCTTTTCACATGGTGCTGATCTAAAAGGGTAACACATTGACATTTAGAGCATGTTTAACTGGATCTTGTGGTTTTTTTTAAAAACCAAAACAGCAGTATGGTACTTGGCCTGCTCTGTTGATTTGTGTTTTGTGGAGTTGACACAGGCTTGATGCGAGACAGAACTGGAGGACTTGTGTGTGAAATTACAGGTCAATAATGAGTTATTAACCCTTTTTTCTCTGATCAGTTTTAACCTTTCATGATGTATACTCCGGACTGGGTGCATGGGCAAACTACACTACAAACACCAGCATTAACCAGCTGGTGGTTGGGTACAAAACCAGTCCTGGAAAAAAAGGGACACCCAGTATATGTGCTTGTTGGTAGTCTCTGAAAACCAGGACATTGTTAATGGTATAGATGTTGCTGTGCCTTTGTTGGTCAGTTTCAGGCTGACCTTGGACATGACAATGTGGACGAGAGCTTGCATTGAATTTAAAATAGTCTGCATATCTTGCCCATCCTGCTGCAGAGATTAATGTTGTTTCAGGTGGAGTTGCTTTGAGAACAACATTTTGCTCTGGAAGGCTGATCTGAGGGAAGATGATATTGTGCCTGTTTCTGAGGGTATACCATATTTAAGAGTTTTGGTCTTCACAGTTGGATCAGTGTTAAAGTTCCTGTAAACAGTCTGTGGAGAACAGCAACTTTCCTTCTGCATTTTAAAAAGTTGATGATGTTATTGTACATTTCTGTGATGGAACACAGTGATTGAAAATTGATAGTCACGTTTCTTAAATTGCATGAATAGCACAGAACAACAAATCTTTTCAAAAGGTTTGCTTCCTGCAAAAAAAGTGTTTTGATAGACAACAAGCTGAACACCGATAATTTCAGAATTGTTATATCACGTAAGAAGTTGGAGAAACATTAACTTTTGTTGAATTCAGCAGGTTTAATCGCATCATGACGCTGACACATTGCGTTAGTTCAACTGACCTAAAAATGTTTTGCCGCTGATTTTCGTTTGTACTCAGCATCTGATGCCTCTTGTGTCAGTGTCCAATAATAATCGGCCGGCATTGATGGTTTCCAGTTGCCCGGATACCTCTTTTTCATAGTGGCAATGTCCTGGTGAAACCCTTCACCGTGTTCATCACTGACTGCACCAAGATCATTAGGGAAGAAGTCCAAGTGCGAATCCATAAAATGAATTTTCAATGACATGTTGAATGTCATGGTTTTATATGCTTGAAGCATGTTGTTAATCAGCTGGATGTAGTTTGGTGCTTGGTAGTTGCCGGCAAAATTTTCAACCACATCTTTAAATGGCTTCCATGCCATTTTCTCTGGCCTCACTAGTAGATCTTTGAATCGCACTGAGTGCATGCTCAAGCATGCATGGACTGACCAAAGCGGCTTGCTTTGTGGGAAATATACCAGTAGACTTAAAATATGACAGTAAATCATAAAAATAGCTTGTATCTAAAAAGGGTATGTGATTACAAAAAAAATAGACTTACAGCACGGCAACAGGCTGTTTGCACCACTCAATTTACACCCAATGAACCTACAACCCCTGATATGTTTCAAACAGTGGGAGGAAACCGGAGCCCCGGGGGAAAACCCACGCAGACACGAGGAGAACTTGCTTTGAGACAGTGCGGGATTCGAATCCTGATCCCAATCACTGGAGCCGTAAAGGCATTGCGCTAACCATGCCGTCCACGATAGGAAAATTTTACAATGACTTTTGTAATCAGCATCCCAAAATCAATAAAATACTCCCAAAAGTGTTCAGAAAGCAAAACAATCAATGTCCACTGTCTGGTATTTGGGATCACATAGAGCACCAATCAGCTTCTAAAGTAGTGGTTCTCAACCTTTTCCTTTCCACTCACATACCACTTTAAGTAATCCCTCTGCCATCGGTGCTCTGTGACCATGCACATAACGAGTCCATTAGGTACAATTAAAGCAGTGGTTTTCAAACTTCTTCTTTCCACCCACATCCCACCTTAAGCAATCCCTTACTAATCACAGAGCACTGATGGCCTAGGGATTACTTAAAGTGGGATGTGGGTGGAAAAAGGTTGAGAACCCCTGATTCTGAAGCAAGCTATTTCTTTGAATATTCTGTTAATCCTGTTTGAACATGGTCTCCATCATTATTTATTTTGCCATCTAGCTTTACTGGCAGACTTCGGAGAGGACAGGGGTGGTGAACAAAATCAGTGTACATTCCAATACTTCACCTTTTAAAGCCTACCAGTGTGTGAAACCACTTCCAAACTCTTGTTTATCTCCAACTCCAACAGTGTACTTCATATAGCAAAGATAAAGATATATAACCAACGTTTCGGGCTTGAGCCCTTCATCGAGGTATGGAAATATATAGGGAGTGGCCTGAACTAAATATTGGGGGGAGGAGCACAGTCCCACAGGTAGGAGGTAATAAGTGGATAAGGGAGGGAGTGGGGGGAAGGAGGGTTGGCTCTGTGAATGGAGAGAGAAGGGGGTGAGAGCTGGAGGATAGAAGACAGGGAAAGGGAAGGGAGGGAGAACGGGGAGTGGGCTAGCAGAAACTGGAGAAGTCGATGTTAATGTCATCTGATTGGAGAGGGCTCTGATGGAATATTAGGTGTTCCTTCAATTTACAGGTGGTCTTGGTGGGATAATATGAGGCCATGGACAGCAAGGGAGCAGGGCATGGAACCGAATTGGCTGGCCACTGGGAGTTCCCTGTCACAACTAACTTCAGACAATTATTTCACACAGGTTGGTGGGGGGGGGGGTAGATATATGGAATTAACTGGTAAAGTAAGGTGTAGAGGTGGGTTCAATCAGGATTTTTTAAGGTCATTAAGACGGAATGATGAGTTTATTGTCATGGAAATTAGCACAATGTGCATGTGCACCAACATTCTCACTTGCTGCACCCATTCGGGTACTCTGGGAAAGAAGAACAACTACAATAATGTAGATTCAATCTTCCCCCCCCCCCAACCATATGGAAAGAGACAATAAATGTAAACGATAGTTCCAAAAAATAAAATGGTGTTTCACTAGTGCAGGCAGGTCTTTTTGTGGAATCGTTGTTTATGGTTAGTCAGAGGAGGTCAAAGAGCCCGATAGCTGATGGGGAAAAAGCATGTTCTTGAATCTAGAGATTTCAGCATTTATTGTCAGTACATAACACGGACGACGTCACATCCAACCCTGAGATTCTTTCTCCTGAGGGCGCAGCAGAATTACCACTTATCGGTCGGTGACTGGTAACTATACTCGAGAAGAAATATGTACACAGAGAAATATAAACCAAGAGAGAAATGTAAGCAAGTTGTCTAGCAAATATAGAAAAAATTAATGTGCAAAGTATTGAGATGATTGTTGAGGATCTGATGGTGGAGGGGGAGCAGCTATTCCTGAACCTGGTGGTATGAGTTACTGCCAGGGGGTTAAAAACTGGAACAATAGGGGCATTGATGAAACTTTTAGACAGGTAGGGAGGGTTTAGTTCTTTTAGGTATGTCTAGATCAGCACATTGTGGGCTGGATGGCCTGTACTGTGCTCTAACATTCTATGTTCTGAGTCCTGTGGCATCTATACCTCTTTCTTGATGGCAGCAGTAAGAACTGTGTGTGTCCCAGGTGGTGTACATCCGTGATGATGGCTCGTTTGAAGAGATATGGGTCAAATGTGGCGAATGGGCTAGTTGGAAAGGACCTGATTGGCATAGACAAGTTGAGCCTCAGGGTCTGTCTCCATGTTGGATGGCCCCATGGCTGAAATGGGTTGAGAAGTGGTTATCACAAAGACTGGAAATAAAAGGAACTTCCTCAGTTTGCAGCGGTGCTGCAGAGATTGATGCTGGGCCCCCAGTTGCCCGCAATCTATATCCAAGATTTTTCCGAGGAAATCAAATGTTACATTTCCATGTTTTCAAATGATGCAAAAGCAGATGAGATTTTGTGTACAGAGGAGGATGTTGAAAGGCTTCAAGGTGATGCAGGCAAGCTGAGTGAAAGGGGCAGGAACTTTGCAGATGCAGTACAATGTGGAACAGTGAGAGATTTTTCACTTTGGTGTATAAAACAAAAGAAAATAATATTTGTTAAAGTTTGATAGATTGGGTGAAGCAGTTAGGAAGACAAATGATGTGTGGGGTTTTATTGTGTTGGGACTTGAGTACAAGAGTAAAGATGTTTGCAGTTATACGTGGTCTTGGTGAGATATACCTTGTATCTTGCATTTAATATTTGTCTCCTCGCCTTAAAAAGGCTATACTTCAATATAGTTGCTTTACCTGCTCACATCCAAAATTCCCCACTTGTTATCGCATCCTCCTCAAGAATGAGGAATGTAGATAAGGAGAATAGTGGCAGTCTGTTTCCTAAATTTAGACATAGAGCATGGTAACAGGCCATTTCGGCCCACAAGCCCATGCCACCCAATTACACCCGATTAACCTACACCCCTGGTACGTTTTCGAAGGGTGGGAGGAAACTGGAGCTCCCAGGAAAAACCCACGCAGACACAAGGAGAACGTACAAACGCCTTACAGTCAGCGCGGGATTCAAGCCCCAGTCCCAATTGTGCCACCCTTCTCAAATGAGAGAACATAACTTTATGGTGAGAGGAGTGGGATTTATAAGGGATATATTGGGACTGTGGTGTGAAACACTAAAATCTGCAGACTCTGAGGTTGTAGTAACAACACAAAAATACTGTGGAGGAACTCGTCTCGTCTCACAGCATCCAAAGGGGATAAAGATGCAAAACCAACTCAAGCCCAAAACCTTGATCTATCTTTACCTGCTATGAAGGCTGTGAGACCTTCTGAGTTCCTCCAGCATTTTTGTGTTTTTACTTCAGTCAGAGTGGTGTGCATATGGAATGAGCTACCAGGCCAAATGGAAGAGGCAGGTATAAGTTTAAATTTTAGACATACAACACGGTCACAGACCCTTTCAGCCCACAAACCTGTGCCTGCCCAATTATACCCGATTGACCTACAGCCGCACTATGTTCTGAAAGGTGGGAGGAAACTGGAGGAAACCCATGCAGACCCAGGGAGAAGGTCTGTCCTTAAAAACAGCGTGGGATTCGAACCCAGGTCACTGGTACTGTAATAGTGTAGCGCTAACCGTGCCACCCACATGTATATTAGTGGGGGTCTTTACTGTTACAATGCCGAAGCTGACGGGCCAGTATGGACTTGTGAACTGTGTGGCGATTACCGGTACTTATTAGGTAGTTTTTTTGTAGGTGTGTTTTAGTCTCGTGTAGTTATCTTGTGTTGTCTGATGTGTAATCGCAGTTATGTGGGTAGCATTGTGGTTTCTGGAGTTTGTAATTTTGTTTTTAACTATGAACTGTGTACAATAAAGGCTATTACTACTAAAAGCTATACTTCTCCAAATGCTTGTAAATGCTGCCCCTAAGAATTCTCTAATAGTTTTCAAATCAAATACATAAGACTATAACCACAGAACATTGCAGCACAGAATAACAGGCCATTCAACCCTTATGGTCTGTGCTGACCAATAAAACTAACTAGTCCCACTGACCTGCTCTCATTCCGTAACCCTTCAGACCTCTCCTATCCATGTATTTATCCAATTTATTTTTAAAACTCAAGATTGAATCTGCATTCACTACATCAGATGGCAGCTCGTTCCACACTCCCACCACTCTCTGAGTGAAAAACTTTCCCCTAATGTTCCCCTTCTACCTCTCTTCTTTCAGCCTAAAGCTATGACCTCTTGTATTTATCTCCCCCAATCTAAGTGGAAACATCCTACTCACATCTACTCTGTCTATTCCCCTCTTAATCTTATAAACCTCTATCAAGTCTCATTTCATTCTTCTTTATTCCAAGGAGTAGAGTCCTAACCTGTTTAATCTTTCCCAGTAACTCAACTCCTGAAGACCCGGCAACATCTTAGTAAATCTTCTCTGCACTCTTTCAATCATATTGATATCTTTCCTGCTCCTGGGCGACCAGAACTGCACACAATATTGTAAGTGTGGTTTCACCAATGTCTTGAATAACTTCAACGTAACACTCAATGCTTTGATTTATAAAGTCTCAGATGCCCAAAGCTTTCTTTACAACCCTGTCCACATGCGACACCACCAACAGGGAGCAATGTGTATGTATTCCCAGAGATCTTTTCTGCTCCGCACTCCTCAATGGCCGACCATTTACAGTGTATGTCCTACCCTGATTCACTCTTCCAAGTGCAACACCTCACACTTGTCTACATTAAATTCCATCATCCATTTACTGGCCCAATTTTCCAGCTGGTCCAGATCCCTCTGCAAGCTTTGAAAATTTTCCTCACTGTCCCCGACGCCTCCAATCTTAGTGTCATCTGGAAACCTGCTGATCCAATTCACCATTTATATAGATATCAAACAATAATGGTCCCAACACAGATCCCTGAGGTAAACCACTCGACACAGACGTCCAGTCTGAGAAGCCACCATCCACCACTCTCTGTTTTCTTCCACCAATCCAGTTTGCAACCTCTCTATGTATAACCTTGTATAACTTCTGAACCAACCTCTCGTGGAACCTTGTTAAAGGTCTTACTAAAGTTGATATAGAGAACATCCACATCCTTTCCCTCGTCAACCGTCTTGGTAATTTCCTCAAAAAAACTTTACAAGGTTTGTTAAACAAGACCTACCAACACAAATCCATGCTGACTGTCCTTAATCAGCGCATAACGGTCCAATTATCAATATATCCACTCTCTCAGAAATCCTTCAAATAATTTACACACTAAGGACATCAGACTCACTGGCCTAATAATTGCCTGGTTTACTTTTGGAGCCCTTCTTAAACAGCAGGACAACGTGAGCCACCCTTCAATCCTCCGGCACCTCCCCTGTGACTAAGGACATTTTGAATATATCTGCCAGGGCCCCTGCAATTTCAGTTCTCGTCTCCCTCAAGGTGCGGGGGAATATCATATCCGGTCCAGGGGATTTGTCCACCTTTATTCATTGCAAGGCAGCGAGTACCTCCTTCTCCTTAATCTCCATATGTTCCACAACACTTCTATTTGTTTCCCTTCCTTCCTTATTCACAATGCCAGTTTCCTTTGTAAATAGCGATGCAAAAAAATCGTTCAAGATCTACCCCATTTCACAAGGCTCCACACGTAGTTGACCCTCTGATTTTCATGGGGTCCAATTTTGTCCCTTATTATCCTTTTACTTTTAATATATTTGTAGAAACCCTTTGGATTTTCCTTCCCATTATCTGCCAAAGCACCTTTTTGCCTTCCTAATTTCCTTAAACATTCTCTTACATTTTCTATACTCTGCAAATAACTAATTTCCTCCTTGTCTATACCACATATATACCCCTCCTTTTCTTTACCAGCTCTTCAATATCCCTTGAAAAGTAAGGTTCCCTATGTCTGTTAACTTTGTCCTTATTCCTGCATTCTAAAAATTTTACCCTTAAGGTCCTTCCACCTGCCAGAAAATAACTTATTCCAATTGATTCTTCTGAGATCCTTCCTCATTTCCTCAAAATTGGCCTTTCTCCAATTCAGAACCTCAACTCGAGGACCAGATCTAGCCTTTGTTCATAATTAACTTGAAACTATTGATATTAAGGTCACTGAAGCCAAAATGCTCGCCTACTGCTACCTTCTCCCACCTGACCTGCTTGGTTCCCTAAATGATCAAGTATTTCATCTTCTCTTGTTGGTACTTCTACATATTGATGTAGACATAGTAGTCTATTCAGCCCATTGAGTCTGCCCTGCCACTTAATCATGAGCTGATCCATTTCTCCCACTCAACCCTTCTCCCAATAATATTTGATACCCTGGCTAATCAAGAACCTATCAATCTCTGCCTTAAATAATGATCTGGCCTCCATAACTGCCTGTGGCAATAAATTCCACAGATTTACCACCCTCTGGCTGAAAAGATTCTGCTGCATCTCTGTTCTCAGCAGATGCGCTTCAATCCTGAAGTTGTGCCTTCTTGTCCTAGACTCTCCCACCATAGAAAATAACCTTTCTGCATCTACTCTGTCGACGCCTTTCAATGGACAGGGACTCGCTGGAAATACCTTTGCCATGTCCAAGCAAAGGAATAATTTTTAATTGTGTTTTGGACACAGCAATAAATGGAATCTTGAGGATCCCCATAACTCTTTACTGAAGGTGTGTGTTTTATCTTGTCCTAAATCAGCCTCTGATTTGCTGGAAACATTCTGCTTCCACCAGCTTAATTTCAAAAGGCTGCTTTGATATGCAGGGGTTGGGCGTTGATCTGCCACTGGACTCTGAAAAGGACACATTATCAAGCCCGTTGTGTAAATGAGCTCTGCTTTCCTTCAAGTATAGATAGAACATGAAAGAACAGGTCCTGCCAGCCAGCACATGGAGGTCTGTGCTGCGATGATACCAATTTAAACTGCTGCACATGGTCTACATCCCTCCATCCCTTGTCTGTTCATGTGTTTGTCTAAATGGTTCTCAAACAGCACTGTTGTATCTGATTTCACCATTTCTCTAGGCAATCTGCTTCAGGCACCTGCGTGGAAAGCTTGCCTCTAAAATCTAAACTTTCCTTCTTCACCTTGAAGCTAGTATTTTAGATTTCTACCCTGGGGGGAAAGATTCTGGCTATGTATCTTCCTTATGAGCATGAGAGTCTATTGTCATCTGCACAAGAACAGTGTACAAATGTACTGAGATTCTTACTGCTTCCGAAAGACTGAAATGAGATGATAAATAGAAAAGAATATTCACAGTTGCAGTTAGTGTATCAGGATAAAAATGATTTTTTTCAAAAGTAAAGCAGATCTGTTGGTGCTCCCAGATTAGTTTAGAAGTAAGGCAGTGTGGGGGAGGTTACCAGGGTGATGAGAATCTTTTATGATGATGGCACCTTTCTTGAAGCAGCACACTCCTCACATAAATATCGTTATTGGATATTTATCCAATAAGGAGACCAAGTACTCAGGCTTGAAAATCTCTAGGGAGGAAGAGATGATGTGGTCAATCTGCACTGATTGGGCTCTGCCGACAAGGAAATTGAGAATCCAGTTGTAGGCAAAGTCACAGATCCACGTTTGATGACCACGATGGACTTGGCTAAGTTTTCCATTTTCTACAGCCTTCTGCATTCCTGGGCATCAGAGGTTCGAAACCAGGCTGTGGTGCAAGCAGATAGCATGCTTTCCACAGAACACCTGAGGAATTTTGATAAGAGCATTTGATGGTACTCTGGACTTCTTAGAAAGTGGATGTGTCCGTGTGCCGCCTTCACAGTTTCCTTGATTTTCTGACTCCAGGAGATGTCATTCGATATGTGAACTCCCAGGAACTTGAAGGTACTAACCTTCTCCACTGTCATCCCGCCAATGAAGACAGATTCGTAGTCCCTTGGCCATCCGTTCCTCACGCCGACAAAGTGCTCCTTGGCCATGCTGATGTTGAGAGTGAGGTTGTCTTTCTGGCACCACATCAACAGATTCTAGTGTACAGATTCCATTGGAGCCAAACTTGGCTATGTCGACATGTGTGTTGAGGGAACAGAGCAGGAGACCAAGTACTCAGGCTTGAAAATCTCTAGGGAGGAAGAGATGATGTGGTCAATCTGCACTGATTGGGCTCTGCCGACAAGGAAATTGAGAATCCAGTTGTAGGCAAAGTCACAGATCCACGTTTGATCCTTTTTTTTTTGCTGGTATGGTGGTAGTAACCATCAAGCTGTGGTCAATGAACATCGGTTCTTGTGGTCAAGGCCAGCCATTCTTCTTTAGGCTCTGCTCAAAGTTTATGGACCCCCTTCCCTGTGAAGCAGTCGTTTAGTTGGTTTATTCTGTACTTCTACTGACTATATAAAACACAAAAAATATTATTTCAGTTCATGCCCCCCCCCCTTAAATGGTGCCCCAGGTTTGGGGGGTGGGGCCACATAGCTGGTCAAGGTGATCAAACACAGAGTAGAAGGCCAACAAGATGGCACCTGCTGTTTAATGAAATGTTGATTTTTAAAAATTCCTTCATAGAATAAAGATAGTATTTGGAAGGTGACAGATGTGTCCACCACTAACTGTGTCCTTAAGCCTGCGAGAAGGCACTTCCGAGTAAACTTCACTAGTCATTTGCAGGCCAGACTGACAAGGACAGGAGATCCTATCCTGTTAGAGAACCAGATGGGTTCCACAGCAATCTGCCTGTTGCATAGCATGGTTACGGGGACTCTGATTTATTTATTCACTTGAATTTAAATTCCCCAGTTGCTGTGCAGAAACTTAAACTCGTGACTCTTGATCAGAAGTCCAGCAACCTGATGATAGAAACATAGAAGATAGGAGCAGGAGTAGGTCATTCGGCCCTTCGAGCCTGCTCCGCCATTCAACGAGATCATGGCTGATCTTAAAGTTCAGTACCCCGTCCCCGCCTTCTCTCCGTAACCTTTAATGTTATCATTTTCTTCAATATCATTAAAAGAATGGATAAGCTCACGATGGACTGGCAGAGCAAAAGGAGGTTGTTCAGCCCATCGAGTCTCTGCCACTATTGCATCATGAGCTGATCTGTTCTCCCACTTCCCTGCTTCCCCTCCATAACCTTTTATACCCTGACTATTCAGATACCTATCAATCTCTGCCTGAAAAGGCAGATAGTTCCTCTGGTGGAAGAAATCCAGAAAAAAACTGTATTAATAAAATACAAAATACTAAGGATGTGGAAATTTGGAAAGGATGACAACCTGGCATGATCCATGGGGAAGGAAGCATCGGGCAACTTGCGGTCGGGGACCCATGCGGGCTGCAGGTGACTACCTCATGGTAACCGGAGCCTGGATTCGAGAGGGTGCTAAGGGCTCCTGAAGGACCTCGGGTGCAGAAGGCTTCCTGATCATGTCGGACGTATGGATCTGGCGCTAGGGTTGTCGATGGTTTGTGGCTGCAGGAGGGGCTGAAGGCAAATCATCGTGGAAACGCAGTGGTTCTGAAGGGTCTCCCTTTTGCATAATTTTCTCTCTTATTGAAAGGGGAACCAGGCAATACTAATGGCAACTCTTGGTTTGCCTTATGTGTTCTGTGCTATTACGTGACAATAACGGAATCTTGAAATAATGTTTTGTGAGTCCCATTCATGATTACACGGCACACTATTCTCATCTTTACTCTGCACATACTCATCCACTCCCCCAGGTTCAAGTATTCACCCATTAGGGGCGTCTGCACTTTATTAACTCACCAAACTATATGCCTTTGGGATGAGGGAGGAAACCAGAACACCTAGAGGAAACTCCACAGTAATGGGAAGAGCGTTCCAGCTCCACACAGACAGCACTAGACATCACGATTGGATCTGGATCTGTCGTGAGATGAAACCATGCCTCTAACTGCCACTAACTGCCTCTATGCTAAGTTTCCACGCAAAATCAAAAAGTTATTCCGAGCATGTGCTCATTATTATCCAGCAACTGAACCCTATTAATTTACACAAAAAAATAAATTCCACAATTCTTATGAAGGAAGCATCTTAAATCCATACATCCCTCAAGGTTGCTGCAAGGGTTGATAGAAGAGGTAAAAAGGCCTCTAGGATGCTGGGCTTCATTAATAGGGAGATTAAGAGAAGCGAGGTCATGTTGCAGTTCTACAAATCTCTGGTAAGACCACACTTGGAATATTCTGTTCAGTTCTGGTCACCACATTATAAGAAGGATCTGGAAGCCATGGAGAAGTTGCAGAGGAGATTTACCAGGTTGTTGCCTAGATTGGAAAAATAAGTCATATGAGGCAAGGTTCGCAGAGCTGGGACTTTTCTTTGGAGTGTAGAAGGGTGAGAAGAGACTTGGTAGAGGCCAATGAGGTTAAAAGAGGCATAGATAGGGTGGACGGCCAGCACCTGTTTCCCAGGGTAGGAATAGCAAACACCAGAGGAGATGTGTATAAAGTGAAGGGAGGGAAGTTTAGGGGAGTCATCAGGAGTAAATATTTTCGCAGAGTGTTGTGGGGGCCTGGAATGTCTTCCCACAAATGGTGGTGGAGACTGGAACATTAGGGGCATTTAAGAGACTCTTGAGAAGCACATGGAAGGAAGAAAAATAGAGGGTCACAGGATAGGGAGGGTTTATTTTTTATAAGAAATATATGGGTTGGCACAACATCGAGGGCTGAAGAGTCTGTACTGTGCTGTAGTGTTCTATGTTATTTGCCACACAGTCCTGCACGCTCTTGTCAATACTCGCCAACTGACTCAGTGTTGACATCTGAGACAGACTGGCACATATAAAGATGATGCATGTTTTCCCAAGGCGATGTGCATCAGCACCAGTCTCAACCCTCCTCGTACAACTATATGGGACTAATGCTCCACACCTGGGAACTGGAGAAAACCTGTAAAGCTGGTCAGGAAAACACCACCCCCTCTTCCCCCCCCCACCCCCATTTAGAAGGAGGAGATGACCCTACAGGGCGGTGACCACTGCAGTGGACCAGTGAGCAGCTCAGTGGCTAAAGGTCCCACGCAGGCTGTTGGCGACTTGCAGACAAAAGTTCCACGTGGGTTGTTGACTAGGGTTGCTGATGGATCGAGGAGGAGTCTGCGCGGCCGCAGAGGCTGCGGAAGCAATGGAGTCGAATCCTTGGACACTGAAGGAATGAATGCCTTTGCTCTCTTTCTCTTATTGATTGGGGCACCGGACAATGCTCATGGTGGATGATTCCTTGTTTGCCTTACGGCAGATAAAAGTTGAAGCATATCACGCATGTTATATTTTTAATTTGTTATAATGTGGCAATAAAAGGAACATTTGAAAATGCTGGAAGCACTCTCCACGGAAGGGAAACTTGGTTACTATTATAGGTTGAAGATACTTTGCATAACAGGTTCTGATAAAGGGACTTCAACCTGGAACATGAGCTCAATTTCTCTTTCCACAGATGCTGCCTGACCCACTGAGTGTTTTGGCATTTTTTGTTTATATTTCATCTCCAAGTTTTGGATTTACAGAAAAATGGGTATGATGAAGCAATTGGATAGTTACATTGCTTAGAAAGGTTTAGAAGGTTATAGACAAAGGGAGGGTGAGCATGAACAAGTTGGGCTGAATGGCCTGATTCTGTGTGTAACTGAATCTATGCCCATGAGCTCACACAAAATGATAGCGTCTCAGGTTATTTATGTATTATACAGGTAAGGTAAAGTTAAAAAAAAAAACCAGTTAAGGATAGGGGATCCTAATGTTGAATTTAGTGGTGGAGGCAGAATATCCAGAACAAATCGAGAAGGTAAAAGTCAGAGCATCCTTGTTGCTCTGCATGGGAAGTTGAGGAAGGATTCCACACACACAATAGTAATCAAGCACGATTAGCCAAGCTCCTACTCCTGTTGCTTTTTCTAATGCTACATTCCATTTTCGTGGATAAAGCCGATCCAGTCCTGGGCAGTTTGGTTTAGAAAGGTCAGGAAGTTTTTCTTAATTTGTTTTCAGACATACAGCATGGTAACAGGCCCTTCCAGAACACGACCCCATGCTGCCTACGAACCTCCTATGAGTGGGAGGAAATCGAGGCATCCGGGGCAAACCCACATAGGTTACGGGGAAAACGTACAAACTCCTTCTGGACAGCACCGGATCTGAACCCGGGTCGTTGGCGCTTTAACAGCGTTGCACTAACCGTGTTGCCCAAATCTTTAGGGATGAGAATGTGCTGAGAAATTACAAATGAGGTGGTGTTGCTGTTTTTAGAGTGAGGGAAATGCTTAAAAAAAGGATGAAGTAGATTAAATAAAGGGAAACTGTTAGCAGTGAGTGATCAATAATTAAAAGCAAAGGTTGAAGAGAATTGGCAGATAAGAAGCTCCAGCCTGGAATTCAGTATTGGCTCCTAAAAAGCACTCAGTGGCACAGAAGCAGCAGTTTCCCCTCCGCCATCGGATTTCTGAATGGACAATGTCCCACAGACACAACCTCACCCTCTCTTCTTTTTGCACCAATTTATTTTTTAAATGTACTTTACACCAATATTTGCAAGAAATTTCGTAACACATTTAGGACAATAAATTCTGATTCTAAATACGTAGAACATTCTGGGACAGGCCCTTCAAGCCACAAAGTTGTGCTAACCTACATTAACCAGCTCAACAGTCTAACCTTTCCCTACCATAGCCCTGCACTTTCCAACATCCAAGTGCATGTCTAGACACTTTAAAATGTCCCTATTGTACCAGCCACCACCACAACCGCTGGCAATGCATTCCAGGCACCCACTGCTTGCTGTGTTTATTAAAAAAAAAATCCCTCTGATGTCTCCCCTCAATTTTCCCCCCTCACCTTCTACAGATATCTTCTTGAAGGAAAAAAATGCCAAGATGTGATTTTTTTTTAAAAAGCCCGTTTTAATATGACAACGATTGTTGAAAACTGATGTCGGAACACCCGAAGATGAAGAGAACTTTGATGAGCTATCAAAATGTCAGCACTGCCCTAAATCCTACAAAGGTGCAACTTGTAGTATATTTTTTACATTGTTTTTTGATTCTGACATGTCATGACATGAGTGAGAGAAGACAAATAACATCTGGCTGAGTTGATGCTAGAATGGGAAAATTCACCTTGGGGATAATTATTATTGATGGCCAATCTATCCAATTCTCTACCCACTCCAAGGTGTCTGGTTAAGAAGGGAGGATACTAGCTGGTTGACAATTGTGCTACTGTATGCAAGGTAAATAAGGATGAGGAGAGCATCTATACCAGTGGCTCGCCACCTTTCTCTTTCCACTCACTTTAATTAATCCCTCTACCCTGGTGCTCTGTGATTAGTAAGGGATTGCTTAAGGTGGGATGTGGGTGGGAGGGAAGGTTGAGAACCACTGCTCTGGACTCCATTGTCATTGAAATATTTTGCTTGAGAAAAATTGTCATTGGCCCATTTCCTTTGGAGTTGTGAAACCCTGCACATAACGAGTCCATTAGGTACGATTAAAACAGTGGTTTTCAAACATTTTCTTCCCACTCACATGCCATCTTAAGCAATCCCTTACTAATCACAGAGCACCGATGGAATACTTGTGAGTGGTATGTGAGTGGAAAGAAAAAGGTTGAGAACCATTGACTATCCCAATTTATCAGCCCTGCACATTTCATGAAATTAATATGAAATAACAGGCAAGCAGAGAATTTTAGTTCAAAATGGTTATTATGTTGGGCACAGGCCTGATGGGCTGAAGGGCCTATTCCCATGCTGTACCGTTCTATGGTAAAGACTTTATGATTCACTGACTGTCTCCATGGGCTCAGTCCGCTTCTCAGACACTATTCTATGGTTCTAACAGGAAGAGAGGTCCAATCCTATTACAGAAGGTAAAAAAGAAATCATGCAGACCTTCAGATATTGCCTTGTTCATTATTTTGGGTATCGCAGGTCCTTGCACTGTGTAAATTTGGATGTTGTTTCCTGTATTATGACAGCAGCTTTGTTTCAGAAGTTCTTGGTCAGCTGTAGAGTTTTAAAACTTTTCTGTGTCATGAAAGTTAAACCTCCTGTATGTCTGGTAATCAAACAAATTTTCTTGTCCCTGTGCAACCCAAATGCTTTATTTGACTTTTCTCCTTTATTCCTGTGATGCTTTGCCTCACTGCCATCTCCGTCTAATCCATTTGCCTTCCTTTTGCTGGTGTACTGAGACATCCTCGCTCGTTGTCTGCCAAATGCGCTCATTTGCGTCATTGGGGAAATGTAAAATTTGTACTCTTCAATTCAAATCATCTGCAGGTTCCTGCCCCGGCACTTCACGCTGGCTGGGAGGATTGCATATCTGTGTGCTGGAAGGGAGCTACGCCGAGGGGAGCCTTGCTGATCTTCCATGACCACTTTGATATGTGGTCACTTATAAACCGGCTGGCAATGCTTCTCCTTTCTTCTTCTTTCAGTCCTCCTCTCAAACGAAACAAAACCCTTCATGAATCCAGCCCCATTTCGTGGAGATCTGTGCGATTTCCACTGATCCATCTGACTGAACAGATTACGTAACGCGCAAGCAATGACAGAGGAGGAGGGTGAGTTCCGGACACAGCTGTTTTGCGTGGCACCACACTGGGCATTGAGCTCTTGCCTTCGATCATCCTTTCACTGACGCATCCGACAAAGAGACTTTTATTTTTGCTTGTAGTGGGATGATGTCAGCGTGTCACTGTGGCTAAAATGATTCAAGTGATTTATCTGCTGAGTAGCTGTGGGAATTGAATGGGATAGGATGGGGGTGGGTGGTTAACTGTGTTGGATGTCAATGTGCAATCAGTAGGCAATACGGTGAATACTAAAGCAAAAAATGCAGAGCTTTTTATTGTGGAATGGTGGGAATCCTGCATTACATGCAGATGCCTCTGTGGCCTTGATAATGAAAGTTGGTGGGCAAGATTGGCAACTGGCAGGTTAATGGGGGGAGTAGTGTTGCCCTGTGGCTGTGAGGAACTGTTTGGATCTGGAAGACCAGAAATAACATCAGTGCTCTTGCCAAGAACCATTTGCACAATGGTCCTTTATTTAGACCCTTTATGAAGCTTTCACACAACGGAAAGCCGCATGAATCACAATGCCCTGTATGGGTCCATCTGCGGCGTGTCAGACTTGATCAATAAAAGATTTCTATTTGGCTGAGTCTATTTGGGTGTGAACAACAGCAGAGGATGTGCGTGGAGTGGAGTTTGAGAGGAAGAGAACCATCTACAGAGACGCTAAGCATCGCAAGCACCATAAACTCAGCCCACTCTTCCAATAGTTTTGATTTAGCTTCCTGGAAGGAGGAGGGGAGGTGATTGCATGTTTTGTTTGGAGAACTATTTGTAATTTGCTGTGAAATGCATTTGAGCAGATAAATTCATCCTCTCTATGCTAGGATTGAAACACGGAAGTCTGCAGACCCTGCGATTGTAGTTAAAACACAGAAATGCTGGTGGAACACAGCAGGTCTTGCAGCATCCACAGAGGAAAATATAACCGATGTTTTGGTCCTGAGCCCTTCCTTAAGGAACTATCTCACCACGACCACCAATAAATTGGAGGAAGAACACATGATTTTCCTGCAGCTGGATGACATCAACGTTGACTTCTCCGGTTTCTGCTAACCTGCTCCCTGTTCTTCCTCCTTTCCCTTTCCCTGCCAGCTCTCCACCACCCTCTTCCCTGTCCATTCACTGAGGAACCCCCCCCCCCACCCCATGTTTGCTGCTGTGCCCCCCCTCCCTTATCCACCTATTACCTTCTGCCTTTGGGACCATGCTCCTCTCACTGTCATTCTCTCCTCCCACCACCCCCCCAACCATTTAATTCAGGCACCTGCTGACATTTTTCCAGACCTCGATGAAGGGCTCAAGCCCAAAACGTCAGTTCTGTGTTTGATCTTTGCTACATAAGGGACCCCGTTGGACCTGCTGAGTTTCTCCAGCTTTGTGCTTTTACTTCAACCACGGTTTCTGCTGACTTTCCTGTTTTACTTCCTCCAGCATTTCTGTCTTTTATATCCTCTCTGTGTTCCTCGGCCATGGGGAAATCTGTTGAAATTGTCCTCAATTTTCACAGATCGGACTTCAGTTATCATTGAATGGTGAAGTGATGCAGGTTTTTTTTTCTGGGGACCATCACTGGTCTGACCTGAGGTGCAGGCTGCATTCTAATGTAGAGTACTTTAATATCTTCCACCCCCCCCACCACCTACTACATGCTCCCTTGCCCTCTCCAACCATGGCATGCAACATTTTATAGCAACAGAAACAAAATTTGCAAATGCCGGAAATCTGAAATAAAAACAGGAAATGCATGGGGTAGGTCTGGGATTGATCAAGGAAATTCGGTGGCACACTGCCAATTTCTTTGCTGTTGCTCTTTGACCCCCCCCCCCCCATCTTAAAATAGAAACAGATGCATTTACTGACAGAAAATAAAGAGAGGCATTTTTGTCATGCCTTTCCTGTTCCAGTGAGGTATCCCAGTCACTTCACATTTTGGGAGGGTTGAAAATTGGGCTAGAATATCAGGCCAATGGCTTTGGCGCCCTTCAAAATGTTGCTTGGGGTTCTTTTATGTTCAGCTGAAAAGGTTTAACTTCATCTGTTAGAAAGCTCCTTTAATAGTGTATTTCTCCTCTTATACGGAAGATTTTGTCTTGAGTCTGGTGGTTGAAGTCATAGCCTTTGAAGCCATTAGTTACCCACTGTGTCACACTTGAATTTGCAAATTACTGCAAAATGATTCTTTTACCACGTAGATTTTTTTTAAAAAGTTCCTCACCACCAGAAAGCCATGCAAGCAACCTCAACTTCAGTCCTGTCGGTCAGGGAATGTTTCTGGCACGACGATTTATTGTAAAGGCGGCATGGTTGGCTCGAATCCCGTGCTCTCTGTAAGGAGTTTGTACGTTCTCCCATGTCTACATGGGTTTTCCCCGGAGGCTCCGGTTTCTTCCCACACCTTCAAAAAATACTGGAGGTTGTAGGTCATTTGGGTGTAATTGGGTGTCTTAGGCCTGTGGGCCAAAAGGGCTTATTGCAGTGCTATATGTCTAAATTAAATAAAAATTAAATTGTGTACAGCTAATGGCTGGGCCTAGATCAGCCATTCTCAACCTTTTTTTGGCTATGGCCCCCTTAGGACTCTGCTCAAAGTTTATGGGGCCTCCCTTCCCTGTGAAGCAGTCAAGTTTAGTTAGTTCCTTCTGTACTTCTCTCCCTCTGACTACATTAAAAATATTTTGTGATTTCAGTCTGTGGCCCCCTTTAAGTGTGCTGTTGTCCTGAAGAGGCTGGGGCCTTATGATCACTGATGAGAATGGCTGGCCTTGGGTTCCTAATTACAAAGGTCTTCATCTGGGAAATGGAAGCGTGGTGATGTTCATGTCAAACACGCTGTGCTAAAGGAGCTCAGTGGGTCGAGCAATATCAGTGGAGAGGAAAAAAGATGGTCCAAGCCCTTTCTCAGGACCGGAAAGTAGTAGTGAAGGACGGGATGGGTCAGTGACCCCATGTGGGATTGATAAACTAGGTGGAGGACGGAGGCAGTGGATCGGCAGGTGCCAGACAAAGGAAGAGAGACGCAAGAAGAGCAAAGGAGTCCGATGGAGGAAGATGAGACAGCAGCGGAGCTGGTGATTAGAAGACAAAAGTGAAGCGTGAAAGTCTGCAGACACTGGGATTGTAAACACAGAAATCCTGGAGGATCTCAGCAGCTCTCACTGCGTCCATAGGAGATAAAGAAATATAACTGACATTTCAGGCCTGAGCCCTTCTTCAAGGTATGAGTGAAATGCAGATGAGAGCCTGAATTAAAAAAACTAGGGAGAAGGAAAGAAAGAAAGGGCAGAGGGATGAGTGCAGATCAACAGACAAAAGGTGATAATTGGACGTGGATAGAGCAGGGTGGCTGCAGAAGGACTTGGACAGATTAGGCCAAGGGTGGCCAAACTTGCTTAACGTAAGAGGCACATACAGTAAACTTCAAATGTTTGAGAACCTCAAAAATTATTACATACACATTTTTACTCTTATGTGCATGTGATGTCAGGAGCTTGTATGGGAGGGCGGCCAGGACGTCAGGAGCTCATATGGGAGGGCGGCCAGGTCGTCGGGAGCTCGAATGGGATGGCAGCCAGGATGACGTGAGCTCGTATGAGAAGGGTGGCCAGGGTCCTGGTCACATGTGGATATTTGACAGATAATGTGTGGCCCCATATGATTTCCGTGTCAGCCAACATATTGAGTAAAACACAACAGTCTGCAGACACTGTGGTTGAAGTAAAACACGATGCTGGAGAAACTCAGCAGATCACGCAGTGTACTTTATATAGCAAAGAGAAAGATACATAATTGATGTTTCAGGCTTGAGCCCTTTAAGGTGTGAAGGGCTCAAACCTGAAACAGCAGCCAACATATTTCCGTGAGCCACACATTATACTGTATCTCAAAGAACTGCTTGTGGCTCGCGAGCCATGGTTTGGCCACTCCTGGATTAGGAGAGTGGGCAGAGAAGTTGCAAATGAAAAACAATCAGGAAATGTACAGTCATGCACTTTGGTTGAGGAAATAAACAGGCAGACTATTTACTAAATGGGGAGAAAACTGGAAATTCCCAGTTCCTTGTGCAGGAAAGCCGAACATAAACTGAAGGTAAGACAAAGGCCTCCAGTGCTGATTCTGACAGAAGGTGAGAGTGGTGGTACTGCTTCACAGTGATGCACCCTGATGGGATATTCTCAGTGGTGCAGCTGTCGAAGTTGTGAAGGGGATGCTGGTGACATGCCATATAACCATATAACCACTTACAGCACAGAACAGGCCAGTTCGGCCCTACTAGTCCATGCCGTAACAAATCCCCACCCTCCTAGTCCCACTGACCAGCACCCGGTCCATACCCCTCCAGTCCTCTCCTATCCATGTAACGATCCAGTCTTTCCTTAAATGTAACCAACGATCCCGCCTCGACCACGTCTGCCGGAAGCTCATTCCACATCCCCACCACCCTCTGCGTAAAGAAATTTCCCCTCATGTTCCCCTTATAATTTTCCCCCTTCAATCTTAAACCATGCCCTCTAGTTTGAATCTCCCCCACTCTTAATTGAAAAAGCCTATCCACATTTACTCTGTCTGTCCCTTTTCAAATCTTAAACACCTCTATCAAGTCCCCTCTCAATCTTCTACGCTCCAGAGAAAAAAGCCCCAGTCTGCACAACCTTTCCCTGTAACTCAGACCCTGAAATCCTGTCAACATTCTCGTGAACCTTCCCTGCACTCTCTCTATTTTGTTTATATCTTTCCTATAATTTGGTGACCAAAACTATACACAGTACTCCAAATTTGGCCTCACCAATGCCTTGTACAATTTCATCATAACCTCCCTACGCTTAAATTCAATACTCCGATTTATGAAGGCCAACATTCCAAATGCCTTCTTCACCACACCATCTCCCTGAGTATCAGCCTTGAGGGTACTATTTACCACAACTCCTATATCCCTTTGTTGCTCTGCATGTCTCAATAGCCTACCATTTAATGCATGTGACCTATTTAGATTTGCCTTTCCAAAATGTAACACCTCACACTTATCTGTATTAAATTCCATCAGCCATTTCTCAGCCCACACCTCCAGCCTTCCTAAATCACCTTTTAATCTTATGGTAATCTTCCTCACTGTCCACAACACCACCAATCTTTGTATCATGCCAAATTTCCTCAGCTCCTGAGTATGTCGAGGTGCACTTTCTTGTCCATTGTATTGATGTGGCTGGACCAGGGCAGGTACGTCGAGATGTTTACCCTTTGAAAATTAAAGCTATCGTTATCTTTGCCATTGATGTGGCCTGGAGAGTGAGCTCTGACCCTGTTCCAGCACCTTGGTGGTTGTTGTGGAATCATCCCACAAGTCTCTTTAAGACGATTGGCCAAGTGCGAGGTGAATGTCATCCCCTCTGCTCCACATGTATTTGACCTGCCGTCCCTCTGAGTGGTGTGATGTAGACCCCTGGATGCTGTAAAAGCTCAGTGTTGCTGTGGTGGCTGCAGAAAGAACAGAGTTTGACAAGGCACGCGATGGATGCCCAGAGGACAATCATGTGCAGCCTGCGCCAGTGCCTTTTTCTCGTGTTCTTTAATCTTCTTGACCTAGAAGTTGGTAGTTTTGCAATCTCCATTTGAGAAGCCTGCTCTAGCTTTCAGTTGAGTGGAACACGGAAGACCGCAGATGCTGTAATTGTAGGAAAAACACAGAAATGCTGGAGGAACTCAGTAGGTCACGCAGCGTCCATAGGAGGTAAAGATACTGTACATAACCGACGTTTTAGCCCTGAGCCCTTCTTCAAAGTCTGAAGCTTTAAGCTTGAAGAAGGGCTCAGACCCGAAATGCCGGTTATATACAGTATCTTTACCTCCGAAGGACGCTGCGTGACCTGCTGAGTTCCTCCAGCATTTCTGAGTTCTAGCTTTCAATTCTCAAGATTGGAAAGCAAGGCGATAGAGACTAAATGCTGAGTAAGAATGGGTTCATTCACAGTGATTAAAGGTTCATTTTACCAAAGTCGATGATTATGAAGTTGACTTTGGCATAAATTCAGCAGGGAGCAGGTTTTGCTTGTGAGCTTTAATGTCTTTGAAGGAACATAAAATGTTTGTTTCTCCCCGATCTTCAACGTCACTCGCACCTCCATCTCCAGATGCTGGTGGTGGTGGGATGTCCACAGTTCACTGATTTGTTGATGCTCAACATTGAAAGTATAATCTACAAAGTTGGTCCAAAAGCCTGTTAGAGATTATTTACGTTAGCTTCATGGACCTCTTGAAAGCATTTTGAGTGTTGAAAGGCCCAGAGTTGATGTGGCAAAATTGTTTCCCATGGTGGTTTGGAGAGCATTGTCCAGGGGCCTAGGGGGTGGTGTCACCAGGCTTCTCCACCCTATCCCTCTAGCTGTTGGAGAGGATGGGTTTGGAAGGTGCAATCTAAGGAGTCGCATCCGCCATTCATGACCTTTTTTTGGCTATGACCCCATTTCCTGTGAAGCAGTCAAGTGTAGTTGGGTTCTTCCGTGCTTCTCTGTTACCGACCACTTAAAAAACATGTTATGATTTCCATTTGTAGCCCCCCACTCTTTTCTTAAATGTGCTGTGGCCCCTGGGGAGGGGGGAGGGGAGGTGCGTATGGCCCCTGCTGTAAACAAACTGCTGCCACTGTGTGGGTGGTGAAGGAGTGAGTGAGTGGGTGTGGATGGAAGTTGTATAAAGTGGGCTGCTGTGTCCTGTCCAGTGTTAAGCTTGTGTGTGGGTGGTGATGGAGTCAGTGAGTGGGTGTGGATGGAAATTGTATAAAGTGGGCTGCTGTGTCCTGTCCAGTGTTAAGCTTGTGTGTGGGTGGTGATGGAGTCAGTGAGTGGGTGTGGATGGAAGTTGTATAAAGTGGGCTGCTGTGTCCTGTCCAGTGTTAAGCTTGTGTGTGGGTGGTGATGGAGTCAGTGAGTGGGTGTGGATGGAAATTGTATAAAGTGGGCTGCTGTGTCCTGTCCAGTGTTAAGCTTGTGTGTGGGTGGTGATGGAGTCAGTGAGTGGGTGTGGATGGAAGTTGTATAAAGTGGGCTGCTGTGTCCTGTCCAGTGTTAAGCTTGTGTGTGGGTGGTGATGGAGTGAGTGAGTGGGTGTGGATGGAAGTTGTATAAAGTGGGCTGCTGTGTCCTGTCCAGTGTTAAGCTGTGTTTACCTTTTTTTTCCCCTGATCAAACCTTCAAAATCCTTTGACATCACAGTTCCCTAATCCTGCTATTTTTGCCTTGAACATGCTGACCCTGAGCTTTTACTTATTCTCTTTAAAGTTTCCCATTTGTCCAAAGTTGTTTCACCCACCAATGTCTACTTCCGTCCTATTTTCACCACTTTAAATCCATGTTCTCTTGTATGTGACTTTATTTATCCTGGAAAAAAGATTCCATCAATGGCTCAAACTGCCATCAGGTCATCCCCCCCCCAACATTCACCCAGCCTCTACTGCAGAGAAAACAACTTCTTGTATCGTCTAATCCAGACAGCATTCTGGTAAATCTCCTGTGTACCCTTTCTAAAGCCTCCACATTCTTCCTGTAATGAGGCGACTCGATTAGCTGCGTTGTATTATATATTCCAATTGTCCATCCTTCAGTAAGCCCTGTGCTTTGTGTGCATTCGACAGTGGAACACTATGAACTTATGGAGGTTCTGTGAAACACCATAGAAATACAAGTCTTTTCTCCTTTAGAGGAGCACCAAATCTCTCTGTGATGGTCTGACTCAGCACACAACTGCATGCGAAACCCCTCTATTTCATTCACAAAAGACTGGATTTGTTTCCAAGATGACTGGCTATTGGCTTGGCTGACGTGAAAAGCTGCTCGGTCACCCCTCATCTCCAGCTATTAAATTTCCATGATTTCATCCTTTTCCAAATCATTTGTATTGGACAATTTATTACCAACAATTGCAAAAGTTGATTGCAGCTATCAAATTGCTGAAGGACAGCCAGGGCCGTTTTCGCTGTGGGCTGTTGCTTGAAGACGTGACATATTCCTCCTTTCCCGCAGAAGGTGGGACTGTGAGAACTTGTTGCCTGACAAGTCTTCCATTCCTGTCCTTGTTCAAACACCAGAGAGGCACCAAAGCTCAAGCCGTTGGCTGTTATTTAAATGGTTCAGATGGTGGAAATGGCAGAGCTGCTGGTGCAGACCCGGGAGAGCAGTGACACAGTGCTACTCCAAAGGGTCAACCGCCCAGTCCTAATGCTTGCAGCTCTGTGCAGGCTTTGAACGGCCTGTTAAATGAGCCGATGGTGGATTTCATTTAAAATCCTGCAACTGTGGGGTTTGTGCCCAAGATGGTGGCACCTGTGCTCGGCTGCAGACTGTGGGGAGAAGCAGAAAGCACCAGAAACAGGGAGATCATCCCCCGTTGAGAAGGAGGTGACCTAATAGGGATGGTGACCACGGCAGTGAACCAGCGAGGGGTTCAGCATCTGAGGGTCTCGCACAGTCTGTGTGACTTGCTGTCGGGGAACCCTCATGGGCTGCAGACTGTTGAAGACTGGCTCATGGGAACCAGGTACGGGAGCCAGGATTCGTGAGGTTGCTGAGTCCAAAAGGGCTCCCGAAGGGCCTTGGGGATTGAAGGCTTCCCGATTGTGTCAGAGCTTCAGATCTTGAGCTTAGGTGGCCAATGGATTGAGCAGGAGGCTCAAGAACAATGGACACTCAGTGACTCTAAAGGGACTCTCTTTTGCTTCTATTTCTCTCATACGGTAAGGGGCACCGGACAACATTTGCGGCAGGCAGAAGGCAATTTTGTGTAATATCTCATGTTCTATACTATTAACCATATAACAATTACAGCACAGAAACAGGACATTTTGGCCCTTCTAGTCTGCACCGAACCAAGTCCTCTCCTATAGTCCCACCTACCTGCACCCTGCCCATAGGTTTCCATTCCCCTTCCAACCATATACCTATCCAATTTTTCCTTAAATGACAAAATAGACCCTGCTGCCACTACTTCTCCCAGAAGCTCATTCCACACAGCCACCACTCTCTGAGAGAAGATCCCCCTCATGTTACTTCTAAACTTTTTCCCCTTGTCTTTACTCATGACCTCTTGTTTCAATCTCTCCTACCCTTAATGGAAAAAGCCTATCCACATCAACTCTATCTATCCCCCTCATAATCTTAAATACCTCTATGAAATCCCCTCTCAACCTTCTACACTCCAAAATTTACTCAATCTTTCTTTGTAATCTAGATGCTGAAACCCAGGTAACATTTTCATAAATCTTCTCTGCACTCTCTCTACCTTGTTGATATACTTCCTAGAATTCAGTGACCAGAACTGCACACAGTATTCTAAATTTGGCCTCACCAATGCCTTGAACAGTCTCAACATCACTTCCCAACTCCTGTATTCAATGCTTTGATTTATAGAGGCCAGCATACTAAAAGCCATCTTCACTGCCCTATCCACAGGAGATTCTACCTTCAGGGAATGATGCACCGTTATTCCTAGATCGTTCTGCTCCACTGCATTCCTCATTGCCCTCCCATTTACTACATATGTCCTGTTGAGTCCAAATCCCTCTGCAATCTTTGAAAACCTTCTTCATTATCCACAATTCCACTTATTTTAGAATCACCTGCATATTTACTAATCCAATTTACCACCTCATCATCCAGATCATTAATGTAAATGACAAACAGCAATGGACCCAATATACATCCCCGAGGCACACTGCTTGTCACCGGCCTGCAGTTTGACAGTTATCCACTACGACTCTCTGACATCTCCCTTCCAGCCACTGTTGAATCCATTCGACTATTTCAAAATTAATACCTACCGACTGAACCTTCCTAACTCACCTTTCATGTGGAACCTTATCGAAGGCCTTATTGAAGTCCATATAGACAACATCTACTTCTCTACCCTCATCAACATTCGTAGTCACCTCTTCAAAAAATTCAACAAGATTGGTCACACATGACCTTCCATCCACAAACCCATGTTGAGTGTTCCTGATCAGACCTTGTCTCTCCAGATACTTATATATTATTTCTAAGAACACTTTTCATTAATTAACTTATCATGAACGTCAAACTTACAGGCTGATAATTGCTGGGTTTGCTCCTCAAACCCTTTTTAAACAACAGAACCACATGTGCTATAATACGCCAAACCTCCGGCACTAAACCCATCTCGAATGACATTTGAAAAATTGCTGTCAGAGCCGCTGCTATTTCCTCACTAACTTCTCTCAAAGTCCTGGGGAAAATCCCGTTGGGACCCGGAGACTTATCCACCTTAATATGCTTCAAAAGCTCCAGTACTTCCTCTTCCTTAATCACTACAGTTTCCATAATTACCCTCTTTTCTTCCTTTACCCCGCACAATTCAATAGCCTTCTCCTATTATGTGACAATAAAGGACAGTTGAATCTTGAATCTGTGCTGTAACCTTATCCATCACATGTCCCAAGGAAGTTTCAAATTATTATGTTGTTTTGCAGCAGAATCCAACACATCTGAAACATCCCTCACTAACAGTGAGAAGCTGGAAGGACTGAGCAGATCAGGCAGCATCCACGGAGAGAGATGAGTGGTCAACCCTTCAGCTCGGGACCTTTTTTGACACTGAGATTGGGGGAAGGTAGCAATTATAAAACATGTCCTGATTTGAAACAATGGCTGTCCATTTCTCTCCACAGATGCTGCCTGACCCACTGAGTCCTTCTGGCTTCTCATTGTTTGCTCAAGATTCAAACATTTGCAGTTTCTTGAGCCTCATCTGAAATACCTTTCTCTATTACAAGAAATGCAGTCACCCCCGCAGTGTGGTTGATGGAGCCCTCACCTGTATACCCTCAGTTCCCACACGTGGCCTCAACCTATCTCCTAAAACAGGTAGGGTTCCCTCCTCCTCGCCTTTCAGCACGTCATTCTTCGACATTTCCGCCAGATGTGCTGCTCTCTCACCACTTTCTGCTTTCTTCAGGGAGCACTGACTCCGTGATTCACTGGCTCGCCAACCCTCCTGCTCCCCTTGCCCTTACCCTGCAGCTGGAGTAGTTGTAACACCCTGTCCCTACACCTTCTCCCTCACCTCCAGCCACCTAAACAGCCTTCTTCTCATGGGATGCAAGCTCAGACTTGGATAAAGCTGACATACTGTTACGTTAAATATTGCTGTTTTTAGGCTGTGTCTATCACTGGTAAGCAATGTGAAGTAGTTCCTAAATGTGGAATGTGGGAAGGGGAGAGTGACATGTTGGTTGTGAAGTTCCCAAACCAAATCTTGTCCACCGTACAAGAGTGGTTGAATATTTTGTAATGTTAGCAGTTTGTCAGCCTTCTGAGTCCATTATTCATACAGCAGTTTACATCACTAAAAGAGATTAGCTCGTCATAAAAATTTTGCTGTTCGTGGCAGCTTGCCGTACTCAAATTGGCTGCCGTGTTTCCTCATGGTTCAGCAATCGCGATGATTTAAAATCATTAGGACTCTCTTTGAGAAAGCGTATGGATACCCTGAGGTGGTGAGTTGATCCAATAGAGTTCAGAATGCCAGTATCAACTTGAACACGCTCCTAGACTGACAACGAGTTTGTCATAAACATTGAACAACATACAGATGCACCAAAGGGTTAGCATGCCGGTTCGCGCAACGCTGTTACGGCACCAGCGACCTGGGTTCAAATCCAGTTCTGTTTGTACGTTCTCCTTCATGTGTTTCCTCCGGGTGCTCCAGTTTACTCCCACCTTCCAAAATGTACGGGGCTGTGGGTTAATTTGGGAGTAATTGGGTGGCATGGATTTAAATGGCTAGAGTTGGTTTTTACCATATTGTAAATAAAATTCAAAAACAGTAAACATAAAATAAAAAAAGTTATTTCTTGCTGCAGTCACACAGGTTCTTCATGAAAAGACTACAGACCCTTTCATAGAGTCAAGTGCACTTTGGCTGACTCCAAGGCGCCAACTTGAAACCCTCTCTGGGGTAGAGTCAGTGGTGGAGCGCTGCGCGTCACTGCCCAGCATGAATGTAATGTCGCTGCAAGAGGCTGGTTGGGGCGGGCTTATGATGTTGTAATGACGCCATCAGCCCATGACCCATCTAACTTCTCTCTCTCTCTCTCCCACTCACTCGCCCCTCTCACTTCATGAACCCCTCAGGGTAGGGGTGGCTGGCAGAGGCCATCGGGCAGGTGGGACACGCTGTGAGAGCCCCACCGGTTGCTCCGGCCTTTAGCACCTCACCGGGGCCGCTCGTCGGTGAGAGCAGCTCAATACACGGCAGAACAATGGCTGTCTACCTTACCCATAATCCCGCACACAGCTGGAACCATTCTGGGAAATACAGAACAGTTCCAGCTGCATGAAGGGTTATGGGTAACAATGTCAGCCATTGCTCAGCGTGTATGTATGGCTTCATGGCACCAGTAGCCACACCTTTTGAACGCCACATCAATGCCCCAGCCGCCTCCAGACTGAAAGGGGACATCGGAGCAGGCTTTTCTGGGCCTCCATGAGAAGGTACGAAATACCTTTTAATTTGGCTTTTAAGCCGGCCTCCAGTGGCAACAAGCGACCATGCTCATTAACTTTATTTTTCTTTAAAACTACTTGTTTTGAGAAATGAACCACACTGTATTTGCTATTGAATAAACTATAAAAATTTACCTGTTCATCTCTTCTTTATTCCTCCTTAAATTTGAATTTTAAAAGTACTGCCCGAGAATCCGGAAAATCCAAAAATCTGGGCCAACCCAATCCCTGAGCGGTCCAGGATTTAGGACTTCTGCTGTATACATAATTGAAATTTAAAAAAAACCAAATGATGGATGGTAAATATTCCCAGTTATCCGAGTGCAAGAGAAAAGTGATTGCAGTGGTGCAGATAGTCCTCTTGCGGTGTTGGAGCAGTCCCTGTTTAGTGTAATAAGGGGAAGTTCAAGACCCTGATAGATGTTGGAAATAAACTAGAGGAACTGCTCTTTGGATTCCTGTACTTTCTGTCCAAAGGTAGCAGTGAGAAGAGTTGTGACCGGGATGAGAAGGGTCCTTTATGATGCTGGCTATATTCATAATGTCTGCAATGGATGGGGGGGTGGGGTTTACATCCTTCTGCATTCCTAAGCATTTGAATTCCCAAACCAGGGTGCGATGCAACCAATTTGATAGATCATGGGCAGATGCCCTGTGGAAAGTTTGATAATCTCAGCCACTTTAGAAAAGGGTTGATCTGTCTTCTTCATAGTTGCCTTAATGTGTTGGCTCCCGGGTAGGTCTTCTGAAATAAGACTTCCAAGAACCTGAAGGTTCTAACCTTCTCCACCTCCCTCCCATCAATGCGGAAAGGTGAGTTGTACCTCCCCTTCCTAAAATCAACAGTAAATCTCTTCGTCTTGGTGACGTTGAGAGCCAGATTGTTGTTCTGGCTCCACCCCACCGCCACCTCCATCTCCATTCTATATTCTGACTTATCGTTTCCAATTATTCAGCCAACAATGTCAGTGAGAATGAGATGGGAAATTCTTGAGCCAGAGGGTGGCGAATCTGTGAAATTCTTTGACATAGACGGCTGTGGAGGCCAAGTCATTGGGTGTTTAAAGTGGAGGTTGACAAGTTCCTGATCGGTAAGACTGCCAAAGGTTATGAGGAGAATGGGGTTGATTTGAATGGTGGAGCAGACTTGATGGGCCGAATGATCAGATTCTTGTATGTCTTCTGGTCTTCCAATCATTTCTCACTCTGAATTATCAGCAATTTTCTTCAATTAAACAGAGGGAAGAATTAAGCACATTTCTGGCATGGGGAGAGGCGGGCTGCCTCATTGTTGCACTGACATCTGAAGGCAAACAATAGTCTTCTGTGCTTTCTACAAACCTCATTTTCATCCATTGCCTCTATGCTTCTCCTTGGCAATTGTCTGAGAATAAAATGGGCTATTCACAGTGCCCTGAAATACATATTCACTACATTGTCACCTTAATAGAGTTGTATGCCTTAGCTCGTACATTTTGGAAGCCCGTAATTTTGATTTGACCATTTGGATGCTTCCCTCATTCTACTAACCATTATCATCCCACATTCTGCCTGGTTTTCTGTAGTACCTCTCATTCATCTGTCCCGCCTGCGGTTATGAATTACATTAACCTTCAGCTTCACTTTTGAATCTCTCTCCAAAGTGCTGCTAACCTCTGCATTCTGTAAACTAAGTGGGCAACTCCATGCCTTTCCAAATCTGGATTCTGGTAATTTCTTCATAGGTGTGCCTTCTGGTGCCAAGACACTGAGCATTGGAATTCTTTCTCTAAATCTCTCTTATTTAGATGGTTACAGCAATACTTTAACTGTTTGTGGTCTACCATGGCTTGCCATAATATTTTTAATTTTCAAAGTTCAAACTACAGATTTATTCTCAGAGTA
Source organism: Narcine bancroftii (assembly GCF_036971445.1). Lineage (NCBI taxonomy): Eukaryota > Metazoa > Chordata > Chondrichthyes > Torpediniformes > Narcinidae > Narcine > Narcine bancroftii. Next base: position 9,294,972 of record NC_091470.1, on the reverse strand, counting down.
CATACATGACATCATATACAACCCTGAAATAGTGTAAAAAATCTGTACTCAAGAAAAGATGCGTATACAAAAATGGTAAGTGTAAATAAAGAAATGTAAACAAACAGAATTCTCCAATCCAGGCAACATCCTGGTAAATTTCCTCTGCACCCTCTCCAAATGATGTAACTAATGACAGGAGAAACCAGAAAGTTGTAGTGGATGGTTGCTTCTCAGACTGGAGGCCAGTGACTAGTGAGGTGCCTCAGGGATCGGTGCTGGGACCATTGTTGTTTATCATCTATATCAATGATCTGGATGATAATGTGGTCAATTGGATCAGCAAGTTTGCAGATGACACTAATATTGGACGTGTTGTGGACAGCGAAGGTTTTCAAAGCTTCAGAAGGATCTTGGACCAGCTGGAAGAATGGGGTAAAAAATAGCAGATAGAATTTAATGCAGACAAGTGTGAGGTGCTGCATTTTGGAAGGACAAACCAGAAAGGACATACACAGTGAATGGTCGGGCACTGGGGAGTGCAGCTGAACAGAGGGATACATAATTCCCTGAAAGTGGCATCACAGGTGGATAGGGTTGTCAAGTGAGCTTTTGGCATATTGGCCTCCATAAATTAAAGTATTGGGTGGTACAGAAGTTGGGATGTTATGGTGAAGTTGTATAGACATTGGTGAGGCCAAATTTAGGCTATTGTGTGCAGTTTTGGTCACCGAACTACAGGAAAGATATTAGTAAGATGGAAAGAGTGCAGAGAAGATTTACTGGGATGTTGCCTGAACTTAAGGAGCTGAGTTACAGGGAAAGGTTCAACAGGTTAGGACTTTATTCCCTGGAGCGGAGAAGAATGAGGGGAGATTTGATTGAGGTGTTTAAAATTATGAGGGGGAGAGACAGAGTAAATGTAGGTCGGCTTTTTCCACTGAGGGTGGGTGAGATATAAACCAGAGGACATGGGTTGAGGGTGAAAGGAGAGAAGTTTAGGGGGAGCATGAAGGGGACCTTCTTCACACAGAGAGTGGTGGGGGTGTGGAACGAGTTGCCAGCTGGTGGTGAATGCGGGCTCAATTTTAACATTGAAGAAGAATTTGGGCAGGTACATGGATGGGAGGGGTGTGAAGGGATATGGACTGGGTGCAGATCAGTGAGACGAGGCAAAAAGAATGGTGTGGCACAGACCCGAGGGCCTTTTCTGTGCTGTACCATTCTATGCTTCTAAATGGTTAAATGGAATGTTCTGATAGTATATTGTGTCCTAACATTATGTTGTTTTCAGAGAATGTGGGTGAGTTACGAGACATTCTGTTACTGATTCCTATCCTTTCTGTAGTCTTGCAATTAATTATCTCAAGTTGGTACTATAAAAGTAGGGACATTATGTTTCAACTTTACAAAATATCGATGAGTTGTAGCGAGGTCACTATGGCTACAGCTAAGTTATAGCCCTAAGGCTGTAGCTTGAATCCGCAGGAGAAGAAAGACACACACACCAGTAGATTGTATTTGACACTGAGTTTACTCAGTGGCAGCTCTGCCTTGCATAGTCAGCTTGGCCGCGTCACCACCTGGGCGTGGCTTGAGCAGGCCTGCTGCCGATAGGTTACCTCAGATGCCCGGGCCCCGATTGAGGCCCCTGCGATCCACCAGAGGTGATTGGCCAGTTTCACCGCTCAGCCAGCATGATGGTTTGCTGGTTGCCATGTTCAACGGCTATTTCCTGTGTCAGCCCGAGTCGCAGTCCGCTACAGAATATGCATTTGAAGTATTGTGTGTAGTTCTGGTCTAATGAATGCAGATCCAGCCTGTTCAGTCATTGTGGTGTATTCCTCAGGCCCTTCATCCCAGGTACTAACCTAAGGCAGCATTTCTAAAAAGCTTCCTCTGCAAGTATATTCTTAAATAAGGTTAAAACTTTATTAGAAAATCTTTATGAAAGTAAGGTTATTAACTGTCTGTTTCCCACCATGGCAATCGGCTGACCTGCTGACTCCCTCCAGCTTATTGACTGAAACTTTATGCAATACTCCACCAGTGGTCTCAGCATTGCCTGCACTAGGAATCTAATGGGTTTACTAGAATTTATGGATTGTTGTAATGAATGTCATCAAGCTCCTTGTTCAAATCAAGTTGGTTATGGAGGTGTGAGAAGCTTAATCCTTTGTTGCCACCAGAATTAAGGTAATTTCCAGTCTGAGTCATAAACTTGCAAAGCACAGACCACATGTTTGTTCATCTTGCCGGTTGAGTCCTAAACTAGCCATTCTCAAGATTCCTTTATTGTCATGAATAAAAACAATGAAATATTACATGAAATTTGCTTTCGTCTGTTGTAAGGTAGATAGATTTGCCATCAGCAGAAATTACCTGATGTGCCTCTTACTGTCAAAGAAATAGAAGCAAAAGAGAATTCTGCCAGTTTCCAAATGTCTTTCAATTCTCCTCCATCACTGCTATAGCCTCCGCAGTCACACAGAGTCCACTCCGAACCTCTGATACAATTGGGAAGCCCTCTGCAACCTCTCGCATCTCGCTACTAATACCAGGTAGCCCTTCATCCAGCCTCGAGCATTTTGCAGCTACGGCCCTCTTTGGACTCTCCAAATTTTATGGGCCCCCTTCCCTGTGAAGCAGTCATTCACTTGGTTTCTTCCATACTTCTACCAACTACCTAAAAAATATTTTATGATTTCAGTCTGTGGCTCCCCTTAAATTTGCTGTGCTTCCCCCTGCCCCGGGGGGGTCTGTTTGGACCCCTTTGAGAATGGCTTTATTAACCATTTTAATTCTATACCCATGGCCAAACTGACATTTCAAGGCCATTTGCAAAATGCTGGAATAGCACTTTGTATTCCGTCTTGGCAGTCTCTAACCAGACTTCCCAATTACTATTAGATCCCTCCCCACCACCCCCCCCCAGTCTGTCTTACCCAACCCCTCTTGTCTCCTTTCCTCCCGTTCCCCTCCCTTAGCCCCTCTCCCGATTCTCCCGACCACTCTCAGCTTCTTTCTCTTCTATCCTCCTGCCCTGTCTCCACCTCTTACCTGTAAGTCTGCATTCCTTCCCATTCCTCGCCGTATCTTTTTATTTGTGAATTCTTCTCCAAAACGTTGACTGCGTTTGACTTCCTCTGGATGCTGCGTAACCTTCTGAGTTTCTCCAGCACTTTTGTGCATTGTCCAAACTGGTTCCTCCAGTGAAGTGCCCAAGAATATTGGCCTTGTGCTTAACTTCTGTAAATATCTTTTACCATCCACTGTACAACACTGCTCTTCTCCCACCACTACCGTTTGGATGATCGGGATACCCAGTGAAATCAGGCGTTTGCAGAGATTTGGTATGACAACCTGAACTGCAACATTCATCTCTGACTCCATCTAGTGGTCAGGAGTGTCACTCGCCCATGATCGCCCTTTCCTGAAGATATTGTTACGGATTGAGTTAATAAAATTATGATAAAAAAAAATCTAAAAAAGGTATAGATTGTGGGGGTTTAGTGTAGGTACACTTCACAAACAGACATCTCAGTAATATTTTACAAACACATTAACATTTCACAAAAGACAGGCTGAGAAGGGTGCAGGCAAATGGGCCTAGCCCCCAAATCTAAATGGGTATGGACAAGTGGCTGAGGGTGGTGAATCTGTGAAATTTGTTGCCACATGCAGTTGTGGGGGCCAGGTCATTGAGTGTATTTAAGGCAGAGATTGATAGGTTCTTGATTAGCCAGGGCATCAAAGGTTTTAGGGAGAAGGCCGAGCAGTGGCAACTGGGTGGGGAAATGGATCAGCTCATGATTTAATGGCGGGGCAGACTCAGTGGGCTGAATGGCCTATTTCTGCTCCTATGTCTTATGGTCTTGTGTACGTGGTTTGAAAACTATTGGAGATAAATCTTAGGGACAGAATTTACAAGCATTTAATGAAGCATAATTGTCACAGCTTTGTGTGGGGAAGGTCATAGCCTAATTCTGTCCCTATGTCTTGTGATCCTTTGCTTTAAGTGTCTACCACAACTCTTACAGCTGACTAAAAGAAATTTTGTGTATTATTACATGACAATAAAAAAATCTTTCCAAAACTATTCTAGGCCAGGGCATATGAACTAAGGTGGCATCACCTATTTTACATTTGTCACACAGAGGATTTATGTCTAAATAAAAGCGAGACAATGTAACTGTAGACATATGTGCTCTGTGACCCACTTTAAATTCCAGCAAACGGGGGAGTCACGTGATGGAGTAGTGGTCGGTCGTGAAAACCAGCCCTCTCCAGGAAAATTGAAAAAAAGTTAGGAAAAAGCAAAGCATAACAAAAATAGAATATAAGAAATAGAAGATAAAGATACAGAGAAGAGAAAGAAGATGGCTTCCAAAAAGGAGAAAGTAAGAATAACTGGGAAAAAAAGAAGTTTAAAAGTCGCCAGGGAAAGAAGAAGGCCTTACCTGCACGAAGGAACAGGACGCTGTGGTGACGAGGAGCGCCTGGGCCTTGAGGTTAGTGCCTGCCCTACGGAGTCGCCACCCAGCAGCCGGTCGGTGCACTACAAAAATGGCTCTCAGAGCCAAACAAAAGTGCGCAATCAAAGGAGAAAGAGGACACCGTTGGGAGGGGGGCTCATCAGAGGAGTGGGCTGTGACAGAGCGAGCAGCTGAGGGACGCCCAACACCAGGGCTCTCAGCTGGAGGATAAGGAAGACAGCAGAAGAGGAGCGACGGAACAGACGTGGAAGATAGACGGAGGGAAGACCGACAAGAAGACCAACGTCAGGAAGCACAACAGACGAGCAGCCCAGGAGGGGAGGACCAGCAACAAGAGACCCAGCAAGATGAGGCCCAACAAAGAGATACAAACAGCTCATCAGGAAAAACAGAAGAGAAGAAGACACAAACACAGATACAGACACAGAAGAAGAGGAAGAAGAAGACCAAGATCTTCACAGAGAAATAGAAGGTAAAACTGATGGACAAAGAGAAATAAAAGATAATAAAGTATTTTTTGAAGAACACATGAGATCACTAAAAGAAAGGTTGTCATTGGAGTTTAATGCAATTAAAAGGAAAATGAAAAGAACAGAAGATAAAATGCAAAGGTTAGAACTGGTCATGACAGAAATAGGGAAAAGAGTAGAGAATGTGGAAGAGCGGGAAACGGCTGTAGAAATGGAATTGGAAGTGACAAAAAAATTAAAGAGACACAAGAAAATTGATATGTTGGAAAATTATAGTAGGCGAAACAACATAAAAATAGTGGGCCTGAATGAGGGTGAAGAAGGCACAAATATGAAGGAATTTATAAAAGGATGGATCTCGAAGGTCCTGGGAACGACAGAAAGGCAGGAAGGAAAGGAAATAGAAAGGGCACACAGAACACTAGCTCCGAAACCGCAGACACATCAAAAACCAAGATCCATCTTAGTAAAATTTTTGAGATACACGACAAGAGAAAATATACTGGAGCGGGCAAGGAATAAACCATTGGAATACAAGGGTCAAAAAATATTTTTTTACCCAGACATAAGTTTTGAACTTTTAAAGAGGAGGAAGGAATTTAATATAGCGAAATCAACTTTATGGAAAAAAAGGTTATAAATTCATATTAAGACATCCAGGCATGCTTAAAATATTTATACCCGGGGAGAAAAACAGACTGTTCTCGGATCCAGAGAAAGCGCAAGAATTCGCAGAACGTTTGCAGGACAGGAGAAGAGATGAAGAGATCTAACAAGAATGAAGAATGGCGATAAAGTATATATAAAGATGTAAAACAATGTATATGTAGAGAACTAAAGAGGGAAAATAGAAGGGAAGGAAGGAAGTAAGGGGGGGGAAGAAGAGAGAGAGCTTTGTTATATGTGTTTTTTTAAAGTTTTCTGGCGAGGGCTGGGTAGAGGGGGAATAACCGTCACTGCAAAATCAGTTGGCGCTGCGAACAAGATTGCAATCCAAATGGAAAGGGGAGTTGTGGTTGCCCGGCAAGGGATATGGGGCAACTCAGAGAGGGGGGGAAACTTTTGGGGTTAAGGTATGAGTGGATGTGGGAACTGCAGAGGTACTTTATGTCTTAAATGTGTTGTCATTTATTAAGTGTAATAAGAGAAAACTAAGAGATGTAAATAGGGAAAAAGGAGATGGAGGTGGAAAAGAGGTGTATGCAAGATATAAGATGGCCATGTTGAACTATATGACTATAAACATTAATGGAATACATGACCAAATTAAAAGGAAGAGGCTACTAAAATTATTGAAGAAGGAAAAAATAGATATAGCATTTGTGCAGGAAGCGCATCTAACTGAAGCACAATATAACAAACTAAAGGGAGACTGGGAGGGACACGTAACAACAGCATCCTATAATTCAAAAGCCAGAGGTGTAGCCATACTGGATAACAAAAATGTACCAATCAAAATAGAGGAGGAAACAATAGATCTGGCAGGGAGGTATGTAATGATAAAATACTTAGAATTTTGGAATTTGCTCAATATATATGCGACTAACGAGAAGGATCAAAAGTTTATGCAGGATATTTTTTTGAAGATTGCAGACACACAAGGAAATATATTGATAGGAGGGGATTTTAACCTTAATTTGGACCCAATGTTGGATACAACTGGACAAAAGACTAGTAAAAAGAATAAAGTAGCCAAATTTATGGTTAAATCAATGCAGGAAATGAAACTTATGGATATATGGAGGAGGCAACACCCAAGAAAGAAAGAATTTTCATATTATTCGAGTAGGCACAAAACTTACTCAAGGATTGATATGTTTTTGTTGTCAGCCCATATTCAAGGGAGAGTTAGGAAAACTGAGTATAAAGCTAGATTACTATCTGATCATTCACCCCTGTTATTAGCAATAGAACTGGAGGACATCCCACCAAGAACATAGAGATGGAGGTTAAACTCCATGCTACTTAAAAGGCAGGAATTTAGGGAGTTTACTGAATGCCAAATTAAAACATATTTTGAAATAAACACAAGATCAGTGAAAGACAAATTTATATTATGGGACGCGATGAAAGCCTTCATTAGAGGGCAGATAATAAGTTATGTAACTAAGATGAAAAAGGATTACAATCAGGAAATAGAGCAAATGGAAAGGGAGATAGTAAGTACAGAAAAGGAATTAGTAAAAAGGGATGGTGTAATGAAAAGGAGAGAATTGGTGGACAAAAAAATTAAATACGAAACATTACAAACGTACAAGGTGGAGAAGAACATAATGAAAACAAAGCAAAAGTGTTATGAATAGGGAGAAAAAACACATAAAATATTAGCCTGGCAACTTAAAACAGAACAAGTTAAAAGAACGATACTGGCATCAAGGAAAAAGGACAAACAAATTACATATAATCCAACAGAGATTAATTAAAATTTTAAGGAATTTTATGAACAATTGTATCAAACTGAGAACGAGGGGAAAGATGATAAAATAGAGGAATCTTTAGTTAAAATTGAACTGCCAAAATTGAAGAGGAACAAAACAAACTAATAAAACCATTTGAAATAGAGGAAATACAGGATATATTAAAAAAGCTGCCGAACAATAAAACACCTGGAGAGGATGGATTTCCAATAGAATTCTATAAAACATTTAAAGAGTTATTAATTCCTCCTCTCCTGGAAGTAATGAACCAGGTAGAAGAAACACAAAACTTGCCAGATTCATGTAAGACAGCAATAATTACAGTAATACCAAAGACGGGGAAAGATCCACTAACACCAGCATCATATAGACCAATATCTCTACTTAACTCAGACTATAAGATACTAGCTAAATTATTAGTAAACAGATTGCCCGACTGTGTACCAAAAATAGTAAAACAAGATCAAACTGGATTTATTAAGAAAAGACGAACAACAGACAATGTCTGCAAACTTATTAATCTAATCCACGCAGTTCAAGGAAATAAGAAACCAACAGTGGCTGTTGCTCAAGACGCAGAAAAAGCCTTTGACAGAGTAGAGTTGAATTACTTATTTAAAGTGTTACAGAAGTTCAATCTACCAGAAAAATATATAAATTGGATTAAAGGATTGTACAATGGACCGTTGGCGAAGATAACAGTAAATGGATATGTATTGAGTCACTTTAAATTAAGTAGGTCAACTTGACAGGGATGTCCATTATCCCCCTCATTGTTTGCCTTAGCAATAGAACCTTTGGCAGAACTGATAAGAATAGAAAATAAAATAAAAGGAATAAAAATAATGGAGAAGGAGTATAAAATCAGCTTATTTGCAGATGATATCATAGAAAACCTAACAAAACCAGGGGTATCAGTAAAGGAATTACATAAGAAATTGAAGGAATATGGAGAAATATTGGGGTACAAGATCAACGGAAATAAAAGTGAAGCGATTCAAATGAGTAATGCAGACTATATAGAATTTTAAAAAGAATCACCATTTAAATGGCAAACGCAAGCAATCCGATACCTAGGGATCAGGTTAGATAATAACTTAAGCCACTTGTACAAACTAAATTATCAGCGACTGATAAATTATCAGCCACTAACCCTAAAGAAATTGCAGGAAGAATTTCCACTAACGTTGATAGGGAGGGTAAACTGCACTAAAATGAATGTGTTCCCAAGGATACAATACTTATTTCAAACATTACCAATTCCTTTAACAGAAAAATTCTTTAAGGGACTAAAGAGAATAATAAGGTAATTCTTGTGGAAAGGAAGGTATCGAAGGGTAGCATTAGATAAATTAGCAGAGAGGTATAACCAAGGTGGTTTACAGTTACCAAATTTTAGAAATTATTATAGAGCCACACAATTAAGGATTTTATCAGATTTTTTTACCAGACAAGGGAAAAACCAGACTGGACTAAGATAGAACTAGATGAAATAGGGGAAAATGTACCAGAACATATACTTTATAAGTGGGTTGAAAAGCTGGTGCAATATAAAAACTCACCAGTACTGCATCATTTACTTAATAAATGGAAGAAGATCGAAGGAGTCACGTGATGGAGTAGTGGCCGGACGGTGAACTCTAGCCCTCTCCAGAAAAGTCGGGAAAAACAAGAGAAAATACAAAGGCACAGAAATACAAGTTAAAGAAAAGTGAGTATAAAGGTGGAAAGAAGATGGAGACAAAAGAAGAAAAATCAAAATCAACGGTAAGAAGAGAGGAAGAGAAGACAACGGAGGAAAAAGGTGAAGGCCTTACCTGTCCGAAGAGGCCCGCTGTGGAGAGAGGAGCCCACTACCTCAGGTCGGTAGAAAAAGAACTACATCAATGGCTCACAGAGCCGAGTAAAAGTGCGCAACCGCGCATGCGCGAGGAGTCGCGCATGCGCGATGCGCATGAAAAAAAACACACCGACGGGAGGGGGTACCAGCTGGGGAGTCGATCTCCACAGCCGGCAACGACAGCTGCAGAACACCTGCAGCAAGAAGAGACCACAGAAAACAATGAAAACAAGAAAGAAGAGAAGGAAAGGGCAACAAAGAAACAACAGATGGCCAACCCAGAGGAAGAAGAAGAGGAAGAATACAGTGAAATAGATGAAGGGAAAGGCAAGGTAAAGGATATACTTGCTCTTGTTAGAGGATACATGGAGTCATTTAAAGAATGGCAAACACAGGAATTCAATGATTTAAGAAGAAGAATAAACAACACAGAAGAGAAAGTGAATAAAATAGAGATGACCTTAACGGAAATGGGGAAAAAAATGGACAAGATGGAAGAACGGGCAATAGCAGCAGAAATGGAGGTAGAAAACTTAAAAAAGAAATTGGAGGAATCTAATAAAAAAACTAAAGAGACACAAGAACTACTAGCTCAAAAAATAGATATAATGGAAAATTATAACAGAAGAAATAACATAAAGATAGTGGGCCTTAAGGAAGATGAAGAAGGCAAGAATATGAGGGAGTTTATAAAAGAGTGGATCCCTAAGACCCTAGGATGTCCAGAACTACAGCAAGAAATGGAAATAGAAAGGGCACATAGAGCATTGGCCCCTAAACCACAACCACAACAAAAACCAAGATCTATTGTAGTAAAATTCCTAAGATATACTACAAGAGAAAAGGTACTGGAGAAGACAATGGAAAAAGTAAGAGAGGGCAACAAACCACTGGAGTATAAAGGGCAAAAAATCTTCATTTATCCAGATATAAGTTTTGAACTCCTAAAGAAGAGAAAAGAGTTCAATACAGCAAAGGCGATTTTATGGAAGAAAGGGTATAAATTTACACTGAAGCATCCTGCGGTATTGAAAATATTTATACCAGGACAACAAAACAGACTGTTCTCGGATCCAGAAGAAGCACGAAAATTTGCAGAACAATTACAAAAATAGACTGAGGGATGAAGACGGGTAATGAGAGTAAAAATGATCACGATTAATATGTATGTGGGTAAAGACAAAAATAGACTGAGGGATGAAGACAGGTAATGAGGGTAAAAATGACCACGATGGGCATACGTGAAAGTATCTGTAATTAGAGGAAAACATAGATAGTATAGACAAGAATTAATAAGGGAAGGTAATGGAATAGAGAGAATAAGGAGGGAATTAAAAGAGTGACCTTTGTGACATATGAAAAGTGAAATCTTTTCTGGGGGGGCTGGGTGGGGGAAAAGAGCGTCACTGCAAAATCAGTTGACGCTTGCGAGTGGATTTGCAAATCCAAATGGAGAGGGGAGATGTGGTTGTCCGACAAGGGATAAAGGACAACTCAGGAGGGGAAGGGGAGATTGGGGATAAAGAAGATAGAAATAGGAGAATAAGGAAAATGTTGGATGTTGTAGGAATGTTGTCTGGTAAAGAGTTGAAAATAAGAAAACAGAAATGGAAAAGGAGGAAAGGTAATGATGGAAAAACGGAAAGAGAAGATAAACAAAATATAAAATGGCTACGCTGAACTATATGACTTTAAATATTAATGGAATACATAACCAAATTAAAAGGAAGAAACTACTAAATTTACTGAAAAAGGAAAAAATAGATATAGCATTTGTCCAAGAAACACACTTAACTGAATTGGAGCACAAGAAATTAAAGAGAGATTGGGTAGGACATGTAACAGCAGCATCGTATGATTCAAAAGCAAGAGGAGTGGCTATATTAATTAGCAAAAATGTGCCATTTAAAATAGAAGAGGAAATAATAGATCCAGCAGGGAGATATGTTATGATAAAATGTCAGATATATTCGGAGCTTTGGAATCTACTTAATATATATTCACCTAACGAAGAAGATCAAAAGTTTATGCAAGATATCTTTTTGAAGGTAGCTAATAGGCAAGGGAACATACTAATAGGAGGGGATTTCAATCTGAATTTGGATCCAAATATGGATAAAACGGGGAAAAAAATTAACAGGAAGAACAAAGTAACCAAATTTATAATTAAATCAATGCAAGAAATGAAACTTGTGGACATATGGAGGAAACAAAACCCAAAAGAAAAGGAATACTCATACTACTCGACTAGACATAAAACATACTCAAGAATAGACCTATTTTTGTTATCAGCTAGTATGCAGGATAGAGTAAGAAAAACAGAATATAAAGCGAGAATGCTATCGGACCATTCACCCTTAATACTGACAGTAAAGCTAGAGGACATCCCTCCAAGAATGTATAGATGGAGATTAAACCCCATGCTACTTAAAAGACAGGATTTTAGAGAATTTATTGAAAAACAATTAAAAATGTACTTTGAAGTAAATACGGAATCAGTGGAAGATAAGTTTATACTATGGGACGCAATGAAAGCATTCATTAGAGGACAAATAATAAGTTATGCAACCAAGATGAAGAAGGACTATAATCAGGAAACAGAGCAGTTGGAAAGGGAAATAGTAAACATAGAAAAAAAATTAGCAATAAAGGAAGATACAACCAAAAGAAGAGAATTGGCGGATAAAAAAATAAAATATGAAACATTACAAACATATAAGGTGGAGAAGAATATAATGAAGACAAAACAGAAATATTATGAACTAGGTGAAAAAACACACAAAATCTTAGCATGGCAGCTTAAGACAGAACAAACTAAGAAAATGGTATTGGCAACAAGGAAAAAAGACAAACAAATTACATATAATCCAAAAGAAATTAAGGAAAACTTCAGAGAATTCTATGAACAATTATACCGAACTGAAAACGAAGGGAAAGAAGGGAAAATAGAGGAATTTTTGACTAAAATTGAACTACCAAAACTACAAATAGAGGAACAAAATAAATTAACAGAACCATTTGGAACAGTAGAAATACAAGAGATAATAAAAAAATTACCAAATAATAAGACACCAGGAGAGGATGGACTCCCAATAGAATTCTACAAAACATTTAAAGATCTATTAATACCGCCCCTCCTGGATGTAATCAACCAGATTGATGAGACACAAAACTTACCAGATTCATGTAAAACAGCAATAATTACAGTGATACTAAAACAAGGGAAAGATCCACTCTCACCAGCGTCATATAGACCAATATCTCTGCTCTACACAGATTATAAGATAATAGCTAAACTATTAGCAAGCAGATTAGCAGAACAGGTACCGAAAATGGTAAATTTAGACCAAACTGGATTTATCAAAAAAAGACGCACAACAGACAATATTTGTAAATTTATTAACTTAATTCATGCAGTAGAAGGAAATAAAGCACCTGCAGTAGCAGTTGCTTTAGACGCAGAGAAGGCCTTCGACAGAGTAGAATGGAATTACTTGTTCAAAGTATTGCAAAAATTCAGTCTACCGGAGAAGTATATTAATTGGATTAAAGCATTATATAAGGGACCGTTAGCGAAAGTGACAGTAAATGGACATGTATCAAAGCAATTTAACTTAAGCAGGTCAACGCGGCAGGGATGCCCACTATCACCATTATTGTTTGCGCTAGCTATAGAACCACTAGCAGAATCGATAAGAATAGATAATAATATAAAAGGAATAAAAATAAAAGACAGGGAATATAAAATCAGTCTATTTGTGGATGATGTGATAGTGTACTTAACAGAACCAGAACTATCAATAAAAGAACTATATAAGAAATTGAAGGAATATGGAGAAGTGTCGGGATACAAGATAAACGTAAATAAAAGTGAAGCAATGCCTATGAATAACGCGGATTTCTCAAAATTTAAGAAGGAATCCCCATTCAGATGGCAAACGCAGGCAATAAGATACCTAGGTGTACAAAAATCTAGGCCAATTATATATACTCAATTACAATCCATTAATGAAAAAATTACAGGACGATTTAGAGCATTGGAAAGAGCTACCACTAACACTGATAGGAAGGATAAACTGTATTAAAATGAACATTTTTCCAAGGATACTATACTTATTTCAGGCATTGCCAATACAACTGACAGAAAAATTCTTCAAAGAGTTAAAGAAAATAATAAGGAAATTTTTATGGAAAGGGGGGAAACCGAGGATAGCACTAGATAAATTAACAGAATGGTATAAACAATGGTATAAACATGAGATAGACAACAGACTCGCCAAGGCAAATAGCGCCTTTGGAAGACTACACAAAAGAGTCTGGAAAAACAACCAACTGAAAAACCTCACAAAGATAAGCGTATACAGAGCCGTTGTCATACCCACACTCCTGTTTGGCTCCGAATCATGGGTCCTCTACCGGCACCACCTACGGCTCCTAGAACGCTTCCACCAGCGTTGTCTCCGCTCCATCCTCAACATCCATTGGAGCGCTTACACCCCTAACGTCGAAGTACTCGAGATGGCAGAGGTCGACAGCATCGAGTCCACGCTGCTGAAGATCCAGCTGCGCTGGATGGGTCACGTCTCCAGAATGGAGGACCATCGCCTTCCCAAGATCGTGTTATATGGCGAGCTCTCCACTGGCCACCGTGACAGAGGTGCACCAAAGAAAAGGTACAAGGACTGCCTAAAGAAATCTCTTGGTGCCTGCCACATTGACCACCGCCAGTGGGCTGATAACGCCTCAAACCGTGCATCTTGGCGCCTCACAGTTTGGCGAGCAGCAACCTCCTTTGAAGAAGACCGCAGAGCCCACCTCACTGACAAAAGGCAAAGGAGGAAAAACCCAACACCCAACCCCAACCAACCAATTTTCCCTTGCAACTGCTGCAATCGTGTCTGCCTGTCCCGCATCGGACTTGTCAGCCACAAACGAGCCTGCAGCTGACGTGGACTTTTTACCCCCTCCATAAATCTTCGTCCGCGAAGCCAAGCCAAAGAAGAAGAAGATAAACAAGGAGGCTTACAACTGCCAAACTTTAAAAATTATTATAGAGCCGCACAATTAAGATACCTATCAGATTTTTATCAAACAAGGGAAAAGCCAGATTGGACTAGATTAGAATTAGATAAAATAGGGGAAAAGATACCTGAAGACATATTATATAAATGGGACGAAAAATTGGTACAACATAGAACTTCTCCAGTATTACACCATCTCCTCAATATATGGAAGAAGATTCATGTAGAAAGAAATAAAACAAATTATCAATTACCAAAGCTAATATTGACGCAAAATAAGCTACTCCCTTTTACAATAGACAACATTTCCTTTAGAAAATGGGAAAAAAAAGGGATTAAAAGAATAGAAAATTGTTTTTCAGGAAGTAGATTCTTATCCTTTGAACAAATGAGAGATAAGTACAATATAACTGGAGATACAGCGCTGGCATATTACCAACTGAGATCCTACTTGAAAGATAAATTAGGAAGCAATTTGAGTTTACCAGAGGGAAGTAACCTTGAATATGTGATTACAGATACAATGTTAATCAAAAGATTTATAACAAATATGTATATTAAACTGCAAGAAAAGGAGAATGAGGAAACAAATGGTAAAACTAAACAAAAATGGGAGCAAGATTTAAATATAAAGATAAAAAAGGAAACATGGGAGAAATTATGTTCTGGAACGATGAGAAATACAATAAATACGAGGCTGCGTATGATACAATATAATTGGTTACACAGACTATACATTACACCGCAAAAGTTAAATAAATGGGACCCAACAGTATCTGATAGATGTTTTCGATGTAAAAAAGAAAGGGGAACAACAATTCATGCAATCTGGACATGTGAGAGAGTAGAAAAATTTTGGGATGATCTCAATCAGATATTAAATAAAATAACAGAAAACAATATACCAAAGAATCCAGAGATCTTTCTCCTAAGTAACATAAAAAATAAAGAATTTGGAATTGACTTGGAAGATGCACAAAAAAGATTTGTTAAGATAGCCCTAGCCGTAGCAAAAAAATGTATTATGTCAACCTGGAAATTGGAAGATAATTTGAAAATACAACAATGGTATATAGAAATGAATAGATGTATTCCATTAGAAAAAATAACATATAGTTTAAGAAATAATATGGAAATATTCGAACAAGTATGGGAGCCTTACATTAAATACAATAGCGAAAACCTACCGGGGACAAATATTACCTAAGTTGATGGAAGGAGAAGGAAAGAAAAGAATGGACTCTAGAATTTCTGGTGTATTTTTGTTGAATGACAACATTGTCTGACTGAATTAATGCAACCTAGATTGTATACCTAAAATGGATGAGAGGGGGGGGGTGGGGGGTGGCTTGGGAGGAGGGAGGGGGGGGAGAAAAAGTCACTGTAAATGTGTGAAAAAGAAAAAGTGTATATCATGGCTATTGTGATTTATGGTGTGAAAAATAAAAAAATTTAAAAATAAATAAATAGATAGATAGATAGATAGATAAATAAATGGAAGAAGATCCACTTAGAAAGGAAAAATACGAATGATCAAATACCAAAATTATTATTGACACAAAAATCCGCTAATCCCTTTTAGAATAGACAACCTTTCCGTTAGAGCACACATGTCAAACTCTGGCCTGCGGGCCAAATTTGGCCCGCGATATAATTATATTTGGTCCGCAAGATCATTTCAAAAATGTATTAGAGGTGGCCCGCCCTGCAGCGAGAGCCGATGCTATTTTTTTGGTAATGTCAACCCCAACCATCCTCCCCCTTCATTGCACATCCTTCCCCATTGTAACACGAGAAATTGTAACACGAGAAGTCTGTAGATGTTATCAGCTGGCAAGCCAGTTGGAAGGCACCCCGCACAACCAGTCACTTCTCCCACCTGTCGAGTGATGCGGCGGATTGGCGAGCGCCTGTGATTTCCTGTCGGCGCGATGGGCACCGGACAGCATGAGCCCTGCGCGACTGGCACCGGACGGCCCTTCCACAACGCGAGCGCACTTCTCCCGGTCGCCACGGCCTTCAGCGCTTGCACCCACGCGGACCCCAGGGACGGCTGGTTCGGCCCTGCACGTGAAGAGAGAGATGGTGGCTGTCCGCAAAGGCTGATCGGCAGCGCGCTGGGCCTGAGTGGGTGGGTAAGCAGGGGTGGGCAGAGGGTGTAGGTGAGGAGTAATGGGCAGGGGAAGTTATGGTGGTGTGAGGGGCAGTTAGAGGGAGGGATGAGTAGAAGGAGGGGTGGATAGGGAAGAGGTAAAAGGGGAGGGGCAGGGCGAGTAGGGGAGGGGTGATTAGAGGGTGAGAGACGGGTAGAGGGAGGAACAGGTTGAGGGGAGAGGCAGTAGAGGGGTGTGTATAGGATGGGGTGGGTAGAGGCAGACGAGTGGAGTGAGGGGTGAGTAGAGGTTGGGTAAAGAACTGGTCAGGTAGAGGGATGGTGGGTCGAGGGTGAATAGAGGCCTAGAGCCTGAGGAGTGAGCAGGAAATGCTGAGTCCTGATGCAGGCCAAAATGGACACAGCCTGTGAATACTGACTACATCTCCACAGGGACCAAATAGGTTTCCCTCAGGTCAAGCAAAGGGTGAACTTGAGCTACCTACTCCTGACCTGTAACATTATCCTCCTAAAGTTATATCCTAAAGTTTAACATTACATATGTTGAAAGAAGAGAAAACATGCAGACGTTGTTGAAAATTTTCAATGAATATTTAGTTCGGCCCTCGACTTAGTCCAAGTTTTTAATTTTGGCCCTCCGTGAATTTGAGTTTGACACCCCTGCTTTAGAGAATGGGAGAGAAAAGGAATCAAAAGGATATAAAACTGTTTTTTGGGAAATAATTTATTAAAATGTGAACAGTTGAAGTAGAAATATGGAATAACTCACGGTACAATGTTTGCATATCCTCAATTGAAAGCCTATTTAAAGGATAAATTGGGAAACAGCTTGAGATTACCTGAAGGAAACAGCTTTGTATACGTGATTACAGATTTATAACCAACATGTACATTAAGCTGCAAGAGAAGGAAAATGAAATAAACTATAAACCTAAGCAGAAGTGGGAAAAGGATTAAACATAAAGATAAAAAATGAAGTATGGGAAAAGTTGTGTTCTGGAACTATGAAGAATATAATAAACACAAGGTTACGCATGATACAGTATAATTGGTTGCACAGGGTATATATCACTCCTCTAAAATTAAAAAAATGGGATTCAACATTATTGGATAGATATTTTCGCTGTAAGAAGGAAATGGGAACAACATTACATGCAAATTGGGCATGTATGAAAGTAAATAAGTTTTGGGAAGAATTAAATCAGATACTAAATAAAATAACATACCAAAAAACCAGAGATATTTCTTTTAAGTAACATAAGAAGTAGAGAATTAGGCCTCAAATTGGATAAAGTGCAAAAAAAATTCATTATGATCGCCTTAGCGATAGCAAAAAAATGTATAATATCAATTTGGAAAATGGAAGAGAGCCTGAGAGTACAGCAATGATACATAGAAATGAATAAATGTATTCCATTGGAAAAAATAACATATAATTTAAAAAATAAAGTCACAATGTTTAAACATATTTGGGAACCGTACATGGAACATATCAGAGAGAGCGTGCCTAAGACCTCCATCCCCTAAAATGAGAATGAAAATGATAAGACAAAACGACTAGATTCAGTGTGTAATAAATAAATGACGCATTTTTCTTGTTTATTTTCCTTTGTGTGAAGATATTGTTTTATGGTTTTATTGTATTGTATATGTTGAATATTTTTGGGTTTTGGAGGGGGGTGGGTAGAGGGGAGGGAGGGAAAGGGGGGGAAAAAAGGGGAGAAAAGACCTCTGTGTAAATTTAATGAGAAACACTTGTATATATTTTGGTTGATATGGTTCATACTGTGAAAAATAAAAAATTATTTAAAAAAAATTCCAGCAACCAATGCAAAGGAAGTTGTGGTAATCAAATTACAAATGGTCTCAAACCTCATCGGACAATGAAAGATTCGAATCCTGCTCCCAGGCATTCTTGATTTTAAATAGTGGGGCTAGTTTTAGAGCAGCCAAATGATCATAAATAAGAGATATTAAGCCTTTATGGGAAGATTGCAGATAAAAAAAAGCGTGAAGAACAACTGCCTTTGGAATTCCAGGAAAATCACGGATGTGAGGTTGACCAAAGTATCTACTTTTGTAAATATCTAAAATAAAAAGTTTTCGGTAAATTAAATTTTACCACCAATTGATCGAAAGATACAAAAGGGGGTTGTAGGTCAATTGGGTGGGGCAGGCTTAAAAGGCCTGTTTCTGTGCTGTATGTGTAAATTTAAAAAAATAGATGATTTATGTTTGAACCAAGATTGTGTTGAGTTCTGGAGTGAAGTGGCCCCTGGTGAAATCCATCTGAGGCCATTCCTTATGGCTGTCTTTGAATGCCCTTAAGGCGATGGTGAACGAGCATCTGGAAGCATTGCAGTCCTTCCGGGTAGATTTAGATCCAGGGATGATATAATTTTTCCAAGTTCTGACTTGCTTCTCCCACGTGTCAGTGCCCTCAACCTCTGTGGTGGTGGGTTTGGAAAGTTGGATACCATGTCATCAAAGCAGAGGCTAGAGGTTGGTGGGGGGGGGGTTGGTGGTGGTGAAATGACCGTCTTCTGTTTTCTGCCTCACTTGGTGGGGCATTTAACCTCTGAATTAATGAGCAATCAATAATTATCAATGTAATTAAAATGTTCCTTGGAGGCAGATTCTGCTCAGCCAATTTAATCTGAGGTAAGATGCAAAGGTATTCTTCTCAACATAATTTTTCCTTCCTGGAGACTCCCATTGGAAACTGAGAACTGATTCCCTTTTATCTTTGCACAGATGTTGAGTGTACCTTCAAAGTGATGCTAAACCATAGAAACAATCTCTCTCCTGAGTGCAGCCAGTGCTGGCACAGCGATTAGCTGTTTGTGATTTCTTTTTTAGACCACAATTAACCTCTAGCATTAAAGCATGAAACTCATCCTGATTTTATGCCGTTTTGGTATTCAAAGCCAGCATCTTCCTCTCCATTTCTGTAGCTAGTTTGGAACATTCCAGGTGGTGTCCTGGACTTTTGGAGCCGGCACTGCTTGTGTTGCTCTTGTCATCTCCTGCACAGTTAGGAGAAAGGGTATGAACCATGTCTGTGCAGGCTTGCTGTGCTTGCTTCAGAGATCTGAGCCTGCTCCTGGACTGTAGCCATTTGCCTGCTAGAATGGGTGTGCCTGATGACTCCATTTCTCAACTCTGATATTCCCTTACTTGGCAGTGAAACAAGTTAGTTTTGTTTGCCACACCACTGACCCGCTCTTCCCCCCCCCCCCCCACCCCCCCACCATTTCTTTTAAAATTTTGTATGCATTTCCACCCTTGCGTTTCATCAGAAAGGAACAATGATTTCTTTACTGTTACTAGTGTTCCCAGGAACTTTGCAGCTAGAATACTTTGTCATTCTGAGAACGTGGGCGCCACTAGTGAGGGTGTCATGTATTGTCCACTCTGAGTTGCCCTGAGAAGAAAGTGCTACATTTTACAAACTTCAGCACAGTGAAGGGGGTAGCAGCTGTGAGACTGGCTGCAGCTTAATTTTTTGGGCCATTTCCAAAGTGGCTTCTTCCAATCACTTGTGTCACCTGTATGTTAGATCCAGGGACACAGGCCTAACTTCACAAGACCACCACAGATATTGTTCTACTATTGATTCAGAGCTTTTTAAACACTGTGCCCAATTGTGAATATTTAGTGCTTTGTGCCTTTTTATATAATTTTTTTAAATTTAGACATACGGCGCGGTATGCTCTTTTCGGATCACTTCAAGATGTTGATGTTTTACTGACTTTGTTTCAAGCCGTATTTTATATTTTACTTCATTGATGGCCAGACGTGCAATTTCGATGAAATGGAAAGAAAATACTCCACCTACACACGCACAATGGCGAAAGGTCTTGCTTAACTCGAGAAAAAAAAATCAGATAGCTATCAAGGATTCAAACGTGGCGTTCCAAAAGACATGGGCCCAATTTATGGACTATTGTTATTACCTCAAGAATTTGTGTTGTTGTGGAATTTTGGCGCGATGCTGTCCCTCTCCAAGTCGGAGTCACTTGATTCATACACGTCAACGTTAAACTTTGCTTAGAGGAAGGGGGTTTGGAAATTATTTTTTATTTTCTCCTTTTGGAATATTTTTTCATTGTTAAATTTTACTTCATTGTCTTGATTGTGCTCTGGATTTCCTTATTCTGAGAATATTTTGAAAAATTATTTTTTCTAAAATCTTGTAGCACATTGGATAAATCCCAGCTCCGAGCCCTGGTTCTCACGAGCCTGTTTGGGTCCTTCGACCGCAAGTCGCCAACATCCTGCAGCCTGTGAGGATCCCTCACTAGTCCACTGCCATGGTCATCTTCACTGTAGGATCATCTTACAGATATCATAGTTAAAAAAGTGACTCCTGGTAGTGTAGTCGACTCTTCCATGGTGTCAGAGCAGTCTCTGATCCATGTAACAAGGGGGACGTTCAAGAACCTGATGGCTGTTGGAAAGAAGCTGTTCTTGAACCTAGAACTTCTGGTCTTCAGAAAAAAAAATCAGATAGCTGTCTAGTACTTTTATACTTCCTACCCAAAGGTAGCAGAATTGTGTATTGCGTATTAATGTATGTGTGTGTGCAGAGGTCCAAACACGTGTACAAATTTGAACATGGTTAGTTGATATGGAAGGTTAGGGCACACAGGATAGGAAGCCAACGAGCAAATTAGCTCAGTGACAAGAGTCAGAGAGTAGGTGTAAAGGGGAGTTTAACAGACTGAAAGCCTATGACCAGGATTTGGTACCGGGCCCCTTGATTCTTGTAATATACATAAATGATTTGGACAAGGATGTTTGTGGTGAGGTAAATTTTCTGATGACACTAAAATAATGTGCTACATTGGACAGTGGAAAAGGTTACCTGGGTTTGCAACAGGATCTAGGTCAGATGGAGAACTGGACCAAGGAATGACAGATGCAGTTCAACTCCAAGAAGTGCAAGGTTCTGCATGTGAGTAAATCTAACAAGGCCAGAACTTGGTCAGTAACAACAGTTCCCTAAAGTGTTTTGGAGCAGAGGGACATGGCTCTTTAACGATGACAGCATAGGTAGAGGGAGAAGCAAAGAGAGCATTTGGGACGATTGCCTTCATCGGTTGGTGCATAGAATAAATGAGGTGTTATGATGAAGTTAAACTAGACGTGGGTGAGGTCACACTTGGAATATTGTGTGTAGTTAAAGTCACCGAGCTGTAGGAAGGATATTATAAAGATGGAAAGATACAGAAGAGGTTTGTGGGTTTGTTGCCAGGATTAGGGAAGTTGATGGCATAGTTCCTTCAGGGGGTTGGGCACCATGGAACAAACTGCCAAATAAAGTGGTAGAGGCAGCTTCGTTAGTTTCCTTTAAGAAATGGATAATTCCATGAGTGAGAGGGATTTGGAGAGCTCTGGGCCTAATGCGGGTGTGGGACTAAAGCAGGAAGGCATGTTGTTCCACATGGACAAGCTGGGCTTGAGGGCTTGTTCCTGTGATGTAAGACTCTATGTATGTGACAATAAACTTCATTCATCCCTTTTGAAAGTTTCTGGGCCACTTTTAAAGCTGGCTGCTTTTTCTGAAATGAAATTCTCTGTACCTCTCGAGTGAACCATGAGTTGCCATTATCTCAGTTATTGGATCAGAAGATTAACTTTGGTGCTTTAACCATATTTTATCAACCTTGGTAAAATAGTCTGTCCCTTCATGATGAATCAGCCAGCCAGAGAGAGAATTGTGAATAGGCAGGAAACCGCACTGTTTATGCTGCTGGTGTTAACTCTTTGGAGCTTTTACCCTCTTACAAATACCACCTGGAACTTACTCATTTCACTTGGGAATCTGCAGGGGTCGTCCGTCTACTGTATCCGGTGCTCCAGCTGTGGTTTCCTCTACAATGAAGAGACTGGCCACAGACTGGGAGCCTCGGCTCTGTCCGCCACAATGGCGTGGATCTCCCCGAGGCCACCCATTTCAATTTCTCGTCCAATTCCCTTGCTGACATGTCTGTCCATGATCTCTCACAAATTGGAGGAATATCTTCCGACTGGGCACTCTCCAACCAGATGGCATTAATATTGCCTTCTCAGGTCCCCTCTCCCCCCCTCCTTCCGCCAGTTCTGTCTCTTTCCCTGTCTCCTTTCACACAGACAAAATCAATTCTCATCTCTCCCCTGATCATGTCCAATTAACACCTTTTGTTGGTCTGAACTCCTCCCCCAGTGAAGTTATTCCCACTGTCTCTATTCTGAGATGTTCTGTTTTTTTGCTCATTCTTCTTATTCCTTAAGAAGGACCAGCTGAGATCCTAGAGCATTTTGGTGTGTTTTTTTAAAAGCCTGCAGACCTTTGTGTTTCACTCTCCCGGAACTTTCCTCCCATGTTAGCGGGTGTGCCAAGGCGTGCTTTGTCCATGCCAGAATGCTCTTAAGGAGGTGATGTTCAGCCACCTCCTGGATCAGTGCAGAACTTGCTGCAAAGTTATTCCCACATTATGGTTCAGGATCCTTCTTTGCATTCAGGAGATTAAAATTAATTACATCATTTATTGTTACATTTATGGAGATCGCGTGCCAAGCTTTGTTTTGCATGCCATTCAGGCAAGTCATCCCACACTTGAGTACTGCATGTGGTGCAATAATAACATCAATGTTTATGTTGGAGCACTGCAGTCGGTCAAGGAGTGCAGGGTATACGGAAAAGTACAATTAGTGCAGAGATTTGAGTGGGTGCTGAGGGCAAGAAGGGCCTCAGCGCTGAAGGGTTCCTGTCAGAGGTTTGGATCCGGAGCTCAGGCGCCACTGGTTTGAACAAGTCTGTGCAGCAGAGGGTTTGCAAGCATAAGACCTAGGAGCCGTCGAGTCTGCTCCATCATTCAATGACTGATCGGATCATCTCTACCTCCCTGCCTTGTCCCCATATCCATAATTCCCATTCGATGTAGAAATTTATCCAACCTTTTCTTCAATATATTTACTGAGATGGCCTCCACTGCTTCAGTGGGCAGTGAATTCCATGGATTCACCACCCTCTGGGAAAAACTGTTCCTTCTTATCTCTGTCCTGAATCTTGAGGCTATAATCCCCTAATTCTGGTCTCCCTCACCAATGGAAACAACTTGCCTACCTCAATGTTATCTTTGTCTTTCTTAATTTTATATGTTTCTATAAGATCCCCTCTCACTCTTCTAAATTCCAGTAGTCTCAGACGACTCAATCTCTCCTCATCGGCCAAACCCCTCATCTCTGGATGAACCTTCTTTGTTCTGTCTTCAAAGCCAGTACATCCTTCCTCCAGCTGGAGGTGAATCCACTGACACTCAGTGACTTTGCTTCCCTTTTTCTTATTGTTCGGGACACCAGGTGACACTAAAGGTGACTCTGCCTTACGGCAGACAGAAGGCGATTTTGTGCAATATTACTATTACAGTAAAAGAATCTTGATTTTTTAAAAACCCATGAGAGATCTTTGAACAATTAAAACTGTAGACAGACAGGAGACGTTGGATTCTGGAGCATAAAACAGTCTCTGCTGGAGGAAAAGAGCTGTCAGTGTTTTGCACCAAAACCCTTCATCAAGAGAAATGAAACTGGCTCCTCTCCTGCCTCATGGAAGGGGAAGGAGAGTGTGGCTTGGTTAGGATGGGACCTTTACTAAACTGATGGCTGTGGGCGGTAGAAATGGAGTTGATGGAGGTGCTTTGTTCCCTCTGGGCTGATGGCTGTGGGCGGTAGAAATGGAGTTGATGGAGGTGCTTTGTTCCCTCTGGGCTGATGGCTGTGGGCGGTAGAAATGGAGTTGATGGAGGTGCTTTGTTCCCTCTGGGCTGGTGGTTCAGTGGAGTGCTGGTGCTGAGAACTCCTACACAAGACCCTCTTGCCCACAACACACAGATCACACACACATTGAGTGGGGCTTTCTGTTTCTGAAATGCCTGTCATCGCGATTGGCAAATTGCAGCCTTTGTATTATAATGTTCAAAGCCTGTTTTTTGATTTTGGATGAATATTTCTCTTTGATTGTTCAATGAGCTGTGAAGTGTTTAAGTGGACAGTCGCAATGTGACGGTAGATGCGGAAGAGACATCAACCTCTTATCCAGTATCTGTAATTACAAAGTGGGGTTGGTTGGAGAAGGAGAAGCATGTAAAAATCAGCTATGCAGTTCAAACAATAAGATGGTTAGATTGAATACCAAAGCAGCAAGCTTTTTACATGGTAAAAACAGGTTAGGTACAAAGTATATTATCCCATCACACATTCCCAATTCTAGGACATAAAACATTATAGCACAATATGGGCCTTTCAGCCCATGATGTTGTGCCCACCTAGAGTATTTAATTACTCAGGGCATCAAGGGTTACCGGGAGAAGGCTGGGAAGTGGAAGCTGAGCGG
Source organism: Narcine bancroftii (assembly GCF_036971445.1). Lineage (NCBI taxonomy): Eukaryota > Metazoa > Chordata > Chondrichthyes > Torpediniformes > Narcinidae > Narcine > Narcine bancroftii. The sequence continues at coordinate 9,270,256 of NC_091470.1, read as the reverse complement.
GAGGCTGGATCAGCTCATGCTAGAATGGTGGGGCAGACTGGAACAGCCGATTGGGCTACTTCTGCTCCTATATCTTGTGACTTATGTAAACTTACTCCACATCAATCCAACTTTTCCCAACCTCACCCCATAACCGATTTTGCTTCCATCCAAGTGCCTATCTAAGAATCTTTTAAATGTCTCTAATGTTCCAGCCTCCACCACCATCCCTGGCAATACATTCCATGCACCCACCACTCCCTTTGTAAATATACCTACCCCAATGTCTCCCCTAATCTTTTCTCCACTCACCTTAAACAGGTGTCCTGTGGTATTGGTAAGAAAGCATTTTGACAGGTGCAGCGGGCCAGGTACGGTCAGCCTGCAGAGCAACACTTGCTGTGGCCAGAGCTGACTGGTACCCTACACCTTTGGTCCATCTCTCCCTGCAAGCCATTGGTGACTTTGTGTGATACTGGGCTTGGACAGCTATTCATTGCCAGGGTCCTACTCCTGTATGCTGCTGCAGAGCATCTTGTTGGAGTTACCTGGTCCTTCAAATTGCCACTTTGCTTTGGGACAGAGATTTTTAGGGTGCCCTGCATCCATCTCTGTGGAACCATTCCTGTGTCATCCTGGAGGGTCTTTCCTATACCAAACACACCAATAGCATCGTGAAGAAAGCATGGCAATGCCTCCACTTCCTCAGGGGTTTGCGGAGGTTTGGTATGACATCGGAATCGCTGGCAAATTTCTACAGATGTGTGGTGGAAAGTGTGCTGACTGACTGCATCCATTGGCTTAGGACACGAATGTCCCCGAGCGTAAAGCCCTGCAAAACGTAGTGGAACCAGCCCAGGACTTCACAGGTAAAACCTTTCCAATCAAGGGAACACTGCTGTCAGAGAACAGCAGCAATCATCAAAGACCCTCACCACCCAGCACACGCTCTGTTCTTGCTGCTGCCATCAGGAAAGACTCACACCACCAGGTTCAGGAACAGTTCCTACCCCTCCACCATCAACAAACTCAATCAGGGACTCACTTAAGGGTTCTTCTCTTGCACTTTATTGATTTTCTCTCTGTAATGCACAGAGTTTGTTTACATTTTATTTGCTTGCGTGTGTAGATTTGAACAGTTATTCTTTGCATTACCAATAAGTGGTGATTCTGCCTTGCCTGCAGGAAAAGGAATCTCAGGGTTGTATGTGATATAATGTAGGTATTCTGACAATAAATCTGAAATTTGAAACACCAGCTCTGATGGCTTGCAGGGAATGAGTGATAACTCTAAATCTTTTTGCAGGTTAGTTGGATAAATAATGATAAAACCATAAGATATAGGAGCAGAAATGGGCTATTTAGTCCATTCCATCATGAGCTGATCCACTCAGCCCCACTTGGTTACTGGGTTATTGTGTTATGGAGACAAGTTCTGTTAAAAGAGTACATGGACAGTATTTTACCAGAATTTGAAGGTTCATGTTTTTAAACTCGTGTATCTTCTGCCTGACAGGAAATTAGAGAAGAGAGTGTGACTGGGATGGGATGTGTCTTTCAATATGTTGGCAGCTTTCCCAAGGCAGCAGGAAGTGTAGATGGAGTCAGTGGAGGGGAGGGTGGGGTTGTATGATGGCCTGAGCTTTGTTCACAATGTTCTGCAATGTCTGACATTCTTGGGCAGAGTATTCCCTATGCCAAGCTGATGGATCCAAACCGGATACATTTTTAACACTCCAATTTAGGATGCCGGGTATACACTCCCACTGAACTGTTTCATCACGCCCCTGGAGCAGGGACAGCACGGACCCATGCATCGTGGATTCTAGGGCAGGCTGATCAACATTAGAATCATAATAATTTACAGCCAGAAACAGGCCCTTCAGCCCATCTTGTTCTTGCTGACCAAGATGTCTACCTGAGCTTGTCCTATTTTCCTGTTTAGCCCACATTCTCTTTTAAATCTTTCCTGCCCATGTACTTGTTGAAATGTTTTAAACATTGTCGTCATCAGAATTCCTTGTCATGAAATTTGTTGTTTTATGGCAGCATTCGAGATGCAAAACATTGCTATAAACTACATTTAAAATTTTTTTAAAGTGCAAAGGAAGAGAAAAGTGAGTCAGTGAATTGTTGTCCGTCCAGGAATCTGATGGCGGAGGGGAAGAAGCTGTTTCTGTACCACTGGGTGTTCGTCTTCAGGCTCCTGTACCTCCTTCCTGATGGTAGCAGTGTGAAGTGGGCACAGCCTGGGTGGTGGGGGTCCCTTAGGATAGAGGCTGCTTTCTTCAGACACTCCCTCTTGTAGATGTCCTCGATGGAGTGGAGACCGATGCCTGTGATGGTCCGGCCGAGTTCACAGCCCTCTGTAGCCTGTTCCTGTCCTGTGCATTGGCACCTCCGTACCAGACAGTGGTGTGACCAGTCAGAATGCTCTTCACGGTACAACTGTTGAAATTTGAAAGAGTCTTTGACGACATACCAAATCTCCTCAAACTCCTAACGAAATATAGCTGCTGGCGAGCCTTCTTTGCGATTGCATCAACATGGAGGGCCAGGATAGATGTTCAGTGATGTTGACACCCAGGAATTTGAAGTTCTTTTCCATTTCCACTGCTGACCCCTCAATGAGGACTGGTTTGTGTTCTCCACAGCTGCAGTGAGTGATAAACCCAATAAAACTCTGTCATTTGGTTCCCCCCTCCTGAAGTCCACAATCAGCTCTTTTGCTTTGCTAACATTGAGTGCAAGGTGGTTGTTGCGACACCACTCAACGAGCTGATCTCTCTCCCTCCTGTCCGCTTCCTCATTGCTCTCGGTGATTCTGCCGGTGACTGTGATGTCATCAGCAAATTTGTAGATGACATTGGAATTGTGCCTGGCTAAGTGGAGAGCCAGGGAAATTGCATCTGCTGTGGAGCGATTGTGACGGTAGGCGAATTGCAGTGGGTCCAGGTTTTTACTTAGGTACAAGCTAATTCTGGCCATGACCAGCCTCTCCAAAGCCTTTCATCCCAGGAGATGTGAGTGCAACTGGGCGGTAGGTGTTGAGGCAGCTCCCTCTGCTCTTCATGGGGACCGGGATGATTGATGCCCTTTTTAAGCAGGTGGGAACCTCTGACTGCAACAGAAAGATTGAAAATGTCCGTGCAAAGTCTTACTGGTCAATAACATGGTCTTCAAAGCCAAATAGAGCATGCAGTTCTACTGAAGATTGCAGGTGGCTATTACCACGGGGAATTGGAATTTTAAGTGGGGAGAGATATGCCTGTATCTACAAAAGAACAAGTTCAGTTGCAGTGAGTGATAAACTCTTGTCATTTGGGATTAAGTGATCTCTGTTACAGTCATCGTGTGGCGTGATCCAAGCCAAGTTCATCATTAAACCTGCCTGCAAACGCTTTTGGACAAAGGATTGAAAACAAAGCTGTTCGTAAATATAAAATGAATGATAAATTGGTGTAGAAGTCAGGTTAGATGTAAAACTAAATTCATACACACTTGGGGCAAGGACAGCAAAAGAGGAAAAAAAGAAAATAAAGCAGTTTGGCTGGGACAGAAACAGATCAATGAGAGGTGCAGGCTACTTTGATGTATGACAGACCAAGTTCAAGATTATTATTATCTGACTGTACACATACAATCAGATGAAACAGCGTTTCTCCAGACCACAGTGCACACACCTACACACAATATTCAGCACATAATAATCAGATGTATAAAAAGGTAGACATCTTGGTCAGCAAATCAGATGTATAAAAATAATCGGTTAGCGTAAAGGTTAGGCCAACTCTGTTACAGCGCCAGAGACTGGGGTTTGAATCCTGCGCTGTCCATTCGTTCTCCCCATGACTCGATGGGATTCTTCCAGGTGCTCCAGTTTCCTCCCACCCTTCAAAACGTACCGGGGTGTAATTGGGTGTCATGGGCTCGAGGACCAAAAGGGCCTGTTACCATGCTGTATGTCCAAATTTAAAAATTACACGTTTAAATATTTTGGACAAATATTCTGGGACCAACTGAAAGCTTCTGCTCCCACCCCTCTCCCTCCCTAACTGGAAATGCTGGTGCACCTACTCCACTCCAAGCCAAGCCAGGAATTGGTGCTACACTAGTAAATAAAAGGCTTGTCCCTAATTGTACCTGCTGGTCCTAATTTGTGTTTCTGTTGTGGTTTAAACCTTATCTGTTGTGCATGTGGAATAGTGATTGTGAAGGTCTCTTTTTGCATTACAGATAGTGCCTGCCGGCTGAGTCTGATGTTTTGATCAAAGAATCCATTCCAATTAGGCCATTCAAGGGGAATGAAGGGAGCTTTTCAAAGATGAAAGCACCTTGCTAGCTCTTTATTATTGTAATGATTTTTGCTGGAAGAAGCAGAATGGTTCATGCTGCCAGCAATGCTGGAATTTTACAACTGGTAGTTAGCCTTGTTTACAGTGTTTTGTCAAAAATCCACACCCCTGTGCCAAATTATGCTCTTTGGCCTTTATACCCCCCAGACTGCCATTTTGTGTCTAGTTTTCAGATCATATATGGTTTTTACACGTTAATTTCCCATAATAAATTACAATACTTACCTCCGAGGTGGCTGTTCACACAGGCAGGGTGCTTACACTGAGTTGCTTTTGAGGTGATTTCGGAGGCTGGACGTTTAAGGTAGGGGTGGGTTGAATGAGTTTTTAAACTGTTGTGCAAATATTCTTCGTTTTCAGAGGGAGACCCCCCCATCCCCCATCAACCCGCCCACGTGAGTGCCCTCTCTTACCTTCGGTGGAAAGGTGACTCTCAGCCCTCAGCACCCGGTAGGAGAGAATCAGTTGGCGGCTGGCTCAATGTGGGAGCAATGATCATCTTCCTTACCCATAATCCCCCATGCAGCTGGAACTGCTCTGCGTATCTCTGGCTCTGGCAGACCGGTTGCAGCTGCATGGGGGATTATGGGTAACGAAGACAGCCATTGATTCCGCATTGAGCTGTCGCTACAAGCCAGTGTGCTGCTCTGGTGAACTCTGAAGTCTGCCATGTTGGGAGTTGGACGGCCAGGGGGGATGGACAGCGGGTGTTCGAAGCGTGCGGTCGGGCATATTCATTAGCATATTGTTGTGGACAGCCTGCAGTTCAGTTTAGCTGACTGCAAAAATGTCTAGGGTGTCAAAGGAAAAATTCTGGAAGGGAATTAGTTTCCACTTCCTATCTGGAACTTTTTACACAGCCAGCATTGCAGGAATTTTCTGGGAAATTCCCATTATATATTTTCTTTGGCTTGGCTTCGCGGACGAAGATTTATGGAGGGGGTAAAAAGTCCACGTCAGCTGCAGGCTCGTTTGTGGCTGACAAGTCCGATGCGGGACAGGCAGACACGATTGCAGCAGTTGCAGGGGAAAATTGGTTGGTTGGGGTTGGGTGTTGGGTTTTTCCTCCTTTGCCTTTTGTCAGTGAGGTGGGCTCTGCGGTCTTCTTCAAAGGAGGTTGCTGCTCGCCAAACTGTGAGGCGCCAAGATGCACGGTTTGAGGCGATATCAGCCCACTGGCGGTGGTCAATGTGGCAGGCAACAAGAGATTTCTTTAGGCAGTCCTTGTACCTTTTCTTTGGTGCACCTCTGTCACGGTGGCCAGTGGAGAGCTCGCCATATAACACGATCTTGGGAAGGCGATGGTCCTCCATTCTGGAGACGTGACCCATCCAGCGCAGCTGGATCTTCAGCAGCGTGGACTCGATGCTGTCGACCTCTGCCATCTCGAGTACTTCGACGTTAGGGATGTAAGCGCTCCAATGGATGTTGAGGATGGAGCGGAGACAACGCTGGTGGAAGCGTTCTAGGAGCCGTAGGTGGTGCCGGTAGAGGACCCATGATTCGGAGACGAACAGGAGTGTGGGTATGACAACGGCTCTGTATACGCTTATCTTTGTGAGGTTTTTCAGTTGGTTGTTTTTCCAGACTCTTTTGTGTAGTCTTCCAAAGGCGCTATTTGCCTTGGCGAGTCTGTTGTCTATCTCATTGTCGATCCTTGCATCTGATGAAATGGTGCAGCCGAGATAGGTAAACTGGTTGACCGTTTTGAGTTTTGTGTGCCCGATGGAGATGTGGGGGGGCTGGTAATCATGGTGGGGAGCTGGCTGATGGAGGACCTCAGTTTTCTTCAGGCTGACTTCCAGGCCAAACATTTTGGCAGTTTCCGCAAAGCAGGACGTCAAGCGCTGAAGAGCTGGCTCTGAATGGGCAACTAAAGCGGCATCGTCTGCAAAGAGTAGTTCACGGACAAGTTTCTCTTGTGTCTTGGTGTGAGCTTGCAGGCGCCTCAGATTGAAGAGACTGCCATCCGTGCGGTACCGGATGTAAACAGCGTCTTCATTGTTGGGGTCTTTCATGGCTTGGTTCAGCATCATGCTGAAGAAGATTGAAAAGAGGGTTGGTGCCAGAACACAGCCTTGCTTCACGCCATTGTTAATGGAGAAGGGTTCAGAGAGCTCATTGCTGTATCTGACCCGACCTTATTGGTTTTTGTGCAGTTGGATAATCATGTTGAGGAACTTTGGGGGACATCCGATGCGCTCTAGTATTTGCCAAAGCCCTTTCCTGCTCACGGTGTCGAAGGCTTTGGTGAGGTCAACAAAGGTGATGTAGAGTCCTTTGTTTTGTTCTCTGCATTTTTCTTGGAGCTGTCTGAGGGCAAAGACCATGTCAGTAGTTCCTCTGTTTGCGCGAAAGCCGCACTGTGATTCTGGGAGAATATTCTCGGCGACACTAGGTATTATTCTATTTAGTAGAATCCTAGCGAAGATTTTGCCTGCAATGGAGAGCAACGTGATTCCCCTGTAGTTTGAGCAGTCTGATTTCTCGCCTTTGTTTTTGTACAGGGTGATGATGGTGGCATCACGAAGATCCTGAGGCAGTTTACCTTGGTCCCAACAAAGCTTGAAAAACTCATGCAGTTTGGCATGCAGAGTTTTGCCGCCAGCCTTCCAGACTTCTGGGGGGATTCCATCCATACCTGCTGCTTTGCCACTTTTCAGTTGTTCGATTGCCTTATATGTCTCATTCAGGGTGGGAACCTCATCCAGCTCTAGCCTTAGGGGCTGTTGAGGGAGCTGGAGCAGGGCGGAATCTTGGACTGAGCGGTTGGCACTGAAAAGAGATTGGAAGTGTTCTGACCATCGGTTGAGGATGGAGATCTTGTCGCTGAGGAGGACTTTGCCGTCTGAGCTGCGCAGCGGGCTTTGGACTTGGGGTGAGGGGCCGTACACAGCCTTTAGAGCCTCGTAGAAACCCCTGAAGTCGCCAATGTCCGCGCTGAGCTGGGTTCGTTTGGCGAGGCTAGTCCACCACTCATTTTGGATCTCCCGGAGTTTGCGCTGAAGATGGCTGCATGCGCGACGGAAGGCTTGTTTCTTCTCTGGACAGGACGGCTTTATAAGGTGAGCCTGGTGGGCAGCTCGCTTCTTTGCCAGCAGCTCCTGGATTTCCTGGCTGTTTTCGTCAAACCAGTCCTTGTTTTTCCTGGAGGAGAAGCCCAGTACCTCTTCAGTGGATTGCAGTATGGTAGTCTTCAACTGATCCCAGAGGGTTTCAGGGGACGGGTCCGTGAGGCGGGTTGCATCGTCGAGCTTTGCTTTGAGGTTTGCCTGGAAGTTTCCTCTCGCTTCGTCTGACTGCAGGTTTCCAACATTGAACCTCTTTCTGGGGGCTTTATTGTTCCTGGGCTTTGGTTTGAAGTGAAGGTTGAGCTTGCAGCGAACCAGCCGGTGGTCAGTGTGGCATTCCGCGCTAGGCATGACCCTGGTGTGGAGCACATCTCGTTTGTCACTTTCTCGCACCAGGATGAGCAGTGTTAAAAGCATAAAAGACATTTTGAACGAAGACGGTTTGTCGCCACACTCCAGTACCTGTAGTGCAGACTGGTCTCAGAAGGCTGGACTGCCTACCCTACCTCCAGGAACATTGGGGCACCAGGCCTAACTTTGGGAAGAGGGCCAGACAGTGGGCACAGCAGACCTGATGGCCTGCTGGCTGGATCTGTGTTCAGTCCAACGAGGAGGTTTCCTGACTGAACTCTTAAACCAGCATCGAGACCTCGCTTGTCCGGCCCTGAGAGGGATACTACATACGTCACCAGAATCTGAGTCACACCTGAAGGAGGGTTCAGGCTCCAAATGCCTTCCATGGGTTATCTGTGATCTCTTGAGTTCCCCAGCATATTCGGTAGCCACTTGTGGCTGCTGATCTTGGGTGCCGCCACCTTAGGCGTAGACCCTCTATTAACATGCCTATACGGAGCTAATGGCAGTTGGACTGGGTGGCTGGATTCTACAGGAGTGCTGTGTTTCTGCTCCCTTCTCTCCAGTGGCTGCAGAGATCAGAATGGTCGGCTATTCCAGAGCCAAAACAGATGGGGGAGATCTTAATTTTTTTTGCATCTGTATTTACTCAGTAAACTGGCACAGAGTCAATGGAATTGAGGTGAACAAGCAGTGAGGTCATGGAGCCTATGCAGATTAAAGAGGAGGAGGAACTTGCTTTTGTAATCACAAAGAAGGTTCGCCAGCAGCTCTACTTTGTGAGGTGTCTGAGGAGGTTCAGTACGTCACCGAAAACTCTCATAAACTTCTACAGTTGGACCTTGGAGAGCATTCTGACTGGTTGCATCACTGCCTGGTACAGAGGCGCCAACTCTCAGGATAAGAGAAGAGGGTTGTTAACTCAGCCTGCCACATCACAGGCACCAGACTTCACTCCATCGAGGGCGTCTACAAGAAGTGGTGTCTTAAGAAAACAGCCTCTATCCTCAAAGACCCCCACCACCCAGGCCATCCCCTCTTCACTCTGCTACCATCAGGGAAAAGGTACAGGAGCCTAAAGACGAGCACTCAGCGGGACAAGGACAGCTTCTTCCCCACTGCCATCAGATTCCTGAATGACCAATGAACCACAGACGTGGCCTCACTTTCCGTGCACTAGTAATGTTATTTTATATTGTAAGATGGTTATAATCTAAATGTTTGCACGATGATGCTGCCCTAAAACACCAAATTTCATGACTTGTTCATTGTAGCAGCAGCCAAGGGGAAGGATTCATGCTCGACTCGCCCCTGTGATTCCGGCCAACCACACGAAGTCAACAGACTGGGGAATGCGTCGGGAGCGTTGTGACGTCTCTTCTGGTTTCTGGACAGCTGAGCCAGAAGTGACATAAAAGTTCCCTGTAAAACTGATTAAAGCGGTTATTTTGCTGACCACAACTTGAGTCCAGACGTAAGGCGTCACTTTCATGATAATATATTTTGATTCTGAAATGAGGGTAAACAAATCATGAGGGCCCAACGAGGTACAGAATTCCCTCGGACTTTGAGATAGAAATTGCAAGGGCTCTGGCAGATGTATTTCACATGTCCTTAGCCACAGGTGACGTGCTGGAGGATTGGAGGGTAGCTCATTTTGTTAAATTATACCAAATTCCAGTGGGTATAGATGGAGTAATACAACCAGGCTAGGAGAGAGAAAAGCCAGGGGACTTTGGTTTAGGGTGAAAAGGGAAACTTTAAGGGGAACTTTTTTTTTAAATTTTCTGTTCTATGATCTTTAAGTTTTTAAAATTTTTTTATTTTTCACTTGTTCCAGACAGAACTGCCTTGGAAACAGGGTCAAAGAGAGACAAAAGCTAGGGGTCACTAGAGATTCTGCTTTTTTTAAAAAAAATTTTTATTTTTCACACCATAAACCACATTGACCATGATACATACTTTTTCCTTTTCAAATATATACAGTGCCATTTTCTCCCCCCCCCTCCCTCCTCCCATCCCACCCTCCCTACCTCCCCCCCCCCCGTCCATTTAAAGTACAAAATCTAGGATACATTAAACCAGTCAAACAATGTTGTCATTCAATAAAAATAAACAAGAAATTCCACTGAGTCAATTCTTTTCATTTCCTTCTCCTTTCGTTAATTTAGGTAGTGAATGTCCCCGGTAGGTTTTCTCTATTGTGTTTCATGTAAGGCTCCCATATTTGTTCAAATATTTCAATATTATTTCTTAAACTATATGTTATTTTTTCTAATGGAATACATTTATTCATTTCTATATACCATTGTTGTATTTTCAAATTATCTTCCGATTTCCAGGTTGACATTATACATTTTTTTGCTACGGCTAGAGCTATCTTAACAAATCTTTTTTGTGCATCCTCCAAATCAATTCCAAATTCTTTGTTTTTTATGTTACTTAGGAGGAAGATCTCTGGGTTCTTTGGTATATTGTTTTCTGTAATTTTATTTAATATTTGGTTTAGATCTTCCCAAAATTTTTCTACTTTCTCACATGTCCAGATTGCATGAATTGTTGTTCCCATTTCTTTTTTACATCGAAAACATCTGTCAGATACTGTTGGGTCCCATTTATTTAACTTTTGAGGTGTAATGTATAGCCTGTGTATCCAGTTATATTGTATCATACGTAACCTCGTATTTATTGTATTTCTCATCGTTCCAGAACATAACTTCTCCCATGTTTCCTTTTTTATCTTTATATTTAAATCTTGTTCCCATTTTTGTTTAGTTTTACCATTTGTTTCCTCATTCTCCTTTTCTTGCAGTTTAATATATATATTTGTTATAAATCTTTTGATTATCATTGTGTCTGTAATCACATATTCAAAGTTACTTCCCTCTGGTAAACTCAGCCTGCTTCCTAATTTGTCCTTCAAGTAGGATCTCAATTGGTAATATGCCAGCGCTGTATCTTGAGTTATATTGTATTTATCTTTCATTTGTTCAAAGGATAAGAATCTATTTCCTGAAAAACAATTTTCTATTCTTTTGATCCCTTTTTCTCCCATTCTCTAAAGGAAAGGTTATCTATTGTAAAAGGGAGTAACATGTTTTGCATCAATATTAGTTTTGGTAATTGATAATTTGTTTTATTTCTTTCTATGTGAATCTTCTTCCAAATATTGAGTAGATGATGTAATACTGGAGAACTTCTATGTTGTACCAATTTTTCATCCCATTTATATAATATGTGTTCAGGTATCTTTTCCCCTATTTTATCTAATTCTAATCTAGTCCAAACTGGCTTTTCCCTTGTTTGATAAAAATCTGATAGGTATCTTAATTGTGCGGCTCTATAATAATTTTTAAAGTTTGGCAGTTGTAAGCCTCCTTGTTTATCTTCTTCTTCTTTGACTTGGCTTCGCGGACGAAGATTTATGGAGGGGGTAAAAAGTCCACGTCAGCTGCAGGCTCGTTTGTGGCTGACAAGTCCGATGCGGGACAGGCAGACACGATTGCAGCAGTTGCAAGGGAAAATTGGTTGGTTGGGGTTGGGTGTTGGGTTTTTCCTCCTTTGCCTTTTGTCAGTGAGGTGGGCTCTGCGGTCTTCTTCAAAGGAGGTTGCTGCTCGCCAAACTGTGAGGCGCCAAGATGCACGGTTTGAGGCGTTATCAGCCCACTGGCGGTGGTCAATGTGGCAGGCACCAAGAGATTTCTTTAGGCAGTCCTTGTACCTTTTCTTTGGTGCACCTCTGTCACGGTGGCCAGTGGAGAACACGATCTTGGGAAGGCGATGGTCCTCCATTCTGGAGACGTGACCCATCCAGCGCAGCTCGATCTTCAGCAGCGTGGACTCGATGCTGTCGACCTCTGCCATCTCGAGTACTTCGACGTTAGGGGTGTAAGCGCTCCAATGGATGTTGAGGATGGAGCGGAGACAACGCTGGTGGAAGCGTTCTAGGAGCCGTAGGTGGTGCCGGTAGAGGACCCATGATTCGGAGCCAAACAGGAGTGTGGGTATGACAACGGCTCTGTATACGCTTATCTTTGTGAGGTTTTTCAGTTGGTTGTTTTTCCAGACTCTTTTGTGTAGTCTTCCAAAGGCGCTATTTGCCTTGGCGAGTCTGTTGTCTATCTCATGTTTATACCATTGTTTATACCATTCTGTTAATTTATCTAGTGCTATCCTCGGTTTCCCCCCTTTCCATAAAAATTTCCTTATTATTTTCTTTAACTCTTTGAAGAATTTCTCTGTCAGGTGTATTGGCAATGCCTGAAATAGGTATAATATCCTTGGAAAAATGTTCATTTTAATACAGTTTATCCTTCCTATTAGTGTTACAGGTAAATCTTTCCAATGCTCTAAATCATCCTGTAATTTTTTCATTAGTGGATAATAATTGAGTATATATAGTTGGCCGAGATTTTTATTTATTTGTATACCTAGGTATCTTATTGCTTGCATTTGCCATCTGAATGGTGATTCCTTCTTAAATTTTGAGAAATCCGCATTATTCATAGGCATTGCTTCACTTTTATTTACGTTAATCTTGTAACCCGACACTTCTCCATATTCCTTCAATTTCTTATATAATTCTTTTATTGATATTTCTGGTTCTGTTAAGTATACTATAACATCATCCGCAAATAAATTGATTTTATATTCCTTGTCTTTTATTTTTATCCTTTTTATATTATTTTCTGTTCTTATCAATTCTGCTAGTGGTTCTATAGCTAACGTGAACAATAAAGGTGATAGTTGGCATCCCTGCCGTGTTGACCTGCTTATGTTAAATTGCTTTGATACATATCCATTTACTGTCACTTTCGCCAATGGTCCCTTATATTATGCTTTAATCCAATTAATATACTTCTCCGGTATACTTCTCCGGTAGACTGAATCCAGTTTGGTCTAGATTTACCATTTTCGGTACATACTCTGCTAATCTGTTTGCTAATAGTTTAGCTATTATCTTATAATCTGTGTTAAGTAAAGATATTGGTCTATATGACGCTGGTGTGAGTGGATCTTTCCCTTGCTTTAGTATTACTGTAATTATTGCTGTTTTACATGAATCTGGTAAGCTTTGTGTTTTATCAATCTGGTTGATTACTTCCAGGAGGGGTGGAATTAATAAATCTTTAAATGTTTTATAGAATTCTATTGGGAATCCATCCTCTCCTGATGTCTTATTATTTGGTAATTTTTTTATTATCTCTTGTATTTCTACTATTCCAAATGGTTCTGTTAATTTATTTTGTTCCTCTATTTGTAGTTTTGGTAGTTCAATTTTAGTTAGAATTTCATCTATTTTCCCTTCTTTCCCTTCGTTTTCAGTTTGGTATAATTGTTCATAGAATTCTCTAAAGTTTTCCTTGATCTCCTTTGGATTATATGTGATTTGTTTGTCTTTTTTCCTTGATGCCAATACCATTTTCTTAGCTTGTTGTGTCTTGAGCTGCCATGCAAGAATTTTGTGCGTTTTTTCCCCTAGTTCATAATATTTCTGTTTTGTCTTCATTATATTCTTCTCCACCTTATATGTTTGTAATGTTTCATATTTTATTTTTTTATCCGCCAATTCTCTTCTTTTAGTCGTATCTTCCTTCATTGCTAATTATTTTTCTATATTTACTATTTCCCTTTCCAACTGCTCTGTTTCCTGATTATAGTCCTTCTTCATCTTGGTTACATAACTTATTATTTGCCCTCTAATGAACGCTTTCATTGCATCCCATAGTATAAACTTATCTTCCACTGATTCCGTATTTATTTCAAAATACATTTTAATTTGTTTTTCAATAAATTCTCTAAAATCCTGCCTTTTAAGCAACATGGGGTTTAATCTCCATCTATACATTCTTGGAGGGATGTCCTCTAACTTTACTGTCAATATTAAGGGTGAATGGTCCGATAGTATTCTAGCTTTATATTCTGTTTTTCTTACTCTATCCTGCATACGAGCTGATAACAAAAATAGGTCTATTCTTGAGTATGTTTTATGTCTAGCCGAGTAATATGAATATTCCTTTTCCTTTGGGTGTTGTTTCCTCCATATATCCAAAAGTTGCATTTCTTCCATCGATTTAATTATAAATTTGGTTACTTTGTTCTTTCTGTTAATTTTTTTCCTAGTTTTGTCCATATTTGAATCCAAATTCAGGTTGAAATCCCCTCCTATTAATATGTTCCCTTGCGTATCTGCTATCTTCAAAAAAATATCTTGCATAAACTTTTGATCTTCTTCGTTAGGTGAATATACATTGAGTAGATTCCAAAACTCCGAATATATCTGACATTTTATCATTACATATCTCCCTGCTGGATCTATTATTTCCTCTTCTATTTTAATTGGCACATTTTTACTAATTAATATAGCTACTCCTCTTGCTTTTGAGTTATACGACGCTGCTGTTACGTGTCCTACCCAATCTCTCTTTAATTTCTTATGCTCCAATTCAGTTAAATGTGTTTCTTGCACAAATGCTATATCAATTTTTTCTTTTTTCAGTAAATTTAGCAGTTTCTTCCTTTTAATTTGGTTATGTATTCCGTTAATATTTAAAGTCATATAGTTCAGCGTAGCCATTTTATACTTTGTTTATCTTCCCTTTCCGTTTCTCCATCATTACCTTTCCTTCTTATCCATTTCTGCTTTCTTGTTTTGAACACTTTATAAGACAACATTTCTAAAACATCAAACATTTTCCCTATTCTCCTATTTAAAACTTCTTTAACCCCAATCTCCCCTCCCCCTCCTGAGTTGTCCTTTATCCCTTGTCGGACAACCACATCTCCCCTCTCCATTTGGATTTGCGAATTCACTCGCAAACGTCAGCTGATTCTGCAGTACCGTAACTCCTCCCCACCCAGCCCCCTCCAGAAAAGATTTCAATTTTCATATGTAACAAAGGTCACTCTTTTAATTCCCTCCTTATTCCCTCTATTCCATTTCCCTCCCTTATTAATTCTTGTCTATACTCTATATATTTTCCTCTAAATACGGATACATTCATGTATACTGTAAGGTAAAACATCATGAGATGGGAATGTGTAAGGAGTTACCCTGTGCAGGGCTGTAACAAGAAGGGGAGGTGTCCTTGTACTCCTGTTAGGTAAAACATCATGAGATGGGAATGTGTAAGGAGTTACCCTGTGCAGGGCTGTAACAAGATGTGAATGCATCCTTGTACTTACAAGATAAGAGAGACATTGATGGATTGAGAGGCAGGAAGCTAGCAGGGAAAGGATAGCAACAGTTTTAGTCATTGGACAAGTAATGATATGATGATGTTCTAAGCACGTATCCAAGGGTATAAAAAATCATAATTTTGCTGATAACGGCAGAATGCATTCTCCGACTAACATTGTTAGTTGCAAGTGTTACAATCCGGTAATAAAGAACAAAGAACCCTGATTTCGACTCAGTCTGGTGTTTGTCTCACTCATTCATGAACAAAGCAGACCTAACAATACACACTATATATATACACGCATATACCCCTTTACACACATACATATAGATCGTGGTCATTTTTACTCTTATTACATGTCTTCATCTCTCTGCTTGTTTTGTAGTTGTTCTGCAAATTTCCTTGCTTCCTCTGGATCCGAGAATAGTCTGTTTTGTTGCCCTGGAATAATTATTTTAAGTACCGCTGGGTAACTTAACATAAATTTATATCCTTTTTTACATAAGATCGTTTTCGCTGTATTGAACTCCTTCCTCTTCTTCAGGAGTTCAAAACTTATGTCTGGATAGAAAAAAATTTTTTGACCTTTGTATTCCAGTGGCTTTTTGTCTTCTCTTATTTTCTTCATTGCTTTCTCCAATATATTTTCTCTTGTTGTATATCTTAAGAATTTTACTAAAATGGATCTTGGTTTTTGTTGTGGTTGTGGTTTCGGGGCTAAAGTTCTATGTGCTCTCTCTATTTCCATTTCTTCCTGTAATTCTGGCCTTCCTCGGACCCTGGGGATCCAATCTTTTATAAATTCTCTCATATTCTTGCCTTCTTCATCTTCCTTAAGGCCCACTATCTTTATATTATTTCTTCTATTATAGTTTTCTATCATATCTATCTTCTGAGCTAACAGCTCCTGTGCTTCTTTAGCTTTTTTATTAGATTCTTCCAATTTCTTTTTTAAATCTTTTACTTCCATATCTACAAATGTTTCTCGTTTTTCCATAATTTCCACTCTTTTTGCCAATTCTGATATGGCCACTTCCATTTTATTCATTCTTTCTTCTGCATTCTTAATTCTTCTTTTTATCTCCTTAAATTCTTGTAATTGCCATTCTTTCACTGATTCCATATATTCTTTAAAAAAAGATACATCCATTGTCTTGCTTTTCTCTTCTTCTTCCACTTCTTTCTGTTCTTCTTCTTCTTCTTCCTCTGGGTTGACCATCTGTTGTTTCCTTGTTTTCTTTTTACCCTCTTCTTTCTTGTTGTCGTTATTGTCCGTGTTCTGCACCTGCTGCTGTGCTGCAGGTGTCTCTCTCAGCTGTGGAGATCGACTCCGCAGCTGTTCCCCCCTCCCGTCAGTGGGTTTTTTTTCATGCGCATCGCGCATGCGCGACTCCTGCGCACTTTTACTCGGCTCTGAGCCATTTTTGTAGTCCCGAGCCCAGGACCTCCACTGACCTGTGGGAGCGGGCCTCTCTCTCCGCGGCGGGCCTCTTCGGACACGTAAGGCCTTCACCTTCTTCTTCTGACGTCTTTCCTTCTTCTTTTCTTCCCGTTGTTTTTGGTGTTTCTTTCTTCGCTGCCATTGTCTTCACACTTTTACTTTCACTTTGTTTTGGTTTTTAAGTTTGTGCCTTTGTTTTTTCTCTATCTTTTTTTAACTTTTCTGGAGAGGGCTGGAGTTCCCCGACCGGCCACTACTCCATCACATGACTCCCCCCAAGAGGAACTTCTTCACACAGAGAGAGAGGTGGGAGTGTGGAATGAATTTGCCATCCAGCTGGAGAGGGCCCAGACAGAAAATCAGGCCTTGTTCCTCCAATTTATGGCTGGACTTGGTGGGATAGCACGAGGCCATGGACAGACATGTGAACATGGGAGTGGGGCGTAGAATTGAAATAGTTGGCCACTAGTAAATCCCCAACACTGATGCGGACGACTGCCAGATCCTTTGCAAGTTCGATCTCAAGGTCTGAGGGAATGCGATACATTGACGGGCCCTGTGGATTTGTTCGCCCCTCATTTGCCTTTGTCCAGGGCCTCATGAACTCTTCCACCTCCCAAGCCCGCATGTCCGCCCATGGCCTCATCTACTATTCCACTTCAACCATGGCGTCTGCAGACTTTTGTGTTTTACTACTAAAACATAGTTTATCAGGTTATTATGTCATCCTAGTCATAGCATCATGCTGGGCCTAGTTTTGCTGTTTGGATATTTCTGTGTTCCAACAGGACTGGTTTTGATTTGTTTTTAAATGTTTCGAGGTTGTGAAGGGCACTGAAAAAATTCAACTCTCCTTCGATTAAAAAGGCCAGAGGTTGGCTCTCTGAATTTTTATTTTAGGAGTGGCCTTAATCTGAAGGCACATTTGTACATACTTCTGGTGAGGTCCAGAATTGAATCTGAGGGGCCTAATGTTGAATGCCAGGAATATAATGAATTTTACTTATTTACAAAAGAATTTGGTTTCAAAATGTAATTTTTTAATGTTTGAAGTACTGAAGCATTCTTGTGGAACCCTAATGGAATCCACATTTTGATTTTAAATTGTACATTTCACTGATTTAATAATAATGACACTGATTTTCATGGGAACACAAAGCTGTCTAGTGTTTTCCCAGAGTGTGTCTTACCAGGAATTGTTTCCCCTGGGGCATTTATGTGGAGCGCAGAGGTTTCTGAAGTACCCTTCCCACAGAGGCCTACACCAGGCGGGCTAAATTTAACACAGAGGTCAGCAGTCGGAGAATTGAGGTTAAGTGTTCTACGGTCGCAGACAGCAAAGTCAAATGTAATCCACACACTCACGCCTTGTGTAGAGCGGGAAGAACTCACTGAGGTCTCATATGAGCCTCGGAAGAACTTCCCTATCCTAGAAAGATACATGCTTCTGAATTTTGTAATGATTCATAAGAAGGTTCACAGGGGCGACAGACAGCTGGTTTCAGTTTGAGATACAAATATGTTTTTTTTTAAATGTCCAGCCTATGAATCAAGCAACAGTGAATAAATGAAAGACAGTGAATTATCTGCCTTGAAAAGATAGCCTAAAACTGTGGTTGAAATTGTGCTGGTTAGTTTACAGCTTGAGATTCCATGAAATATACGAGTTCTTTTGTATTTTAAAAGCATTAAATCTTACATCAACCCAGAGGAGCAGCAGAAAAATATGTACTTTTTCATTTCTTTTCCCCAACATTCCATGAAAAATGATTCCTTGATTTTAGGATTGTGACCTGATGTGGTTTAATATCACCAGAAATAACCATTTCAGAATCAGGTTTATTGACCTGGACATTTGTCACAACATTTGCTTTGTGGCAGCAGTATTGAGCATTACAGGTGCAAAGATTGATATAAATTACATTTCCATAAATACATTATTTAAAACTAAATGAATCAGTGCAAAAGAGAAGAAAATGAGGGCGTGTCTGTGGGTTGTTGTCCGTTCAGGAATCTGATGGGAAGGGGAAGAAGCTGTCCTTTGTGCTGCCTGCTGTTTGTCTTCAGGCTCCTGGACCTCCTTCCTGATGGTAGCAGTGAGAAGGGGGGCAGGATCTGGGTGGGGAGGGTCCTTGAGGATCGAGGCTGCTTTCTTGAGACACCCCCTCATGTCGACATCCTGGATGGAGTGAAGACTGAAGCCCGTGATGGCACAGGCCGAGTTCACAACTCTCTGTAGCCTTTTCTTGTCTTGCGCATTGGCACCTCCGTACCAGACAGTTATGTTTTTATACACAGCTGCTGTATTCCAGAAAATTATTCCCAATTTCACGGAATGCAATCAGTATAAAAATTTTGGAAAGGAAATAAGGACTCATTCCCATTCTGGCATTTTTCCTCCTCAATCCCTGGAAATTTTTCACAATTCGCCTACGGTCTAAACTGAACTGCAGTCGATCCGTGAACAACAAGCTAATGAATAGGATGTCCAGCCTACAAAAATAAGGAACTTCAGGTATTCCGTCTAAACTCGCAGTGTGATACGGATGTTTGGAGTTTTGGTCTTGTCCTGTGTGAATGGCCACTCCAGGAATGTAGGGAAAACACTTCAGAACAGAAAAATCACACAAGTTCTATGTAAAAATACATAAGTGATGCAACCAGTCAGAATGGTCTCCACAGTCCACCTGTAGACATTTGCAAGAGGCTTTGGTGATGTACCAAATCTCCTCAAACACCTCATGAAATACAGCTGCTAGCGGCCTTCTTCATAATTGCATCAACCTGATGGCCCCAGGATAGATTTTCAGAGATGTCGACACCCAGGAATTTGATGTTCATGACCCTTTCCATGATGAGCACTGGTTGTGTTCTCCTGGTTTACAAACATTATAAATTCTTACCTCTCTCCCTTATCATATCCCCAGCCAGCATTGTCTGAATTCTGTTTGTGGTTCACTATGCTTTTTTTTTGGGCCCAGGCCCATAACATCGGCAATAGATCTTTGTCTCCTATAGACGCTGAAAAGACCGGCTGAGTTCCTCCAGCATCTCAGTGTGTTTTTTTAACAGTCATAGCATCTGCACACTTTCATGTTCCCCTTCTTGGAAGTCCACAAACAGTCCCAGTTTTGCTAACTTTGTTTCAGGAGGTGTGTGACCATTCATCATTACTCAAGCTCCCAAGTGTTAATCACAGCTCATTATCGCACTCTAGTCTTCAGGATTTTTGCTAAGTTCTCACTTGTAAAATGTTAACATTTCAATAGGAGCCTTGTACCACGGTGGACCACTTGCAATCATTTTGATCTCCAGTTTGCTTTTCAGTGAAGCAAATATCACTTCAGGATCAGTTTTAGAGAATAATTGAAAAACAAATCAAAATGCTGGACAAACTCAGCTGGTCTGGCAAGCTATATTACCAAATTCTTTGCCTATGCCTTGAAGAAGGGCTCAGGCCCGAAACATAGCTCCTCCAGTATTTTGGTGTGTTTTTACAGCGTCTGCAGACTTTCATGGGAGTCACAGCCCCATGGTACCGTGCAGTTTCCAAATGGTTCAATTTGCATTTTCCTCCATAGAATTTCATTTCAAACAATAATCAGTTTTCTTTTAGAATTTGCCCCACTCTGTTTTTAGGCCACGAATTCCTAGCTCAACAGTTTTTGTGTGCAATAAAATCCACGTTATCTGGATGTTAAGCAAATAGCAACCGCCCCAAAACAAGAGGAAAATAAATGGGTAAAAAAATACAGAATTTTAAAATTGGTGCGTCTTGCTGTCGTGTATGGGTTAAAATCCCTGTTATCCGAATTTCCAGCAACCGACAGAAAAAAAAATCACGCCTCATAAATGGGTAAAAAATACAGATGTTTAAAATTGGAGCGCCTCGCCATTAGTTTTCCATTCATCCAACACGTAGTCTCAAGCAACCGGAAAACTCACTAATCCGATATGTACCAATACCAGTAGGTGCCAGAATATACCAGTAGGTATTTTGGAAGGAAGGCAAGTTTTCAGACCTCAAGTTCGTTTGCTGATTGGTTAAAATTTAATTGTTAAACATTGGCCTATTTCCAGAGCTACGAGTGAATACCAGACTATTGCAATGTGATGAAAATTTCAGACGATTTCCAGACAGATAAATACAAACACAGAGCTTCCAGTTGGAAAGTGGGCAATTTAGAATGTAAATTTACCACCCCCCACCCCCACCAATCTGGGTTTTTCATTCAAGCTTCATAATTTCTGATGGTCTTCGTAATGACTTCTTTGCAAGTGCAAATAGATTTAAAATAAACCAGTCAGCAAGCTGATAAATGAGAAGTAAAACATGAAAGTCTGCAGTAAAAACACCATCCTGGAGAAACTCAGCAGGTCAAACAGACGACTTCATGTAGCAAAGGTAAAGATTCAGAACCGACGTTTCGGACTTGAGCCCTTCATCAAAGTATGAGCAAAATGTAGGATGTCGCCCAACCAGCCGACATTTTTCCATATCTTGATGAAGGGCTCAAGCCCGAAACGTCGGTTCTGAATCTTTATCTTTGCTACATGAAGTCGGCTGTTTGACCTGCTGAGTTTCTCCAGCATCGTGTATTTACTGTTGAAAAATCAGATTGGTTTCTGGAGTTTTGAATCGCTGCTGTCTGTGAATCTGGTAACTTGACTCAATAATTCAGCTGTTCTCACCCTATTTTTTGGCTCTGGCCTCCTTTAGACTTTGCTCAAGGTTCTTGGATCATCCATCCTCCAAAGAACTCAACTTTAGTTAATTTCAGTACCTCTCTCTTACCCATGAGATAAAAAACATAAAACAAATTTTTGATTTCAGTCCGTGCCCCCTCCCCACTTTAAATGTGCTATGGCCCCTGTTCAGAATGGCTACAATCATTCACGCTTTATGTTCTGTGAAATGTTCCCCCTTCTGTTTCATCGCCATTAGCTCCATTTTTGCCCAGATAGATTTTTGCAGGTGCTTATCACCTTGTGTTTTAGCACAGGTGTCTTTCATATATTTGCAGCCCCTGAGGTGAGGTTGTCAGAGGTCCAAAGGTTCATAGGTTATTATGTGAGGGGCATGATTGCCAATGTCTGTTAGGGCTTTGGGCATGAAACCTGGGAAGTCATGTCACAGAAGGTAGACAACATTGGTCAGGCCACATTTGGAGTACTGTAAGCTGTTGTAGTCTCCAAACAACAGAAACGATAGAACCACAGAAAGCAGGCCATTTGGCCCTTCTAGTCCATGTCAAAATATCATTCCACGTCCCATCAATCTGCACCAAGTCCATATCCCTCCAGACCTCTCCCATCCATGTGTCTATCCAATTTATTCTTAATGTGGAAGCTTTGGTGAGAGTGCAGGTTCTGGATGGCATTGATATCGGCTTCTCCGGTTTCTGCTGGACTATTATCCTTCTCTTCCCTTTTCCCCTTGTCTTCTTTTCACCAGCTCTCCACCCCCTTCCCTCTTCATTCACAGAGCTCTCCCCCTGTTTGCTGGTGTGTCCCCCTCCCTTACCCATCTATTACCTCCAGCCTTTGGGAGGATACTCCTCCCCTGCCCCTCCCACACCATCTATTACCTCCAGCCTTTGGGAGTGTGCTCCTCCCCGCCCCTCACACCTCACCTATTACCTCCAGCCTTTGGGAGCGTACTCCTCCCCTGCCCCTCCCTTACCCACCATATTGTTTGGGGATTTGCTGACATCTTGCTTATATTGGAGGCTGAGGGGCAACTTTTAAGAGGTATGTAAAATTACGAGGGGCATAGACAAGGTATAAATGTGTATTTAAATCAGAGATTGATAGGTTCTTGATTAGTCAGAGCATCAAAGGTTTGGGGAGAAGGCTGGGCAGTGGGGCCAGCTCATGATTAAATGGCAAGCCAGACATGATGGGCTGAATGGCTTATTTCTGCTCCTATGTCTTTAGGTCTAAATGTTGAATGCCAGAAGCCAGGTTGTTGGGTGTTTATAAGGTAGAGATTGATGGGTATCTGAATGGGCAGAGAATCAAAGGTTATGGGGAGAAGTCAGGGGTGAGTAGGAGAATGGACCAACTCATGCTGGAATGGTGGAGTGGACTCGATGGGCCAAATGGTTTCTGCTTCTATGTCTTATGGTCCAAAGCGAAATGAGGAAAGCTGAAAGGAGAATTTCAGGGTGTTTTTCCGAAGAGTGGGAGGTGCCTGGAATCATTCCCATGGGAAGAGTTGGAAGTGGGTGCGATGGTGACATTTAAGAGGGATTTGGGCACACACTAACAGAGGGATGACAGATCATGTGAAGACAGATGGATAAGTTAATAGCTCAACGCTGTTACAGTACCAGTCACTGAGTTTGAATCCCACGCGGTCTGTAAGGAGTTTGTACGTTCTCCCTGCGCCTGCACGGGTTTTCCCTGGGGGCTTCGGTTTCCTCCCACCGTTTAAAATGTATGAGGATGTTGATTAATTGGGTGTAATGGGTCAGCATGAGATTGTGTGTCAGAAGGACCTTTTAAAGAGCTGTACTTCTAATTTAAATGTAAATTAAATTGGCGCCATGGTGAGCACAGATAAGATTGGCTGAAGGACCTGTTCCAGAGTCACATTTGCCCCTTGGCTGATAGCTGCACTCAAGACTTGACACTGCAATGTGCCCTTTCAGCAAGGCATTGATAGGGGACGGAACTGTTGCCTATCAACAGACATTTGGGGATGCTGGGCTAAATTAAATTTAAATTTTTTAGATTAAATTTAAACATACAGGATGGTAACAGGCCATTTTGACCCTCGAGTTCGTGCCACCCAATTTACGCCTAACACACCCATTACGTTTAGAATGGTGGTCCGAAACTGGAGCTCCCCCGGAAAAACCCACGCAGACATGGGGAGAACGTACAAACTCCATACAGATAGTGCGGGATTCGAACCCCGGTCTCGATCACTAGTGATATAAAGGTGTTGCACTAACCCCTACGCCAACCCTGCTGTCTCTGCAATACCGTCTCCTGTAACATTTGACAAGCTGAACTCGCGCCACAACATAATGCGCGGAAAGGGTTTACGTGTAGAATTTCAGATATCTGTCCACGAGTTTGGGCCTGACTCTAATGGAGGGATTCCGTGGTGTAGAAGAGCGGTGCTAAGTTACCAGCTGGAGTTGATGCGGAAGTGACGAAAGGTGTTTTGGGTATGGAACAGGTGTAACTGTAAACTCCTGAAATCCTGGGAGAGACCGAGCATCAGATCAAGAGGGTCAAAGGTTAATATTTGGAATACCGCGGATATTTTTGGTAGTTGTAAGCAGGAGCCAGAGCTTGGGAATGGCTTATAAATAAAATAGAGCAACAGGTACATGAGGGTGAGTTACAGGTAAGAATCCAAGGTTCAGCATAAAAATTAAACACAAACGACTGCAGACGCTATGATTGTAGTAAAAACAGAGATGCTGGAGGCACTCACCCAATCTCGCGGCGTCCAGTACCTCGAAGAAGGGCTCAAGCCTGAAATGTCGGTGGTATATCTTTACCTCCGATGAATGCTGTGAAACCTGTTGAGTTCTTCAAGCATTTTTGTTTTTAGTATAAAAATGAAGACCTGTTTTTGTCCCATGTGGAAGTAGTGAGATAAACTGGTAACCAAATCCAGAGGGGAAGAGACCAATCCTATTATTGGAATAACATCACACAATCAGCTCAGATTGCTGTCGGTGGGATGGGTCCTGTGATTGTGTACTCCTTAACAGCTGGTAAAAACAAATCGGAATGCTGCAGGAACTCAGCTGGTCTTTTCAGCGTCCATAGGAGATAAAGATATATCATCGACATTTCAGGCCTGAGCCCTTCTTCATGGAATAAGCAAGAATAAGCCAGAAGCAGGAAATCTCAACAAGACTTTGAGTTCCTCCAGCATTTTGGTGTGTAATCCCAGCATCTGCAGATTTTCAGGTTT
The DNA here is from genome assembly GCF_036971445.1 of Narcine bancroftii. NCBI lineage: Eukaryota > Metazoa > Chordata > Chondrichthyes > Torpediniformes > Narcinidae > Narcine > Narcine bancroftii. The sequence continues at coordinate 9,245,936 of NC_091470.1, read as the reverse complement.
CACTCCCTCAGCTTAGCCTTTGGAATGAATAATGGCCATTTTGGGTGTGGTGTCAAAGACAGCTGGTGCCTGGAGCTAAACCATCCCTCTCTCTTCCCGAAGAACAGGATTGTGGAAGGGGATGGAAATTGAATCCAACCACAACAGATTTGGTTGCACCCAATCTGAAAGAACAGAGGGACGAACTTAAAATTGTAATTCTGCACATTTCTTATATTGCCTGTATCATGGAAACATAGAAGATAGGAGCAGGAGTAGGTCATTCGACCCTTCGAGCCTGCTCCGCCATTCAACGAGATCATGGCTGATCTTAAAGTTCAGTACCCCGTCCCCACCTTCTCTCTGTAACCTTTAATACCCTTATACTGAAGAAATAGATCTAATTCCCTCTTAAATAGATTTAATGAACCTGCCTCCACTGCCCTCTGTGACAATGAATTCCACAGATTCACCACAGATCACTTCAAACAGATTCATCAAGACAATGGAAATGTGTGGCATGCTTGTGGAATTTTGTTTTGTCCATGCAGGGAGTATTAGTGCCTGATGTTTGGCTACCTGGTCTTATTTCCAAAGTGTTTATTTGGTTGTCCGATGTTTGTCATATTTAGCACACTACGCAGTTCTCCCCACCCCACCTCCACCTGCCATACATTGCTCTTTATTCTCCATTGAGTGATTAGAGGTACACAATCCTTTATCTGGACCTTGGGGGGCAGCGTGTTCCAAATTTTGGATTTTTCTGGATTTCAGCTGCCCCAGATTTAAGCCCACCCGAATTGTGCTGCCGTATCCACCCCCTTCCAGTCGCGCTGGCGTCCCCCCCAATCTCTCTCCCTCCGCTGTACCAACACCAGGACAAAAACAGCCAGTTTTGGAGCTTTCCGGATTTTAGATGTCCGGATAAAGGATTGTGTACCTGTATCAGAATTTAATGTCAAGAACATGTCATGAAATTCATTGTTTATGGCAGCATTACGGTTGCAAATATTGCTGTAAATTACAAAAAAAAAATCAGTGCAAAGAAGAGAAAGTGAGGCAGTGTGTGTGGCTCATTGTCCATCCAGGAACCCGATGGTGGAGGGGAAGAAGCTGCTTTTGTGCAATTAGGCGTCTTTCAACACGTTAGCTTCGTTAGGATCAATTTTCTACTCCTTCGAGGCCCTCTCTCTGATCTACTGTGTACTTCTTCACTTCTCCTTCCGCTGGCACTGTAGCTTTCAGCCACCATGTGTCTGTTCCCTCCCCAATTTATTTTTTTGGATGCACAGGAGTGGTCCTCGCTGGTGAAGTCAGCCGAACCTTTATTCCTTGGTCACCCCACCAGGATTGTGTCGCCATTGACACTTTGTGTGGAAATCAACTGCAGTGTTTCCACATTCAAATAGTGACAGCATTTTGAAGGACTTCCTTGGTGGTGGAACTCTTCACAGCTCTGCAGAGTAGATGTAGAAAGGTTGTTTCCCCTGGTGGGAGAGTCTAGCACAAGAGGGCCAACTTCAGGATTGATGAGCATCCAATTAGAGCAGAGATGTGGGGGAATTTCTTCAGCCAGAGTGGAATCTATGGAATTTGTTGCCACAGATGGTGTGGAGGCCAGGTTATTGGGGGTATTTAAGGAAGGGCTTGATGGGTTCCTGATTAGTCAGGGCATCAGAGATTATGGAGAGAAGGTTGGGCAGTGGGACTGAGTGGGATAATGGATCAGCTGATGATTGAATGATGGGCAGACTCGATGGGATGAATGGCCCATTTCTGTTCTGATGTCTTGTGGACAAGGAGATTTGTGGAAGTCAAGGTTATGGGAAATTTGCTGCCTGGACCTCCATTCCTTGTTTTTACTCGCCAGCCATTTGATTGGGACGGTGTTGTAGCCTGAGAAATGGTTGAGAATGGGCAGAGCGTCCTTTGGTACTGAGGGGTAAGCATGATTCTGTTTGAAGTGATGGAACTTGGTGGGACCTGGGTGGCAAAGAGGAAAGGGAAGATCGTGAAGAGGGCAAGGCTGTCGATCCCCATCTTGACCTCATAATTTCAGGAACACAAGCGAGAGTGTCCTGTCTGGCTGCATCATTGCTTGGGACAGTATTTGCAAAGCATCAGACTAGTGTTGATAGGGAGGATCATCAAAATGGCTGAGACTATCACTAGGGTCTCCTTTTCCTCTATTGACGATTTCACTGGGAGTATTGCTTAAATAGGGTTTAAGGAATTATCGAGGACCCTTTCCATCCAGCACACAGAATCTTTGATCCACTACCATCAGGAAGGAGGTACAAGGGAGGAAGGTTCACAGGCAGAGGCCGAAGAACCAGTGAATTATTAACATGAGTAACAGTCAAATTTGTAAATTATGTTAATGGGTTAAATGGGTCCATGAAAAGGAAAAACGAATTAACATATCTTAAATAAGATGGGAATCGATAAAGTGTTTCTGGAAGAAACTCATTTAGCAGAAAAAGAGCATTTGAGGTTAAAGAGAGATTGGGTTGGACATGTAGTAGCTTCTTCTTTTAATTCTAAGACGAGAGGTGTTTCAATTTTGGTAAAAAAAATTCCAATTAAAATACAAAATGTCATAACAGATCCTGCAGGGAGATACCCTAATGTGTCAAATATTTTCGGAACTATGGATGCTTCTTAACCTCTATGCACCAAATGTAGATGATGAGAGATTTATTCAAGAAACCTTTTTGAATTTAGCAGGTGCCCATGATAATATTTTGATTTGAGGAGATTTTAGTTTTTGTTTAGATCCAGATTTAGATAGAACTGCTAGAGGAGCAGTAAGAACTAAAGCAGCAAAAGAAACTTTGGTTTTAATGGAAGACTTGAATTTAATTGGAGGAGAATTCATCCTAAAGCAAGAGACTACTCCTTTTAGTCAAATAGACATGATTCTTATTCTAGAATTGATTTATTTTTACTATCTGCACAAATACAAGGCAGGATATTAAATGCTGAATATAAAATGAGAATTTTATCAGATCATTTCTTAATGACTATGATAACACCAGATAAAGAGAAATCAGTTTATAGATAGAGGCTGAATTCAATATCATTAAAAAGAAAAGATTTTGGTGACTTTATTAGAAGGAAAATTCAGTTATTTTGTGATACAAATTTGAATTTGGTGAATAATTAATTTGTTCAAGTTCAAGTTTTTTTTCAACTTGCATTGACCTAAGTGCTGTACAAACCAAGGCAATCGATCGAAACTAGTGCATCTATTTACAGAACAATGAATTAAAGCATTATAAATAGACCAGAGTTGCAGTGAATAGTGCAGCACTGTCGGAGGTTAGGATTATACAGCCGGTTTCAGACGTTAAATGTTTTTAACCTGGATTTAAAGCAGTTGGGGGGGGGCTAGTTTAATGGTCAAAGGAATGCTGTTCCATAGTTTGGGGGCCACAACACAAAGGCCCGGTTTCCCCTTTGTGTACGTGGAACAGCCAGGTGTCCTGCAGTAGTTGACCTGAGCTGCTTAGGAGTGGAGAAGGGCATAAGCAGATCAGAGTTGTGGGGAGGAGGGCAAGGTCATTGAAGGCCTTGATTTAAATTACTTGAAGTCAATTCTGAGTTGCACCAACAGCCACAGGAGGGAGGCTAGAATTGGGGTCATCTCTTTGTCACTTATCAGGACCTTAGCAGCGGCATTCTGAACCAATTGGAGGTAATTTAGGGAGGACTCGTTAATCCCAGAGTATAGAGTCAGCGTAGTCTGGGCGTTAGAAAATAAGGGTGTGAATAACCTTTTCAAAGTCCTTGAGTGAGAAGTATGGTTTTATTTTAACAATGGTGTGGAGCTGGACAAAGCGGCCTTCACCATGGTGTTGACTTGTTTGTCAAATTTGAAGGCAGGGTCAAATAGCACCCCAAGGGATTTAACGTGGGGTTTAATAAGAGTGGATAAGTTACATATTTGTAATATGGGATGCCTTAAAAGCTTATTTGAGAAGACAAATTATGTTTTACCGCTAAAATTAAGAAAGATTATCTGAAAGAGTTAGATCAATTGGAGCAAGAAATAAAGTTATTGGAAAAAGATCTTCAGAAGCGAAGTTCTAAAGACAAGTGTAATCATGACATAACATAACATAACAATTACAGCACAGAAACAGGCCATTAGGCCCTTCTAGTCCGCACCGAACCAAACACCCCTTTCTAGTCCCACCTCCCTGCACAATGCCCATAACCCTCCATCTTCTTCTCATCCATATACCTGTCCAACCTTTTCTTAAATAATACAATTGACTCCGCCGCCACTATTTCTCCCGGAAGATCATTCCACACGGCTACCACTCTCTGAGTAAAGAAGTTCCCCCTCATGTTACCTCTAAACCTCTGCCCCTTAATTCTTAATTCTTAACTCATGTCCTCTTGTTTTAATCTTTCCTCCTCTTAACGGAAATAGTCTATCCACATCCACTCTGTCTATCCCATTCATAATCTTAAATACTTCTATCAAATCCCCTCTCAACCTTCTACACTCCAAAGAATAAAGACCTAATCTGTCCAATCTCTCCCTATACTCTAGATGCTTAAACCCAGGTAACATTCTGGTAAACCTTCTCTGCACTCTCTCCACTCTGTTTATATCCTTCCTATAATTAGGCGACCAGAACTGCACACAGAACTCCAAATGAGGCCGCACCAACGTCTTATACAATCTCAACATCACCTCCCAACTCCTACATTCCATGCAATTTTTAAAAATTTTTTTAAAAAACAATATAATATGCTACAAAGCTATAGAATGGAAAAAATAATTACATGAACTAAACAGTTACTATGAATTAGGTGAATGAGCACATAAAATACTTGCATGGCATTTGAAATCTGAACTTGCTTCAAGAACAATTAATGCAGTTAAAACTGATCAGCTATAAACCTCAAGAAATAAACAAAACTTTAAAAAACTTTTATTTTAAACTATATAGTTCAGAGTCCTGAAAAGATGACAATAAAATAGATATTTATCGAGGAAAAATTTACCTAGATTAAATGTGGAAGAACAAACAGAATTGAATGTATGTTTTATACAATTAGAGATAAAGGAGGCAATAAGTTCATTACAAAGTAATAAATCCTGGGGGAAGATGGTTTTCCACCCAAATTCTATGAAGATTTTAAAGATGTATTGATTCCTATTTTTATGAAAATGTTAGATCAAGCATCAAGGACTCATTCTTTCCCAGATTCATTTTCAACAGCAATAATTATTGTAATACCAAAAAAAGATAGAGCCCCTGTAAAAAACCTTCTTCATATAGACCTATCTTATTATTAATGCAGACTACAAAATACTGGCTAAAATATTGGTGAATAGATTAACTAAATTATTGGCTAAATTAGTCAATATGGATTAGGCACGATTTGTAAAAATGAGACAGTTGGCAGACAATGTGGCTAGGCTAATGAGTATTATACATGCAGCACAAAAAATGAAAGATTTGAGTGTAGCAGTGACCCTAGATGTGGAGAAAGCATTTGATAGATTGGAATAGGACTATTTGTTTACAGTGCTAGATAAATTCAGGTTTGGTTAAACTTTTATGAACTGGATCAAGGCACTATACAATAAAGCTAAAGTGAAAGTAGTAACTAAAGACAAATGTCCACTCCATTTCAATAGGCAAGATCTAGTAGACAAGGCTGTCCCTTATCCCCAGCTCTGTTCATTTTAGCTATAGAGCCACTAGCAGAGGTAATTAGCAGTGATTTAGAAATTAGGGGTTTAAGGTTGGTCAGGGAGAGTATAAAATTAGTTTATTTGCAGATGATCTTATGATATACTTGACAAAACTGGAGATTTCTTTATGGAAACGACATTTAAATTTGGAAGAATGTGATAAGATCTCAGGTTATATCTCAGGTAACTTGGGATAAAAGTGAAGTTATGCCCCTTACACAAGGAGATTATAGTCTTTGTTGAAGAAATACTCATTTTAAATGGTCAAAAGAGCTGATTAATTTTTCGGGATCTGGATAGATAATAATTTACATAAACTGAATTACTTACCATTGCTTAAAAAATGTTGGAAGATTTTTTAAAAACAGCTGACCTTGCCAATAACGTTAGTTGAAAGAGTTAATTGCATTCTGATGAATATTTCTCTGTGACTACAATACCTTTTACAAACTTTACCAATAGTACTACCACAAAGGTTTTTTCAAGAATTAAATAAACATATAAGAAAATTTCTTTGGAAAGGCAAAATGTCAAGTTTCTATAGAAAGATTAACATGGAAATATGAATTGAGAGGTTCGCAGCTTCCTAACTTAAAGAATGATTACCAAGTGGCTCAACTGAGATTTCTTACTCTTTTTTTGAGGGATCAGGAAAACCCCCATGAGTCAAAATAGAGTTAGATAAAATAGGAGAGAAATTAACAGAAGAATGTACATACAAATGGGATTAAAAGTTAATAACTGGTGTGAAAGAAGCACCATTGATGAAACATTTCATTACTCTCTGGAACAAGATAAATAATGAAATTGGAACAAAAGGAAATTTATAATCTCAAACACATTTGATTCAAAATAATCATACCTTTTATTAAAGATAATCAATTTTTGAATATTTGGTTTCATCAAGGCATTAAAATATAGAAGGTTGTTATGAACAAGGTCAATTGATGTAATTTCAAAAATTAAGAAATAAATATGGAATGACTCAGAATACTCTTTTTTGCTATCTTCAATTGAGAGGATACTTGCAGGAAAAATTAAATTCCACAGTGTTTTTACTGGTTTGCAAGGAGCTGGAAGTTCTCATCAGGAGAGGTAATACTAAGAAATTTATTTCTGCAATGTACCTTTGATTACAAGCTGGCACTAATAAACAGGGAATTCATAAATCTGGACAGAAATGGGAGGCAGACAATTGGTGAGAAAGATGGTCAGAACTCTGTTGAATCTGTATAACAAACATTATAAATGTTAGGTATAGATTGGTTCCCGCATCGGACTTGTCAGCCACAAACGAGCCTGCAGCTGACGTGGACATTATCTCTCCATAAATCTTCGTCCGCGAAGCCAAGCCAAAGAAAGAAAAGAAAGGAAGAATTTAATGCTGAAAAAATAGAATGAAATCGGATTTAGCAGATAAATATTTTAGACGTGGAAGAAATAGGAACCTTTTTACACTCTACTTGGTCACCTTCGACAGTAAGATCTTTTTGGGTGAACTTAGAAAATTTTTTAGAACAAATTACTGGTATTGTATTTCCACTTATTTTTATTGGGGAAACAAAGAAGGAACAAGACCTAAGTTAAAATGATCATTCTATCAAGTTAAATTTATTAAAATACCTTTAGAGGTGATAAGAAAGTGTATTGCAGTGACTTGGAAATCAGATCCATATTCAGGTATGGAGAGATGAAATGCAGAAATTCAAAGTTGTATTCCTTTGGAGAAAATTACATACAATTTAAGGAATAACTATCCTTCCTTTTTACTAATTTGGACCTCAGGGATGCAAAGTTTAGGGGTGAATAAGTAAAATGTACATCTGGCCTCTTAACACCTGTGTTAATCTTCTTCCCTAAAATGGTTGTATAAACACTGTAGGATCCCAGTGTGTGAACTGACCATTCATGCAATCCAGGAAATGATTTTTCTCTTTTTCTTTAACTATGTATTGCATTTATATCTTGTATGGTTTTTCAATGGGAGTCGGGTATAGAGAGGAAGGGGAGGGTAAGGGTGGGTTTTAAACCATCACGTAATCATTGTAATGTTAAATTTAATTAATGTTTTGCAAAAATACATGTATGGAAAAGCTTTTAAAGAAAATATTCAAAAAAAAGGAAGGAGGTACAGGAGCATCAAAATCAGGACTGCCAGGCTGGGGAACAGCTTCCTCATGCAGGCTGTGAAATTGATGAATAGTATCTTGTAAGCGAGTAAATCAGCCCAAATATTTATTATTAAAAATTGCAATATTTATTTTCTATTATATCTTCATTATGTATGATTACTATGTGCTGTATATGTATGTGCACCGTGCGTCTATTTTGTCTGGTTGTAGGTGTAAAGTCAGATGATAATAAACTTGAACTTGAGGAGGTACATGGTTGTACTGGGATTGGGGGTCCCAGTCGAGGTTGATAGCACCGTGTAAGGGAGTATGTTCTTTACGAGGCAAGTGTCTTGGGGTTTGCGGTAGATCAGTGAAGGTGCCAGACCAATACTGGTGCCTCACAGGTACTGAAGTGAAAAGGATGCTGCTCAAGGTCAATCCTCATAAGGCTGCGGGACCAGATAACATCAATATCAGGGGCTCAGAGGATGTGCAGACCAACAAGCTGACGTCCTCACAGACATCTTTAACGTCTCCCTGAGCAGCACTCTCGTACCAACGTGCTTCAAGGTGGTCACTGTCATCCCTGTGCCGAAGAAGCCCTCCGTGTCCTGTCTCAACGACTGCCATCCTGTCGCACTCATGTCCACCGTCATGAAATACTTTGAGAGGCTAGTCAAGGAGCACATCAAGACTCAGCTCCCCACCCCCAATTGCATACCGTCCCAACCCATCTACAGACGATGCCATTGCCACCATGCTCCACCGAGCCCTCACCCACCTGGAAAATAAAGACGCGTGTTTGAATGTTGTTCATAGACTTCAGCTCAGCATTCAACACAATCAGACCGCAGCATCTGATTAGAAAGTTGAACCTGTTGGGCCTAAACACCTTCCTCTGTAACTGGAATCTCGACTTCCTGACTGGAAGACCTGGGTCAGTCCGGATCAGAAACATCCAACACCATCAAACTGAGCACGGGGACCCCCCCAGGGCTGTGTGCTGAGCCCACTGCTGTTTACCCTGCTGTACAGTGATGACACGACCGTGGTGGGGTTCATCAGCAAGAGCAATGAGTCAGCATATGAAGAGGAGGTGCAAACATTAACGGACTGGCGCAACCTACACCTGAACATCAACAAAACAAAGGAGAGCCTGGGGGGGTAATCACTCTGTGCTGACCATCACAGCTCCACTAGTCAAGAGCACCAATTCCTTGGTGTGCGCCTGACGGTGGATCTCCTGGACCTCCAACACCAGATCCATTGCCAAGAAGGCCCAACCACGCCTTCACTTCCTGCGGAGATTGAGGAAAGTCCAGCTTCCACCCTCCACCCTCACTACATCCTACAGTGGATGCATCGAGAGCATCACCACCTGGTTCGGGAACTGCACCATCCCAGGATGCAAGTCCCCGCAGTGGATAGTAAAAGACTGCCGAGGGGATTATTGGGGTCTCTCTCCCTGCCACGATGGACATTTATAACGACTGCTGTTTGCGGAAAGCCATAAACATTGTGAAGGACACCACACACCCCTCCCGCAATCTATTCTCCTTCCTTCCATCTGGGAAGAAGTACCAAATAGGTACCATGTAAATAACCAGCTCCTTGGTGTGGAGAAACGCTATCTCAAACAAATAAACGCGACTTGACTTGAGTAATTGAAGGAGATAAATGTTCTTAACTGCGGGTTTGATACAGCAAGCAAGACCAGCAAAGATGAAATGGATGTGGATTTTGACAGTGAAGTGAAATTACATGGTTGTATTTCGCTGGAGGATTGATTTTTATTTACATATTACTTAAAAAATTATTTTCAGGGTTATGCAATTGATTTTCTGGGCACATCTTCCTCATCTTTCACTCTGAGCCTAATAGAATGGCCACTAATGTAGCTTAACGTTATAAACAACTATTATTAGGTCTCCTCTTCCCCTACTAGTTGTTCAAGTTTTACTGTCATAACACAATCATAGAGGTTGATTTGGGAGCAGACCAGTAGGGAGGACAGATGGGTCGCATTTTATTTTCTCCCTGTTCCTTGAAACTCTCCGCAGAATCTCCCTAACTACTAGGGGCAATTGATCTCTTCCCTCCCACACCCCTCCGCGATCCACACGATGGGGGAGTCTAGTTCAGAGCGTACAGGAAACCTATGCAGTCATGAGGAGAATGTGCAAACTCTGCAGACAGCATTCGAGGTCAGGGTGGAACCGTAGTTCCACTAGCTGGCTTGCTGCCCCATCTTCAGCTGCCCAAACTGTCCTTCTCTGTGAGTTTGGGCGTAGCCTGGGCAAGCACCGGTTGGTATTTTAAGACCGTAAGACATTGGAGCAGAAACAGGCCATTCAGCCCATTGAATCTACCCTGCCATTCAATCATGAGCTGACCCATTTTCCCCACTCAGCCCCACTGCCCGGCCTTCTTGCCATAACCTTTGATGACCTGGCTAATCAAGATCCTGTCAATCTCTGCCTTAAATACACCCAATGATCTGGCCTCCACACGGGCCCATGGCATCAAATTCCACAGATTCTCCTCCCTCTGGCTAAAGAAATTCCTCTGCATCTGTTCTAAGTGGATGCTTTTCAATCCTGTGCCCTCTTGTCTTAGACTCTCCCACCACGGGAAACAACCTTTCTGCAACTGATCTGTTCATGCCTTTTCAACATTTGCTATATTTCAATGAGATCGCCCCTCATTCTCCAAAATTCCAACGAGTACAGCCAAGAGCTGTCAAACATTGCTCATATGATAACGCTGACATTTCCGGAATCATCCTTGTGAACCTTCACTAGTGAGTGCTGGTGGTAGAAGGAAATAATGTTTAGGGTGGATGAGATTTCAGTCAAATGGTTGCTCTGTCTTGAGTGGTGTTGGGCTTTGAGTATTTTTGATACTCCACTCACCTAGACAAGTAGCAAGTGGACCATCAGAGTCTTGATTATTTTGAGGGGAGATCAGGAAGAGAGTCGCTTGATCCGCAGTATTTGTGTCTGGTTACTTGAGGAGCTTTTTGTTGTTAACAGTGGGTATGGTTCTTGCCAAGTTGAGGTGTTCAGATTTTCGTGTATTGGAGATGATCATGGCTGAGAACTTCAGTGGACTGATGTTACTTGCCACTTGGGCAACACGGTTAGCGAAGCGATTAGTGCAACGCTGTTACAGTGCCAACAATCGGGAGCAGGGTTCGAATCCCGTGTGCTGTCTAATGAGTTTGTGTGTTTTCACTGTGTCTGTGTGGGTTTCCTCTGGGTGCTCTGGTTTCCTCCCACCGTTCAAAACCGTTAATTGGAGGTAATTGGATGGCATAGACTCGTGGGCCAAAATGGCCTGTTAACGTGCTGTATGTTCAAATTTTAAATTTAAGGTCATTGCTGAGCACATTTTTGTGAGTGTGGGCTGCTTCATTGATGAGTTGCCATTGGATGTTGTGACATCAACGTTGAGGTTCTTTTCCATTGCATTGTGGATCATTGCGGATCATGTCAGAATAGGTTTCACTGCTTCTCTGTAGACCATAAGCCCAGTGCTGGTCTTCAAGACTTGGTTTCCATTCTGTTCAGCTGTCCTTACTGTGACGGTTCACTGGAGGACACAGAGGATCACTGATGGCTGGTGTCGCTGACGTGAAAAGTGATTAATGATTTTGATTGTTGTGGGGTGACATTGTGCGGAGAGGCATGTGGGTGGAGGACTGTACCATTTGTTCAGTTCGGTGAAGGAGTTCAGTAAAAACACCGAGATGCTGGAGGAAGTCAGCAGGTCTATTCAGCGTCTATAGGAGACCTCCTGGCAGAGGTATTTGCTAGGGCTACTCAGGATCCTTTAAACAAGAATGGTTGGGGGGAGGCAACAAAATAGTACAGAGCAGTAAGGAGAAGGTTAGAATGCAAACAAAGAAAGTTTGTAGTAAGTATTTGAATATGGATGGGCAGGTGATAGAGAAGGGAAATGCTCTGGAAGAAGATGAAGGGCAATTGGCAGGAGAAGTAAATAATGTTGTTCTTAAAGATGAGGGAAAACAGGGATTAAAAATTGGGAAATCTCTGAAATTCATATATTTTAATGCCAGGAGTATTGTAAAAAAGGTGGATGAGCTGAAGGTGTGGATTGATACTTGGAAGTATGATGTGGTAGCGATTAGTGAGACATGGTTGCAGGAGGGATGTGATTGGCAGCTGAATATCCCTGGGTTTCGTTGTTTTAGGTGTGATAGAGTCGGAGGGGCAAGAGGAGGTGGGGTTGCATTGCTTGTCAGGGAAAATATTACAGCGGTGCCTAGGAAGGATAGATTAGAGGGCACATCCACGGAGGCTATTTGGGTGGAACTGAGGAGTAGGAAAGGAGAGGTTACACTTGTAGGGGTGTATTATAGACCACCCGGAGGGGACCGAGACCTAGAGGAGCAAATCTGTAGGGAGATAGTAGATATTTGTGATAAGCACAGGGTTGTAATTATGGGAGATTTTAATTTTCCACATATAGATTGGGAAACACATTCTGTGAAAGGACTGGATGGGTTAGAGTTTGTGAAATGTGTGCAAGATAGTTTTTTACAACAATATGTAGAGGTGCCGACCAGAGAAGGAGCAGTGTTAGATCTACTGTTGGCAAATGGGATGGGTCAAGTGACGGAGGTTAGTGTTGGCGAGCACTTCGGGTCCAGTGATCATAATGCCATCAGCTTCAATGTCATTATGGAAAGAGAGAAATCAGGGCCAAGGATTGAGGTTTTAGATTGGGGAAAAGCTAGATTTCAGGAGATGCGAAAGGACTTGCAGGGTGTGCATTGGGACAATTTGTTTTATGGGCAGGATGTAGTAGAGAGATGGAAGTCTTTTAAAGATCAGATTTTGAGAGTGCAAAAGCTTTATGTTCCTGTTAGGTTAAAAGGAGGGGCAAAAGGTTTGAGAGAGCCGTGGTTTTCAAGGAATAGTGGAAACTTGGTTCGAAGAAAAAGGGAGGCGTACATTAGATATAAGAAGCATGGAGTTAAGGAGATGTTTGAAAGATACATTGAATGTAAGAGGAATCTTAAGAGAGGAATTAGGAAAGCTAAAAGAAGGTACGAGAAAACTATGGCAAGCAGGGTGAAAACTAATCCAAAAGAGTTCTACAAATATGTTAATGGTAAGAGGAAAGCTAGAGACAAAATTGGTCCCTTAGAAAATCAGAGCGGAAAACTGTGTGTGGAGCCTAGAGAAATGGGGGAGATATTGAACAGTTTCTTTTCTTCGGTATTCACTAAGGAGAAGGATATTGGGAGATGTGAGATAAAAAAAAAGCAAATTGGGTAAATATGGGGAATATAGAGATTACAAAAGGTGTAGTTTTAAGGCTTTTGAAGAATATAAAGGTGGATAAGTCTCCGGGACCAGACGGGATCTTCCCCAGGACATTGAGAGAAGTGAAGGAGGAAATAGCAGAGGCTCTGGCGGTAATTTTCCAAATGTCATTAGATATGGGGATAGTGTCGGAGGATTGGCGCATTGCGCATGTGGTTCCGTTATTTAAAAAGGGTTCAAGGAGGAAGCCTGGCAACTATCGGCCTGTAAGTTTGACGTCTGTGGTAGATAAATTAATGGAGAAAATTCTTAGAGATAGTACTTATAAACATCTGGATAGACAGGGTCTGATCAGGAGCACTCAACATGGATTTGTGGGAGGAAGGCCATGTTTGACCAATCTGATTGAATTTTTTGAAGAGGTGACTAGGAATGTGGATGAGGGTAGCGCAGTGGATGTTGTCTATATGGACTTCAGTAAGGCCTTCGATAAGGTACCACATGGAAGGTTAGTTAGGAAGGTGCAGTCTTTAGGTATAAATTTTAAGATAGTCAAATGGATTGAACATTGGCTGAAAGGGAGAGGTAGTGGATAATTATCTGTCAGGTTGGAGGCCGGTGACCAGTGGTGTGCCTCAAGGATCTGTATTGGGCCCATTGTTGTTCGTTATATACATTAATGATCTAGATGATGGGGTGGTGAATTGGATTAGTAAATATGCAGACGATACTAAGATAGGTGGAATAGTGGAAAATGAAGAAGGTTTTCAAGGATTGCAGAGGGATTTGGGCTGCTTAGAAAAGTGGGCTGAAAAATGGCAGATGGAATTTAATGCTGATAAGTGTGGGGTGCTTCATTTTGGTAAGAAGAATCAGAATAGGACATACGTGGTAAATGGGAGAGCATTGAGGAATACAGAAGAGCAGAAAGATTTAGGAGTAACGGTACATCGTTCCCTGAAGGTAGAAACTCACGTGAATAGGGTGGTGAAGAAGGCTTTTAGTATGCTGGCCTTTATCAATCATTGCATGGAATGTAGGAGTTGGGAGGTGATGTTGAGATTGTATAAGACGTTGGTGCGGCCTCATTTGGAGTTCTGTGTGCAGTTCTGGTCGCCTAATTATAGGAAGGATATAAACAGAGTGGAGAGAGTCCAGAGAAGGTTTACCAGAATGTTACCTGGGTTTAAGCATCTAGAGTATAGGGAGAGATTGGACAGATTAGGTCTTTATTCTTTGGAGCGTAGAAGGTTGAGAGGGGATTTGATAGAAGTATTTAAGATTATAAAAGGGATAGACAGAGTGGATGTGGATAGACTATTTCCGTTAAGAGGAGGAAAGATTAAAACAAGAGGACATGAGTTAAGAATTAAGGGGCAGAGGTTTAGAGGTAACATGAGGGGGAACTTCTTTACTCAGAGAGTGGTAGCCGTGTGGAATGATCTTCCGGGAGAAATAGTGGCGGCGGAGTCAATTGTATTATTTAAGAAAAGGTTGGACAGGTATATGGATGAGAAGAAGATGGAGGGTTATGGGCATTGTGCGGGGAGGTGGGACTAGAAAGGGGTGTTTGGTTCGGTGCGGACTAGAAGGGCCTAATGGCCTGTTTCCGTGCTGTAATTGTTATGTTATGTTATATATTGCCAACATTTCGGGCCTGAGCCCCATTGTTTGAATTCTGAGACTTTCTGATATAACCTGCTTCTTCCTTTTCTCATTTTTTTCCTTGAAGAGGGACTCAGGCCCGAAACGTTGGCAATATATCTTTGTATCCTATAGAAGCTGAAGAGACCAGCTGAGTTCTTCCTGCACTTAGATGTGTTAGCTATAATTTAGTGACTGAGATTTGGGTAGTTCTTGGTTTAAGTTAAGTTTAGGCATTCAAGCAGGATAACAGGCACTTCCGGCTCATGAGCCTATGCTGCCCAGTTACCCCAATTAACCTACTGTAATATTGCGCCTCGGAGCGAATGACGAGACTGGCAGTTGACAGGTTCGTTCCAAAACTCGCAGCTTTATTGTTTGCTTGCTGAGTGTTTTTAAGGCACTCCCTGTTCCCACCGCTGGGAACCGGAAGTTGTGTGGCTGACTGGCAGCTCTTCATACTTGGTGCGTGCGGGCCCTTTCCGTGAGGGGATGGGGAAGATGCCCGATCCATCTTGATGTAGGCTGCTCCGACCGCGCACACTATAATTGGTGCCGGCTTGCCTGAACACCAAACCCGTTGGTCACCACACTTCAACCCCCACATACGTTTTGAAGGGTGGGAGGAATTCAGAGCCCCTGCAGGAACCTTTGCAGATGGGGAGAACTTACAAACCCCTTATAGACAGTGCAGGATTCGAACCCAAGTCAGTGGCGCAGTAATAGTGTAGCACTGACCGTGCCGTCCAGAACATTGAATTGTTTCCTGTTTGCCCTGGTGATTAACTCCAGTGGACACTAATTTGTGGTGCAGTGTGGCCCAATATAATATGGAGGATGGAGAAGACAGTTGTTGCAGTCTGGCCTAACCCCAGACTGCACGGAGACTGAGTTCTGTGCTGGACCCATCACTAGGATCACACTTTGCATGCCATTATATAGGGCTTATAGAACCTGAACAAATTCTGGAGGGGAGCCAAATTGAAGGAGTCCCAGTATATCCCTTTCACCGTTTGGGTGTGAATCTAATCCTGTCCCGTGATAGGAGCTGGAACTAATGCACGAAAAGTCAAAGTGAGGCAGTGTCTTTGGTTAATGAATTATTCAGGAATCTGATGGCAGAGGGGAAGAAGCTGTCCTTGTGCTTCTCAGTGCTCATCTTCAGGCTCCTGTACCGTTTTCCCATTGGTAGCAGAGTGAAGAGGGCACGACCTGGGTGGTGGGGGTCCTTGAGGATAGAGGCCACTGAGTGTATAAAGGTGAGAAGCTAGCTCACGCGTGCATGTGCCTGCATAAATTAATAAATGGTAGTGTAAATTTGTCTCAAACCTCCTAAGAAATTGTCATTCAAGGATACTTTGCTACCTTTACTTCCATAGATGGCATAATATGGAAGATGTTACAAACTTTCTTACTCTGTCCTCACTTGCCACAGTTTTGAGAGGGGGGGGGGGTCAAGTCTTGGGAAAATACAGTTATCCTCTACTGTTGGGGATCCCAACTGTGACTTGTAAAATAAAATGTAACTTCTCCCCATTGTTTTCTTGCGTCTCAGTGCGAAGTTGAATGACTCAGCAGATCAGACAGCGTCTGGAGAGATTTCGACAGTCATGTTTTAGGTTGTGACCAGGATGGGAAGGAGAGGTATCAAGCAGTTTGTACGACCACCTTCATTTGGAAAGTGTGCATGTTGGCTCGAACTGAGGTTGAGTCTGAGCAGTGCCCTTGAATAGGTTGGTCATGGTGGCCAGGGAATGCCTTCAGCGCAGGAGACTGATCGCTGCAAGACCTGCAGCGCAACTCTGTGACTCTCTCTCTCCACGGTCGCAGTTGGATCCGCTGTTTATTTCCACCATACTGAGCTTGTATTTCTGATTTTATTCGTTTGAAGTGCTCTGAAAGAAATGAATCTATTTTAAAATCTGTTCACTGTTTCCTTCACATGCCTCTATGTATTATAGCAAGAGTATTTGAAACTCATGTTTTTCCATTAACATTGCCTTGGCCAATTAATAAGGGAAGGTAATGGAATAGAGAGAATAAGGAGGGAATTAAAAGAGTGACCTTTGTGACATATGAAAAGTGAAATCTTTTCTGGGGGGGGCGGGGTGGGGGGAAATAGCGGTCACTGCAAAATCGGTTGACGCTTGCGAGTGGATTCGCAAATCCAAATGGAGAGGGGAGATGTGGTTGTCCGACAAGGGATAAAGGACAACTCAGGAGGGGAAGGGGAGATTGGGGATAAAGAAGATAGAAATAGGAGAATAAGGAAAATGTTGGATGTTGTAGGAATGTTGTCTGGTAAAGAGTTGAAAATAAGAAAACAGAAATGGAAAAGGAGGAAAGGTAATGATGGAAAAACGGAAAGAGAAGATAAACAAAATATAAAATGGCTACGCTGAACTACATGACTTTAAATATTAATGGAATACATAACCAAATTAAAAGGAAGAAACTACCAAATTTAAATGAATAAATGTATTCCATTAGAAAAAATAACATATAGGTTAAGAAATAATATTGAAATATTCGAACAAGTATAGGAGCCTTACAGTAAATACAATAGCGAAAACCTACCGGGGACAAACATTACCTAAGTTGATGGAAGGAGAAGGAAAGAAAAGAATGAACTCAGTAGAATTTCTGGTGTATTTTTGTTGAATGACAACATTGTCTGACTGGCTTAATGCAACCTAGATTGTATACCTAAAATGGATGAGAGGTGGGGGTGGGGGGGTGGCTTGGGAGGAGGGGGGGGGGGGGAAAAAGTCACCGTTTATGTGTGAAAAAGAAATAGTGTATATCATGGCTAATGTGATTTATGGTGTGAAAAATAAAAAATTTAAAAAAAAACAAAACAAAAAAAAACATTGCCTTGGCCCACCTCGCAACAATTCCTTGAACTAAAACACGATGTTGCAGGAACTCAGCAGGCCAAGCAGAGTTCTTTATATACCAAAGATAAAGATAAATAACCAACGTTCAGGCCTGAGCCCTTCATCAAGGAATGAGCTTGTGTATAGGCAGGTGCTCATAACTTGATGAAGGGCTCAAGCCCGAAATGTTGGTTCTGTATCAAAATCTTTGCTAGACAAAGTACACTGTTTGACCAGCTGAGTTTCTCTAGTGTTTTTAGTTCAATCATGGTGTCTGTAGACTTTCGTGTTTTACTCCTCTCTATTTCCTTGAACTGTTTGTTCAAACTATTTCGCTGAAGAAGCAGAATCATCCCATTTAAGTCAATGATTAACGTAGTGATTTCTTTTTCAATGAAATCTTCCAGGCTTTGGCTGATTTTTAAACCATTTCAGCATAACTTTCCTAATTAAGCTGTGATGTGAACTACTTGATTACATTACAGCATATATAAATCATTCTGACATTGAACACTGATTAAACCCCAGCTCTGGCCAGCTGTACTAACATCTCTTTCAGGGGAAGATCCTGTGACCCTTGTATGAGTAGCAGCTCGTACTTGCATTCATTTCCAATTGGAAGCAGGCTGGAATGGCAAATCCCTTGGTATTAACTCAAGTATCACTAAAAGCAAATTATTGTTCCATCCCTTTGGATTTTGAGATTTAGAACGGCATCTCTATGTGAACACTTGGGTGGCTTGCAGGAGGGTGGGATTCTTAGAGTGGTTTCCACAGATGAGAAGGTTGTAATGAAACCCCGCTTCTTAAGATGGGAGGAGGAAAAGGGGTTCTACAGACCAGTGGGACTGAGATCGGGAGTAGGCAATCTTTAATGAACACAACAGGGCAGCACGGTTAATGTAACACTATTACAATGCCGGCAACCAAGGTGCGAATCCGGCACTGCCTGCAAGGAGTTTGTTCTCCCCGTGGCCTCAGGATGGAAGGGCGTCCGTTTAAAACAGGGGCCCTCAGCCAGAGAGTGGTGAACCTCTAGAATTTGCTACCACGGGTAGCTGTGGTGGTCGAGTCGTTTGGTGCACTTAAGGCAGAGATTGACTGGTGTCTGAATAGTCAGGGTATGAAAGGCAGGGGAGTGGGGCTGAGTGGGAGAATGGATCAGCGCACAATGGAATGGCGGAGTGGACTCGATGGGTCGAACAGCCTACTTCTGTTCCTAAATCTAATGGTCTTATGGTCACTCTATTGGGAGCTAGAATTGACCGTGTAGAATTGATCAAGCTCTTCTTATATGATTTGTGATTTATTGATGGGTAACTGCCTGACGTCTTTTGAGTAGTTGTTTTAATAAATATAAGTTGTCTAGAGCACTCATTTTTTCAAATATCTACAGACTAGGAACTTTTTAAATGTCACTTTATCTACTTTTCTGATACGACATCAAACTGAAGTTACCGATAAAATGTTATGTTTAAACCCTTTTCAGAAGAAATTAATAGCAACAATTTATGATTTGATCCTGAAAATATATTGAGTGATTTCTGACCAAATTAAGAATGAGTGGAAAAGCGAACTTCAGATCCCGTTTCCTACAGAGATTTGGGAGAAAATTCTCCAATTAGTTAACACTTCTTTAATGTGTGTTTCACTCTTCAGCCCAATGTTTCTCAACCTTTTTCTTTCCACTCACATCCCACTTTAAATATTCCCTCTGCCATCGGTGCTCGGTGATTAGTAAAGGGTTGCTTAAGGTGGGATGTGGGTGGGAAGAAAAAGTTTGAAAACCCCTGGTTTAATCGTCCCTCATTGACTCGTTATGTGCATGCTTTCAGAACTCCAAAGGAAATGGGACAATTACATTTTTTCTCAAGCAAAATATTGGGTCTAGAGCAGTGATTTTCAACCTTCCCTCCCCACTCACATCCCACTTTAAGCAATCCCTGACTAATCACAGAGCACCGATGGCATAGTAGGATGTGAGTGGAAAGAGAAAGGTTGAGAACCACTGGTCTAGCCCCTTTCATACTTGCAAGTAGTCCCAAGAATTATCGGCCTAAGAAGAATCTAGTGTGAAAGGAAAATTTTCTCAACAACAGCGTGTGATTGACAGTCCCAACCCCTAGTACAGTCCCCGGCATTTGCAGACACTGGTGTTGCAATCAGACAAAGATAGAACAACCAATTGCATTCTGGGGTAGAAATGACCCATCTTAGCGTGAGTGGAGGAACATGAAAGAAGAAAAGTTTAAAATGAAGGCATAAACTTTGCCATAGTAATGTCATAGCAGGAGAGAGTAAATAGCAATAGTACACAATTTTTAAACACCGTGGGAAAGTTGGTAGCACTATAGCACACAATTTATAAAGGCTGGGGGGGTGGGAAGCAATGCCGACCTGACTTCCCAGAATGCTGTGTGGCAGAGAAACTCCTCCATGAGTGTTCAATATATGCAGTTGAGCTTACAGCCCTTTCTGTGCTGCACAGCATTCTGGCAGGGCAGGTCTGCCATCGCTTTTTCCCTTGGTCTTTATGTGGAATTTTCCATATCTCGTGGAAAAGCCAATCCTAGTCTCGCACCTCAGCTCCAGCTACCCTCAGGCTTCTGCCTCCGATGCCTCGCTTGTGAACACACCTTGGCCCGGCCACCCGCCGTTGGAACACCCGGCAGCTCTGACGATGCAGACATTTGCCGCGGTCCTGACCTCCCCCATTGTAGAACATGTGCTTTTCTGCAGTGATTCTGTATTATTACTTCAATTCATTGTGATCTTGTTCTTTATTCATTTAGAGATCATTTGTACTTCTCCTACTGATTTGGTATTTTGGATTCTTGTGTGAATTTCGGCTCCTCGAAAGTAGTTTCCGTGTAATAGTCGACCCCATAAATTTAACATTAAAAATGGTCTAGAAAATTCAACTTTTACACGAGTATGTATGGTAGTTCTTCCTTGTATAGTTTGAGGGAATTTTGGATTAAATCTTTTGGCTGCAATAACAGTTCATGTTTTTCTTTAAAGGACTGGGGAATTTTTTAAAATCTGTTGCCCCTTCACGAAGGGCTGAATGTTCTTGTGGAATTTAAATGTCTTTTAATGGGTAAAACAACAAATCAGTAGGAAGGCTTTTTTTAAAAAAAAGTACAGAATGAAAACTCCAACATGATTGTTAGATAGAACCATTTTATTTGAATTTTTGGTATCTCTCAAGGCCAGTATGACATTGCTTACCCTCATCAGTGGAAGATAGGACATTGCAGCTCTGTCGTGGTTCTTCAGCCACATTGTTGTATCGATCTATGTAAACCTGCTGAACAACAATCCAGTTGTCCCCTTCCCAAATCTCTCTTTTTCAAACATCCATGTGCCTGTCTAAGAGTCTTTTGAATGGCCCTGTGGTACCAGACTCCACCACCACCCACAGTCTTCTCTATCTCCACCTTGCTAAAACACCCAACTCATTGTGAGTGGTACCACCCAGGCCCTGCTTTCTCTGGATGCTGTGTGACCTGCAGAATTTCTCCAGCACATTTGTGTACTGCATTAGACCTCAGTGTCTGCAGATTTCTTGTTTACCTCTAGTTTCTGTCACCCATCACTTTCTCACTCAACTCCCAACTAACTCCATGCATTGATTTCTCTAACCGCAATCACATGTAGAATTTCCTGTCTCAGTCTGTTTGTGTCAACTCTTGCAACAGTTTGTACTGTGTTCAAGTTGTAACAGATACCTAGTCTTCCCTCCCCATTTTCAAGAAAAATGCAAGTTTGTTCATTCATTCATTTCCTTACACTAACCGCTTATTTAGCACCTGTGATTTTCAACAGTGCTCTTGTTAACGATGAGTTTTCCTGCCTGAATATTTTAGGTGGGATACATTCCAACTAATAACCACGGAGAGTTTGATGCTGAGATTCCTGAGGATACCACGTACTTTGATTTAAAAGGAACTTGAGGCTTTACTCTAATAACAGAACGTTTCATATGTGTGTTTTTTTTCATACTGACACATCAGAGTAATTTTAGCGAGAGAGGTCCTTGTTCTAGATCTCTGTGGCCTTGTTGTGATGTCCAATGCTGTACAGAAGTGGAATTGCTTCGAGCAAGAACACTGGGTTCCCTTTTCTTCTTTGAAGTTCAAAGTTCAGATTTACATACATGACATCACATATCACCCTGAGATTCTTTTTCCTGCAGGCCAAGCAGAATTTCGACTTAATGGTGGTACAAAAAAATCTGTACTCAAGATAAGTATACAAAGGAGAGAAATGTAGCCAAACTGTGCGATACAGAAAATAAATATTCAGTAATAAATAATATGCAAAGTGAGAGTCCTTAAATGTGTCCCTGATTGAGTTTGTTGTTGAGGAGTCTGACGGTGGAGGGGGAGCAGCTGTTCCTGAACCTGAGGGTGCGAGTCTTGTGACACCGAGACCTCTTTCCTGATGGCAGCAGCGAGAACTGAGCGTGTGTTGGGTGGCGTGGATCTTTGACGATTGCTGCTGCTCTCTGATGGCCAGCGTTCTTGGCCTGGTTTCAGCAAACAATGCACTAACTACACTCATTAGTGTTCCTTATTGGTGAATCTCCACTTGTCAAACTGGATTGCTGGATTCTCAGGAACATCATGCACCGAGCTGGGGAATGGTTTGTTGCTGTGAGATTTCTGGCAGACAACCGTTTTATCATGATCCCGTTAGCCCAGAGGGGGAGCTCAAGCTGATTTGCATGCAAATTGATCTCTAACCCATCAACAACTTAAATTTACATAGTGCATTTGAATTTGTTATTAGCTTAACTAATAGTCTCAAGGCCTTCCAGGGTGGCTTTCAAAGAATTGCGAGAGTCCCTCTGATTTTAAAGCTAGGACTGAAATAAAATTAAGTCCCAAACCTTTCAGAGGTCATGAAATGTGTGGCAAAGTAGAGTGGATGATTGGCCTACAGCCCTGGTGGGCAGAGGCCAGAACACCTGGGGTTCCCATGAGCCATTCTCCATCAGCCCGCAACCTGTGTGGGCGCCTCAGCCGCTAAGCCTCTCGCTTGCCTGCCACCGTGGTCACCTTCCTTGTAAGGTTGTCTCCCATACTTTTCTTTCTCAACAGCGGGGGCGTGGGGGGGAGAGGGGGCGTGTTCTCTGTTTCTGGTTCCCTGTGCTGGTTCACTACTTCCATGGCATCTGCCATGCCTCGAGGTGTGCAGCCCAGTATAGGTGTTGATATCTTGGGTGCAGGATTACAAAAAAAAAATCCTTTAACAAGCTTTTTTAAAGTCTGTTCGGAGCTATTGGCGCAAGATATGGGCTTTAGGACCCTGCGGAGCAGCACTTTCTCCGCTCTCCGGGGTCTGCACCAGCATCAGTGCTGCCAATACAGCAGCTCCGGCAGTGCTGCCATTTTCTTTCAAAGCAGATGTTTTTGGACGTGCAGATGTTTACACTTTACACCAACTTCCCCTACACTTAATACAAAAACACGTGGAATCTTGTGTTTTAATGAGTTCACCTTGTTCTTCTAAACTCGAGAGAGCAAAAGTTGCTCAGCTCAACCTTTCATCCTTGAACTGCCCAGGAATCTGTCAACCATTGGACAAGTACTTAAGTGAGTGCAGGGAGCGGTTGTGTTCGGCACATGATGACGGAAGGTTTAATTTAAATAAGGAAGGCGGGGAGAGTCGAGGTGGAACTGATCAGGCTGCACTTGATATCAGACAAATGCAAAGTGTCCCGGCAGTCTTTGACTTAGCAAACTGAATGTTCGTCTGTGTGGAAGTAATGACAGTTACATTTTTTTTTAAAAAAAAGCAGGTGTGGTTAAAAGATCTGAAGTCAAACCAGAAAATGGTGGAGATAATCAGGAGTTAGAATTTTAGATCAGAAAGGAAGAAAGGTAGCTTTGTGTTGGAACTTCCCGGCGTTCAGTCTTGTTGCTAGTTGCCAGTACTTGTTAAAAATCCTCCTCCAGATGTAGCTGAGACTTTGGGAACTTCTTCCTTCTCCCCTTCGACATGAGCTCCCAAGATCGTTGTCTAAAGAGGGCGCATAAAAATCATCAAGGACCCCATTCCACCCCGCACACAGGATCTTTCAGCTGCTCCCGCTGGGGAAGAGATCCAGGAGGATCAGAGCCAGCGCCACCAGGCTGAGGATCAGCTTCTTCCCAAAGGCAGTGAGAATCCTGAACGATCAAAGGAACTGCTCACACTGACCCTTCGAGACTCTCATATTCATGAAACAATATTTATTTATATAGATGAAATAGGTGTCCTTCATCTGTATTGTTTGTTTGTATGTGTCCCAAGGACCTCACTGCCACGTCCCAGCTTGCTTGGCCACGGCACACGAACCATGGGTGTAAAGGGTGGGGCCAGTACTGCGCGCACTGCACTCCACCTAAAAGCTCCTTTGCGCAGGCCCGAGGACAGGTCCACGTCCTCCCCCTCCACGCAACCGTGTCTGCCTGTCCCGCATCGGACTTGTCAGCCACCAACGAGCCTGCAGCTGACGTGGACATTTTACCCCCTCCATAAATCTTCGTCCGCGAAGACAAGCCAAAGTGTTATATATGTGTGTAAATAAGAACTACATTTCCCAGCGTGCAATGTATACAGTTCAGGAAATAAAATGCTACCTTCTGCTTGCTTTGGAGAGGGAGTTAAAAAAATAAATGCCAATAAGTTGTCATAAACTTTTAATGTGTAAGCAAGATTAGGTGTGATTTATTTAGAGACTGTTCACATGGCTTGTTGATAAATTAATTTACTCACCCACAAAGTCATGGAGCAGGTCCTTGATGAGATAGGTGCCCAACAATAGCATAAGCCACAGCCACGACCACCAAGGTAAAAGGATGGTGACCCGAGGCTTGTTCAGTAACTGGTTGTCGGAGAACGAGTACTGAAAGAGATGCTCTATTGTCACTGGTGGAGCATTCACAGGTGCACTGTAATCGCCCTCTTCCTAACCCAGCAAACTATCCACCTTTGTTGTCATCTCTACCGATCTTTGTACCAAATTCGTTGACATCTTCATAATGGGTAAAATATGAGCAAGAAAAATGATCCAATCTTTGAACGCCATCCGTTACAAAGGGTCATAGTACCATGGAGGGGAGGCCACCCCGGCGGCAGATTGTGCACTGTGTAATGCTGCAGGTCCTGCCTCCTTTTACATAGCAATCTGGTATCCTGGGTTGCTATGTAAAAGGTTGTACTGACCCGGCTTTTCTTGGTTCAGGGTGAATGACCTGACCTAGCTTCACACACCTATTAAGTGGGATCTCTGTGTAAAAGGGGTATCTGCTTTCTACCTGCAAGATCATGTTTATATGCACAGCCAAGGTTGCATGGATCCTGCGCCTCATGACTTTCTGAATGATTCTCTCATGAGGGACCTTGTCAAATCCATACAGGCCACACCTAATACCTTACCTTCATCAATTTCTTTTGTTACCTTCTCAAAAAACTCATTTAGGCTCGTGAGGCATGACCTTCCCTTCTCAAAACCCTGCTGACTATCCTTGAGCAGACTGGAGTTCTCCAAACGCTCCTAGATCCTATCCTTAACCCTCTCCATTACTTTACACACCCCTGATGTAAGACTCACTGGTCTATAATTCCCAGGATTCTCCCTATTACCTTTTATAAACCAGGGGACTACATTTGCCATTCTCCAATCCTCCAGCACCTATCCTACGGCCAAAGAGAACTCAAGATCATAGCTGCTGCCCCAACTATCTTTTCTCTCACTTCCCACAGACACCTGGGGTAGATCATGTCCAGCCCCAGGGACTTATCAATCTTCATGTTTCTAAGAAGATCCAACACTTCCTCTTCCTTAATCTCGAAACTGACCAGCACACAGGCCTGTTCAATTTCAACCTCACCATTATCAATATCCTTTTGTCTTATGAATACTAAACCAATGTATTCATTTAGGACCTCCCCAACCTCCTCCGCCTTCAGGCACCTGTTGTCTCCTTTATCCTTTAGTGGCCCCACCTTCATTCTCATCCCTTCTGTTCTTCACGGTACGCATAGAACACCTTGTGGTTCTCCTTAATCGTACAATCCAAGGCCTTCTCATGTCCCCTTTGAGATCTCATGTCCTTTCTTAAGCTGCCTCCTGGCTACCATATACCATGAGCTCTTCCTGCTTCCTTAACATATGCTTCCTTCTTCCTCTTGTCTAGTTGCCTGACCTGTTTCATCAGCCATGATTCCCTTTTCCTACCATCTTTTCCCTGTCTCAGTGGGATAAACCTATCCTGAACCCAGTACAAGTGGTCCCTAAACTCCCTCCACGTTACCTCTGTGCTTTCACCCTTAAACATCAGTTCCCAATTTCCTCTCGCTAGTTCCTGCCTCATCCCTTCGTAATTAGCCCTTCCCCAGTTTGACGGTTTATATCCTTTTCCATAACTATGTTGAAGCTCAGGGAGTTGTGGTCACTCTCACCAAATGCTCCCCCACCGAGAGCTCCGCCCCTGACCAGGTTCATTCCCCAGATCCAGCCTGGCCTCTTCTCTCGTCGGCCGGTCCACAGACTGTGTCAGGAATCCTTCTTGGACACACCTGACTAATTCAGCCCCATCGATCCCTCTTGCAGTCAGGAGGTGCCAGTCTATATTAGGGACGTCGAAATCACCCGTAACTACAACCCTATATTTCCTGCACCATTCCAAAATCTGCCTGCTTATCTGCTCCTTGGGGTCCCCAGGGCTATTTGGGGGCCTACAGACTACTCCAAGTGCAGTGATGGCTCCCTTCCTCATTCTGACTTCCACCCACCTCAACTCAGTGGACCCTCCCACTTCAGCCTCCTCCCTTTCTATAGCCAGTCTTTGATGATAGTGGCTGCTTTATTGAGACATCGCCCCTTGTAAAAGGCCTCATTGAGGTGAAGGCTGATGCCTGTGATGTTGCTGGCCGAGTTCAGAACTCTCTGTAGCCTTTACATGTTCTGTACATTGGTGCCTCCTTACCAGACAGTGATGCAACCAGACAGAATACTCTTCAGGGTACAGCTGTAGAAATTTTGCACGAGTCTTTGGTGACGATGCAAATCTCCTCAAAATCCTCACGAAGTATAGCCGTGGACAAGCCTTCATATTGCATCGACCTAGAGGACCCAGGATAGATCTTTGGAGATGTTGACACCCAGGAATTTGAAGTTCTTTACCCTTTCGACTGCTGACCCCTCAATTCTCCTGATTTCCCCTCCTGAAGTCCACAGTCAGTTCCTTTGTTTTGCTAATGTTGAGTGCAAAGTTGTGACACCACTCAACTTGCTGATCTATCTCATTCCTGTACACTTCCTCATTGCTGTTTATGAATCTGCCATCAACTATGGTATCAATGAAAAATATTTGGATGGTATTTGAATCTCGAGTGTAACAGTTGGGTGTTCGAGATGCCCATTGACTTGCTTGGACTTGGTTAGGATAATTGAGTTCTGTATTCTCAACCCAGTCACCACAAGAGAATATTTTAAATTTAAATATCAAAGGCATAGCCAAAAGTGTCTTGCCATTTTACTCTTTTTTAAATGTCCATATTTTGAGCAAATAACATGGAGCGAGGCTGTCATGGTACTATTTCTAACTGCATCATGTGTCTGCAGTTCATTCTCAATGTCTTGCCAATGGTTTAGTGTGCCCACACATGCTACTTGCAACTCTGATGTCTGTAGTGAAGCAAAATGATTTATTTTGGCAACTTTCTCTTTGCTCCCATAGATGCTGACCCATGCTGGGCGGTAGGGTGCTGGGTCCAACAGCTCTATAGTACCTGACAAATGCTGTTCTTTGTCAGGTGGGTGGGTGGGGAGTTGTGCGCGTGTTTGTGTTCTATTTTGTGTGTGGGTGTTCATATGTTGCTCTGTGTGTGTGTGTATGTGTAAGATTACAGAAATACCCTTGCTTTGTAACATCAGTGTCCTCAATCGCTTTATAGCCAACCATTATTATTTGCAAAACTACACTGCTAGTATCAGGAAATTCCACAAACTTCAGTGTGAATAGTAACTCAATAATCCGATTTTTTATTTTTTTTTTTGTAAAGTTGATTGAGTGATAAGGATTGGTCTTAAGGAAAAGAACTCCCCTGTATTGGCAGTGGGCACCATTCAAGCACAACCTCTGTTCAGTACCTCGGCTGATTTAAAAAAAAGAACATTCCCCATATCTGCCCACCTTACCTGAAGAGCTTGGTGGATATTTTGGGTCAGACCCTGATGCAGGGCCTTGATGTAAACATTGACCATCTTCTTCCCCCACAGATGCTGCTTGACCTGCTGTGTTCCTGCACCTGTTCTCCAGATCCACAGTGTCCGTAGGAGGTAAAGATATATCACCGACGTTTCGGGCCTGAACCCTTCCTCAAGGTATCTCCTATTTACCTCCTACGGACACTGAGATCTGCTGAGTTCCTCCAGCATTTCTGTGTTTTGACTACAATCACAGGGTCTGCAGACTTTCATGTTTCACTCCAGGAACTAGAGGGCATGGGTTAAGGTTGGAAGGGGAGTAGTTTTAGGGGGAATTTCCTCACACAGAGGGTGGTGGGAGTTTGGAATGAGTTGCCAGATGAAGTCGTGAATGCAGGCTCAGTTTTAACATTTAAGAAACATTTGGACGGGTATATAGATGGATGGGAGAGCTATGGAGGGATATGAACTGGGTGCAGGTCAGTGGAACTAAGCAAAGTAATAGTTCAGCACAGACTAGGAGGGCCGAAGGGCCTGTTTCGATGCTGTAGTGTTCTATGGTTCTACATTTCATCATCATCTGTGAACTGCAGTCCACAGCTAAGAGTCAGAGGTTAAGCCCAAAGGCAGGCCTCTCAGCCCACTGAGTCCATACTGACCGTCTTTTAGCCAGTTACACCATCTCCATTAATCCCATTTTATTCATGGTGGCACATAGCACCGAAGCCCTTTGGCCCAAATCATCTGTGCCAATCCAGGTTGCCTCGTTGACTTCAACTTGGCCCATATCCTTCTGAACCTTTCCTATCCGTGGCTCTCAAAATATCCTTTAAATGATAGATTTGTACCTGCCTCCACCTCTTCCTCTTGTATCTTGTTCAAATAACCCATCACCCTCTGGGTGGGGAAAAATTGCTCTTCAGGTTCCATTCACCTTTCACCTTTTCTCCAGCATTAAACTCCCCTACCTTGAGGAAAGGCAATTACATTATCTATGTCCTTCATGATTTTATAAACCTCTAGTCTTCCCATTAAAATGAAGCCAACTAGAGTATAACTTGGCTGCGATAGATGTGAAAAATTGCATTACAACAGTAAACACACAAAGAATTAACAGGTAGTTTGTTGCATGTGAGAACATCAAGCTGCAGTCAGAGAATGAGCAATTCACGGTCAGGAAGAGAAGTCAAACATAACGTGAGGTCAAAAGAAAAACCTCATAAAAGAGCAGTCGCAGATTCAGCAAAGAACCAATGAGGAAAGGAAAAGTAGAAAATGCAAGTAATGAAGAACAGTTAAAAACAGACAGTGAAGGCTTCCAGTCGGTTGATTCCTTACAGATTGGATCGAGAGAAATTTATTGAGGAATTGAAAAACAAGACCGAGAAATCAAACCAATATTTTCTGAAGAGATAGGATATCTAGAAAGTGTGGACACTGGTTGGAGAGAGAACGAGGAGCTGAAATAAATCGGCATTAATTAACAATTAAAAAAAAGGGCTCGAGTCATCGATAAGAGTGAAAGTCCCCAGACCGAGGATGATTATGGGAATGAAAGGGTTATTGTAGGAGGAGCGTTTGTCAGCTCTCAGCCTGTACTCGTTGGAATTTAGGAGGATGGGGTTGGGGGGGGGTGGGGTCTCATTGAAACATTCCGAATATTGAAAGGCGTGGACAGAGTAGATATAGAAAGGTTGTTTTCCATGATGGGAGAGTCTAGGACAAGAGGGCACAACGACAGGATTGAAGGGTGTCCACTTAGAACAGCGATTTAAATTTTTAGACATAAAGCACAATAACAGGCCATTTTGGCTCACGTGTCTGTGCCGCCCACTTTACATCTCATTAATCTCCATCCCTGGTATGTTTTGAACGGTGGGAGGAAACCGGAGCCCCCGGGGAAACCCATGCAGACATGGGGAGAACGTACAAACTCCTTACAGCCAGCGTGGGATTCAAACCTTGGTCCTGATCGCTTTCACTGTAACAATGTTGCACAAACTGCTATGTTAATGGTGTTGTGGAAGAATTTCTTTTTTCAGAAGGTTGTGATTCTGTGAAATTTGTTACCACAGGTGGTTTTGGAGACCGGCTCATTTGGTGCATTTAAGGCAGAGATTGATAGGTTCTTGATTGGCCAGGGGATCAACGGTTATGGGGAGAGGGCCGGGCAGTGGGGCTGAGTGGGGAAATGGGTCAGCTCGTGATTAACTGGTGGGGACAGACTCAATGGGCTGAATAGCTCCTTCGTCTTATGGTATTACATCTCAAAGTTTGGAAAGAGATGTTACTGATAGTGAATCACTAGTTAGTGACATGATACCAATGCTACCACTTTCCAGCAACCACTGCAAGTTAATCTGTAGGTGATGATTATGAGAAGATATGGCAGTACTGCCATAAAGATGTCTTGTAATCATATACGGCCTTAGTGAGAATGCACTTGGAGGTCTCTTACCAAATATTGTTATGGGTCAAGGCGAAGGAAATGATTGTGGACTTCAGAAGGACCTCTGCACATTAATAGCTCGGTAGTGAAAAGTGTGGCGAGCACCAAGTTCCTTGGAGTCCATTTAAAAAGTGACCTCTCCTGGACACAATACATCTCCTCAGTGGTCAGGAAGTCATAACAGCGAATATACCTCCTGAGAAGACTGAGGCAGACAGGGCCACCATCCTGTCAACTTTCTACAGGAGCTCTATTGAGAGCATCCTGGCTGGGTGCATCTCAGTGTGGTACGCTTGGTGTAGGACATCAGATCGGAGGTCAATCCACAGGACTATTATACTGGCAGATAGGATCACTGGGGTCTCCCTTCACCCCATCGACATCATCTACCAGGATCGTTGTCTGAAGAGGGCGCGCAAAATCATTGGGAACCCTTTCCACCCCGCACGTAGAATCTTTCAGCGGCTCCCGTCGGGGAAGAGATCCAGGAGGATCAGCCAGGAGGATCAGCCAGGGTGAGGAACAGCTTCTCCCCACGGACAGTGAACGACTGATGAACTGCTCATACAAACCCTCTGTGACTCTACTCTTAATTTAACAATAATTATTGTAATATGGCGTATACGTTATATATATCATTTGTCTGTGTGTTATGTCTGTATGTTGTTTGCGGTGTGCTGGAGCGAGGACCGGAGATTGCTGTTTTGTTGGGTTGTACTTGTAGAATCGGGTGATAAATAAATGAGCTTGAACTCGATTTCTGGTTTGGGAATTGTCTGAGCGAAGTGACCCTGCCCATTTCCTTCAGAACTCAGTAGGATGAGTGGTGATTTCATTGAAACAAGCAGATCCCTTCTGGATGCTGATGGTACACGTGATCGAGGATCACTGTCTCAAAGGAAGGGATCAGAAGCCACTTCCTGATCCAGATTCTGGGTGGCACAGTTAGCTTAGCGGTTAGCGCGGCGCTGTTACAGCACCAGCGGCTCAGGTTCAAATCCTGCACTGTCTGTAAGGAGTTTGTACCTTTTCTCCATGTCTGCGTGAGTTTCCTCCCACCCTTCAAAACTTAGGTTAGTTGGGGTATTTGGGTGGCATGGGCTTGTAGGCCGGAAGGGCCTGTTACTGAGCTGTACATCTAAATTAAATTAATTTTAAAAAATTAAGTTCTGGTGAATCTTTGGAATTGTACACTGGCTGTGGGACCTCTATTTCTGAATGCATTCAGAACAGGGTTTGATTCTCCCAATCTTTAGGATTTTATCAGTGGGGCAGGGTCAGTTCAGGAAAGCAGCTCTGAAGTCTGAGGTCAGGCGTGATCTTCTTGTATATGGAAGTTGGGAGATTGTTGAAGATTGAAATAGCCGGCACCTCTGCTGCCTTGACTTGAATCCAGCTCCTCTCTTGATTTCTCCAGTGGGTTTCATTGTTGTCAGATCTGAGTTATTTTGGGCATGGAGAAGCATGTTATCACTGCTTGGAATCCTGATGAGTGCGGTTCTGGACCACAAACAAATGGAAGTCATTAGGTTTGTCTCATGGACCAGAAACTGATTTACAATCAGATGCAGAGTTGCAATGTACAGTGTGTTTTGCGATCTGATGTTTTGTTGTTGGAAGTTATGTGATTGATTTACCATTGCTGGTTGTTAGAATCCCACTCCTGGACTCCAGATTGCTGGGTATTCCAGAGCATGTGCTGGGTGGATGATTGTTGCTGCTCTCTCAGTAGATGCACTCAGTAGTGGAGAGGGTTTACCCTGTGATGTACTATGGCTGTGTTCACTAACTTTTGCCAGGCCTTTTTTTCACACTCAGGGGTATTGGTGTCCCCATACCAGGCTGTGATGCAGCAGGTCAGGACCTTTTCCACCACATCTCTGTAGAAGTTTGCTTTGTTATAAAATCAGATATGGTAGAGAGCAAATAATTTGTGCTGACAATCTTGTGTATCTTGACAATAAGTTCATAATGCAAAAAAAACCTTTCTTTTTTTTCTTCCCTATCATCAAAGAAAATGCTGTGGCCTAAAGGGTTCACCTTCAACTTTCCCATCGAAAACAAAAATGTCAGTGATGCTGGAGTGGCTGCAAAGGCTGATGACGTGGACCCAGGAGAGCAGAGGGCGGAGACACAATGCTCTTCCAAAGGGTTCAACTGCCCAATCATGAAGTCAGAGGCTCTGGACAGGCATTAAATGGCCGATTAGAGGAGGCGACAGTGTTTCTAAACTAAAATCCTGCAACCACGGGTCTGTGCCCAAGATGGCAGTGCCTGTGCTCAGTGGCGGCCATGAGGGGTTGCAGACTCCAGGCAGCAATGGACCAGCACGGGGCACCAGAAGTGGGGAGAATGCCTCTGTTGAGAAAGAGAGCCAGAGGAGACGACCCAACAGGATGGCAGCGAATGAGCGAGGGGTTCATTGGCTGAGGGACCCACACGGGCTGCAGGCGACTTGAGGTCAGAGAATCCGCATGGGCCATGGGCTGCTGGAGACTGGCTTATGGGAACCAGGTATGGGAGCCGGGACTCAAGATGGTGCTGAGGGCAAGAAGGGTTTCCAAAAGGCCTTGGGCACTGAAGGCTTCCATATTGTATTGGAGGTTTGGATCTGGAACTCGGGTGGCCGATGGATCGAACAGGAGTCTGTGGGGTTGCAGGGGCTGCGGGAGGGCTGGAGGCGAATCCATGGACACTCAGTGACTCTGAAGGGACTTTCTTTGCCTCTCTTTCTCTCGTTCTGTCAGGGATACTGGGCAAGATAATGGCAACTCTTTGCCTTATGGCAAGAAGAAGGCAATTTCATGTAATATAACATGTTCTGTACAATAAAGGAATATTGACTGAATTTCTGGAGGCAGTTAATTGGCAGGTGCCAGACAGACAAGAGAAGGTGGGGCCAGTTGGAGAAAAGTGAATCGTACTGGGTGAAGTAGCAGCCTGCTGTGGGGAGGTGGGGGGGTCAGTGGAGACAAAAGCGTCAACCCTCCTTTTGCTCCCACTGATGGTGCTCGACCCACTGAGGGTCTCCAGCAGAGTGTGTTTTTCATCTTCAGTACCTTGTGTTGATTGGAATCAGTTGGTGGCACGTTTTCTTCTGAAACTGGAGTTCATGAGTTCAAGCCACAATCTGCAGGCTTGTGGTGGAAGTCAGACTGATGTGCCAATCGTACAGTGGAACAATGCATCATTGCAAGTGCTATAGGCCTGGGGGCAAACTAACAAATAGCTTTAGCACCATAAAGGACAAGATGGAGTTTCCTAATGCCCTGGGCAACATCTGTTGAACCAACTATGCCAAATATTCAGATACTGTATGGAGAGGGTTCAGAGAGGATTCACAAGAGTGATCCCTGGAATGAAGGGATTAGCATATGAGGAACATATATGACGTCTCTTGGTCTGGACTCCTTGGAATTCAGAAGAATGAAGGGGAACCTCAGAAGCATTTTGAATGTTGAAAGGCCTGGACAGAGTAGATGTGGGAAGGCTGCTTCCCATGGTAGGGAAGTCTTGGACAAGATGGCACAACTTCAGGATTGAAGGACACCTATTTAAAACAGAGATGCAGAGGTATTTCTTTATCCAGAGAGTGGTGACCCTTTGGAATTTGCTGCCAGAGGCAGCTATAGAGACCAGGTTGTTGGGTGTCTTTAAGGCAGTGTTTGGTGGGTATCTGAATAGTCAGGGTATCAAAGATCATGAGGAGAATGGAGAATGGAATGGAGGAGCAGACTGGATGGGCTGAATGGCCTACTTCTTTTCCTATATGCTCTTATTTGAAAAAAAGAATGTGGGAAGGTTGATTTCTTGACGATGGTTTGTGCACCCAAATTCACAGACTTTCAGTTTGCCTCTTGAAGTACGCAGCTTATGAACTGTCTGGAACATAGTTGGAGTTTCTGGTTAAATGTTGCTTTTTCTCCCTCCCTTTTTCTTTCTGACATGTATTCACAGATCCTGTATCCATGCACCGTGTATCTACCATAATATTTACATGAGGCAACAACGCATCCGTGAGCTGAGTAATCTGGTGCCGGGCATCGCAGCCCCGTGCACAGGTGTGTTTGCTAGCTCTGTTAGCCTAAGGACAGCGTTCTCTTGCCTCTTGTCAGGGGCCACTTGTTTTCTGGGAAAATCAAAGCCTTGAGTTTTTATGTTGTGACAGAAAAAGCACATCGGGAATTATCAGAGAGATTCCAAATTGGCAAAGCTTCCAAAAAAAAGTGTTTTTTTTTTCAAGGGAGTCCACAAAAGCTCTTTTTCTCATATTCCATTCTTTATCTATCTCCTGAGATTTTTATTTGAAGTTAGTGCAAAACAAAATCTGTCAGTGGGCTTGTGTTGTCCCACATACATTGGAGAAAGAACTAATTAATGAAACTTGTATTGTCTGTAGATATGGCAGGGAGCCAGGTTGTGAACTCCCCACATCCCCCATGATTAACTCTTTACAGGGCTTTGTTCCAGAGCATCCTGTAATTCCAGGGTTATTCCTGGTGAGTGTCGATGAAAGAAAGATTAAAACCTTGCATTATTGCACGATGTTCACAGCCAATTCAAGATTCCTCCATTGCCATGTACTCAACCTTCCACTCCAACTGCCCAGTCCGACTGCCCTCAGCTCCACACGGGCTCTAAGCAACCTGTAAATGGAGCGAACTGTGGTCTTATTTAAAAATTCTGTGACCATCCCAAGATGGCGGCGTCCGTCATTGGAAGCAGCCACGAGGGGTTGCGGACTCGGGGAAGGAGAGGACTGACGCATGGCTCCAGAAAACGGGGAAAACACATCCCATTTGATAAGGAGAAGCAGAGGAGATGATCCAAGGGATAGTGACCATGGCAGCAGAACAGTGAGAGATTCAGCAGCTGAAAAACTCACAGGCGGTGGCATGTTGTGGCGACTTGAGGCGAGAAACTCACGCTGGCTGCTGGCTACTGCGGTCGAGGGAGTCACACCAGGCGACGGTGGACAGCTGGAGATGGGCTCGAGAATGGGTGCCAGGTATTGCAACCGGGATGTGAGACTGCACTGAAGGTTTCCTGATCACGTCGGCGGCTGAGATCTGGAGAGCTTGGGCTGCGCTGGGCGGCTGCAGCAGCTGCGGCAACGCCGGAGGTAAATACATAGACACTCAGCGATCCTGAGGGGACTCTCTTTTGCTACCCTTTCTCTGACTGTAAGAGAGGCTTCAGGCAATTTATGCTGGTGGCAAATCTGTCTGCCTTATGGCAGGTGAAAGCAAGTTCAGTGTAATATTGCACTGTCTTTATTACATGTCAATAAAGGAATCTTGAAACATCAGCAAAACTAAGGGACTGATTGTGAACTTCAGGAGGGGGAAATCAGGAGAACGTGAACCCTGGGGGGCAAACATCTTCAGTGGCTTGTCCTGGTCTCCTCACACTGATGCAAGAGCCAAGGAAGTTCCCCAGGTCTTCTACTTCCTCAGATGCACAAGGAAATTGGGAAAGTCACCAGCATCCCTATCTCCATTTCCAGATGCATTACTGTGTGGGACGGGAACTGTTCTGCCCAAGACCATAAGAGACGGCTGAGAGTTGCAGTGTGCAACACTGATTCATTGGGAGCAAGAGGTAGAAAGGAATTTTAAACCCCTGGAATTTTTTTTAACAGTGCAAATGATATAATGAAAATGATTAAAAATTCGGAGCCCAAAGCAAATTATTTCCACTTTAAGATGAGGAGCCGATGATAGTTGAAACATCAGATATTTTGAACTGAGAGCAGACAAGTTGTCAAGCAGTAGAATTTAAATTTGGTTAAAAATGGGGCAATTGATGTGCGTGAAATTCAATTCAAGCTGTTAAATGCATGGCAATGTTAGGCATTTGGGATGAATAACCTGCTTCTGTAATTCTGGGTACAAGTAAAGAC
The DNA here is from genome assembly GCF_036971445.1 of Narcine bancroftii. Lineage (NCBI taxonomy): Eukaryota > Metazoa > Chordata > Chondrichthyes > Torpediniformes > Narcinidae > Narcine > Narcine bancroftii. The sequence continues at coordinate 9,209,761 of NC_091470.1, read as the reverse complement.
AGCTACATACGAAAGCTTTGGAACCATCCGATCTGTGGTGTCACACTCGGACCGTTCTCCAGTGTAGACAGCTCAGCTGTATGCCTATCCCACACTACTAAACAAAGCTGCCTGTATGAAACTCTGCTGGGCGAGCTCTCTGTGGACCTGTGGCTCCTCAGTCATGTCGGCCTTATTGTTAAACTGTCATCTTTTCTCTTCATAAATTCCTTGACAAAATCTTCAAGATATGTTACTGGATCTCAGCGACCTGTTGCAGGTACGTACTGTGTGAAGAAACACTGGAAATATGTTTGCTTATCCTGTTTTCTTTATTCTTTGGTACCAGTTGAGATATTTCCCTACACTGCCTGCAATATTTTGTTATCTTTGGGAAAATGAAGGAGCAGGTAAGGTGTGACGTGCAAAACATGATCTGCTAGCAGCCATTCTCAACCTTATTTTGGCCATGGCCTCCTGGGGTCTCTGCTCAAAGTTGATGGGCCCCCTTCCCTGTGAAGCCGTCAAGTTTTGATTTCTTCCGTACAGCTCCCCTACCGACTAAAAAATATTTTATGATTTCAGTCCGTGGCCCCTCTCAAATGTGTTTTGTGGCCCCCAGGGAGTACCCTATGTCCCGCGTTGTGCAGAAGGACCTCGGTGAGTCAAGCAACATCAGTGGGAGGAAAGGCATGGTCAGGGTTTCAGGCCAAGATCCTGCAGCAGGACTCTGAGTGGAGAGGGAAGATAGCAAGTAATAGAGGAAGGGTTGGGTGAGAGGGGTCAGTAGATAGGGGCACACACTCTGCCCGCAGTAGCTCCAAGCTGCCAGTTGCAAGCGATTCCCACACCCGCCTGTCCATCCTCTGCTTTCTTCATGGCCAGTGTGAGGCCCAGTGCTAGCCAGAGGTACAACAATTGCAGATAACCCTTTTATTCTGTGCTCCCCTCTTTCTCTCTCTCTCTCTCTCTCTCTCTCTCTCTCTCTCTCTCCTTCCTATTCATAAGACATAGGAACAGAAACAGGCCATTCAGCCCATCAAGTCTACTCTGACATTTAACCATGAGCCGATCCATTTTCCCACCTTGCCACACTTCCCAGCCTTCTCCCCAGAATCTTTGATGCCCTGGCCCATCAAGAATCTATCAGTCTCTGCCAAAGTCTTGGCCTTCATAACCGCCCATGGATCCACAGATTTACTACCCTCTGGCTGAAGGAAATCCTCCGCAGCTCTGTTACAATCCTGAAGTTGTGCCACCTTCAGAATCCACCTCCAGTCCTCTGGTCCAACTCTCCATCTCTCTCCCTCCTTGTTCCATCCACGATTATCCATACATTTCACCCACTGAATATCTCCCTCGCCCATCTGGTCCATCTGCATTTTACCTCTTCCCAAATCGTTCCTGTGATCACCCTGACTGATCAGCTTCCAGTGCTGGTGGCCTTAATGCTTAATATCCTACCCCCCCCACCCCACCCCCCACATAGCCTGTCTCCTCCCTGTCCTATTTATTTTCTTTTCATTGTCTGCTTCCACCTATGTCCCACCTGCCTCTGTCTCCTAACACTGCTGTCCCTTCATGCACCAGGGGTGTGTATCAGTCTGCCCTCCTTCACCTCTTCTCTGTCCGTCTATCACCTGTTGACCCCTGTCTCCCACTCCCTGCTCTTTATTCTGACGAGCTTACCTCTCCACTCTGTCCTGATGTAGGTTTCGACGATTCCTTTCTCCCCACAGATGCTACTCGACCTGTCGAGCTCCTCCAACAGTTTGTATTTTCCACCAGCTGTGGGCATCTGCTATCTCCACACAGGCTCCCTGACTTGCTGAACGTTTTCAAGTTCAAGTTCATTTATCAAGTGAAACGTGAAAGTCCGCAGACGCGTTGATTGAAGTAAAAACACAGAAATGCTGGAGGAACTCCGCCGGTCTTTTCACCGTCCAAAAAAGTAAGATATATTGTTGACGTTTCGGGCCTGAGCCCTTCTTTAAGGGATAAGAAACTTGAATGAAACTTCTTATTCCTTGAAGAAGGGATTAGACCCAAAACGTCAACACTATCTTTACTTTTTTTGGACGGTGAAAAGACTGGCGGAGTTCCTCCAGCATTTCTGTGTTTTAACAAGTTTATTTATCATCTGATTGTACCAGTACAACCCGACGAAACAGTGTTCTCCTGTCCTCAGGGCAAACACAGAGACAACACACGTACAGACAAACGATACATATACTCAGAACTTATCTACATTTCTTGTATACACATGTTAAAATTAAATATTCTTCATAAATAGTAGAATTACAGTGAGTTGTTTCAGTCACTCATCAGTCTCGCTGCCCGTGGGAAGAAGCTGTTCCTCAGCCTGGTGGTTCTGGCTCTGATCCTCCTGCATCTCTTCCCCGATGGGAGCAGCTGAAAGATGCTGTGTGCAGGCTGGTGGGATCCTTACTGATTTTGCAACCTCTTTGAATAACTAGACAATTCTATAACAATTCCTCTGTTATATCAAGGGTTTGATGAGAATGCTTTATCCAGCAGATTTTTTTAGTTGCACTCTGTAGTTTATGTGCATAAGAAACCTTTATTTATTGCCCACCTATCCCTATGATAAACTGGTACCTCGAACCACTACAGTTAATGTATCCCACAGTGCATTGGGGAAGGCGATCAAGGTTTAGATGCAACAAAGAAGAATTTGCATTACATTTTCAAATCAGAGTCGATCACTTGAAGTGTGTTCTTTTTATCTTTCCAGGTTTACAAGGATCATGTTTTCCTTTTATTGTAATGTAATTTAATATACATGGTATGCTTCAACTTTGGTCTGCCGTAACTAAGAGTTGCCGTGAGCATTGCCCGGCATCCCTAACAATAGGAGAAAGAGAAGCAAAAGTGAGTCCCTTCAGAATCACCAAGTGTCCGTGGATTCACCTCCACCACTCCCAACTCTGCCACCTGTCTATATCCTCTCCTGTTTGATCCGTCGGCATCCTGAGCTCCAGATCCAAACTTACAACACGATCAGGAAGCCTTCAGCGCCCGAGGCCATTTGGGTGCCCTTATTGCCCTCAGCACCCTGTCGAATCCCAGCTCCAATACCTGGTTCCAATGAGCCAGTCACCAGCAGCCCGCAGCCTGTGTGATCCTTTAGCCGTTGATCCCTAGAAGGTCTCCTGCCACGGTCACCATTCTACAGCAGAAAACATTGCAGTACAGTACAAGCCCTTCAGCCCACAATGTTGTGCTAACCCATATATAACTACCCCAAAAAATCTAAACCCTCCCTACCTCATAACCCTCCTGTATCCATGTGTCTGTCTAAGAGTCTCTTAAATGCCCCTATTGTTCCAGCCTCCACCACCACCCTTGGCAAGGCATTCCAGACACCCTCAGTGTAAAAAAAAACTTGCCCTGATGTCTCCCCTCAACCTTCCTCCCTTCACTTTGTGCACATGTCCTCTGATGTTTGCTGATCCTGCCCTGGGAAACAGGTGTGACTGTCCACCCTATCACTGCCTCTCATAATCTTGTAGACCACGATCAAGTCTCCTCTCATCCTTCTACGCTCCAGAGAGAAAAATCCCAGCTCTGCTAACCTTGCCTCATGAGACTTGTTTTCCAATCCAGGCAACGTCCTGGTCAATCTCCTCTCCACAGCTTCCACATTGTTCCTATAATGAAGTGACCAGAACCGAACACAAAACTCTAAGGACTAATATTGCCCTGTTTTTATTACATGACAATAAAGGAATCTTGATCTTGAATCTTAAGTGTGGTCTCACCAGAGATTTACAGAGCTGCAACATTACCTCATGACTCCTGAACTCAATGCCCCAACTAATGAAGCCCAGCATCCCATAGGCCTTCTTAGCTACCCTATCAATCTGTGTAGCGACCTTGAGAGATGCCTACCATTAACCATGTACTCTGCCTTCAGGTTTGATGGACCAAAATGCAGCACCTCACACTTACCCAGATTGAACTCCATTTCTCTGCACAACTCTGCTTCCTGTCTATAACCTGTTGTAACCTACAATGGCCTTCAACACTTCTGTTGCGTTTTGCGGGGGTTCGAGGTGGTGCAATCAGCAGGACCTGTGTGTATAGTCACCTTTTAGACAGCAATCACTGTCTTGCTGATGGAAGGAAGGAATGTTAGATCCGATGTCAAGAACGGTTTATCCTGGATGGTAATAAGCAGATGCATGTCCCTAGTCAAGTGCAAGATATTCTCTCACATTTTGGGAATGGCTCTGCAGAGTTAGGTAAGGCACAGAATAATCAACCTTGAACCTGCTCACAGTAGCCATAGTGTTAATGCAACTGGGTTCTGTTGAATTTCTGGTCCGTGAGGATCTTTGGATTTTGATGGTGCTTATGCCAAGGTGTGCTCAGCTCCCGCTTGTTGGAGAAGGTGGTTGTTGCTATTTGCCACTAAGTCCAAGGTTTGGATCTGGCGCTTGGGCTGTGTTGCTTTGGACTGGACTCTGTGTCTGCGGGGCAGTGGGAGCGCTGGAGGCGAATCCACTTGGTGACTCTAGGGGACCTCTCTTTTGCTTGTCTTTCTCTGACTGTAGAGGTGCTTCAGGCAATTTCTGCCGATGGCGAATCTGTCTGCCTTACGGCAGATGAAAACAAATTCCATGTAATATTGTACCATCTTTATTACCTTGAATCTTGAATGTGGTCTGGGATTTGCTGCCAGCACACACAACCTTTGCAACCCTGAGCTACTGGGAAACATTGTTAAAAAAGCCTTGATGATTTGCTGAATTATACCTTACATGCTGTAGCCCTGATCCAAGGACAAGAGAGCAATACACAACTGTACTGGAGAAACTCAGCAGGTCTTCCAGGATCCAGAGGAAGAAAAGGGTTTGGTCCTGAACCCTTTGTTGGCAAAATGGAAAAATAGGTGGACACTTGAATAAAAAGCTGGGGGGGGGAGTGGAGAGAAAAATTAGGAGAGAATAGGCTTAACTGGTAAGAAGCAATAATAGGTGAACGCAGATGAAAGGGCAGAAGATGAGAAGTGATAGGAGGACAGGGCAGAGGGGCTATTGGGAGGGGGGAGAAGGAGAAGGGGGTGGAGAAGGGGAAGGGGGTGGAGAGCTGGAGGGAGGGGGTGGAGAAGGGAGGTGGTGGGGAAGGGGGAGGGGTGGAGAAAGGGGAGGGGTGGAGAAGGGGGAGGGGTGGAGAAGGGGAGAGCTGGAGAAGGGGAAGGGGTGGAGAAGGGAGGTGGTGGGAAAGGGGGTGGAGAAGAGGAAGGTGGTGGAGAGCTGGAGAAGGGGAAGGGGGTGGGGAAGGGGGTGGAGAAGAGGGAGGGGTGGAGAAGGGGGAGGGGTGGAGAAGGGGATGGGGTGGAGAGTTAGGGAAGGGGTGGAGAAGGGGAAGGGGGTGGGGAAGGGGAAGGGGGTGGAGAAGGGGGAGGGGTGGAGAAGGGGGAGAGCTGGAGAAGGGGATGGGGTGGCGAGTTGGGGAAGAGGGTGGAGAAGGGGATGGGGTGGAGAGTTGGGGAAGGGGAAGGGGTGGAGAGCTGTAGAAGGGGAAGGGGGTGGAAAAGGGGAAGGGGTAGATAGCTGGAGAATGGGAAGGGGGTGGAGAGCTGGGGAAGGGGAGGGGGTGGAGAAGGAGATGGGGTGGAGAGTTGGAGAAGGGGAAGGGAAAGGGAAGGGGTGGAGAAGAGGAAAGGGTGGAGAGCTGGAGGAGGGGAAGGGGGTGGAGAGCTGGAGAAGGGAGGGGGTGGAGAAGGGGAAGGGGTGGAGAGCTGGAGAAGAGGGTGGAGAAGGGGGATGGGGTGGAGAGTTGGGGAAGGGGGTGGAGAAGGGGAAATGGGTGGGGAAGGGGAAGGGGGAGAGCTGAAGGGGATGGGGTGGAGAGCTGGAGAAGGGGAATGGGTGAAGAGTTGGAGAAGGGGAAGGGGTGGAGAGCTGGGGAAGGGGAATGGGGTGGAGTAGGGGATGAGGTGGAGAGTTAGAGAAGGGGAAGGGGTAGAGAAGAGGAAGGGAAGGGGAAGGGGTGGAGAAGAGGAAGGAGTGGAGAAGGGAAAGGGGGTGGAGAGCTGGGGAATGGGTGGAGAAGGATAAGGGGTGGAGAGTTGGAGAAGGGGATGGGGTGGAGAAGGGTATGGGGTGTAGAGTTGGAGAAGGGGAAGTGGTGGAGAGCTGGAGAAGGGGAAGGAGTGGAGAGCTGGAGAAGGGGAAGGGGTAGAGAGCTGGGAAAGGGGATGGGGTGGAGAGTTGGGGAAGGGGTGGAGAAGAGGAAGGGAATGGGTAGAGAAGAGGAAAAGGTGAAGAAGGGAAAGGGGGTGGAGAGCTGGAGAAGTGGAAGGGGTGGAAAGTTGGAGAAGGGGTGGAGAGCTGGAGAAGGGGATGGGGTGGAGAGCTGGGGAAGGGGGTGGAGAGCTGGAGATGGGGTAGGGGTGGAGAGCTGGAGAAAGGGATGGGATGGAGAGCTGGAGAAGGGAAGGGGTGGAGAGCTGTAGAAGGGGATGGGGTGGAGAGCTGGAGAAATGGATGGGGTGGAGAACGAGAAGGGAAGGGGGTGGAGAGCTGGAGAAGGGAAGGGGGTGGAGAGCTAGAGAAGGATGGGGGTGGAGAGCTGGAGAAGGGAAGGGGTAGAGAGTTGGAGAAGGGAAGGGGTGGAGAGATGGAGAATGGGAAGGGTGGAGAGATGGAGAATGGGAAGGGTGGAGAGATGGAGGAAGGGGGTGGGGAGCTGGAGAATGGGAAGGGATGGAGAGCTGGAGAATGGGAAGGGGTGGAGTGCTGGAGGAAGGGAAGGGGGTGGAGAGATGGAGGAAGGGAAGGCAATGGAGAGCTGGAGGAAGGGAAAGGGGTGGAGAGCTGGATGAAGGGATGGGTTTGGAGCTGGAGAATGGGAAGGTGGTGGAGCTGGAGGAAGGGAAAGGGTGGAGAGGTGGAGAATGGAAAGGTGGTGGAGAGCTGGAGGAAGGGAGGCAGAGGGGGAGAGAGAGAGACCAGCTAAGGAAATTACTGGAAATTGGAGAAGCTGATATTCATGCCATCTGGTAGCACACTGCCGATACAGAATGCAAAGTGTTGTCCCTCCAATTTGCACGTATCTTCATTTTGGGAGAACTTGAGGCTGTGGACAGACATGGTGCGGTAGCAGTGGTGTATGAACTTATAATGAATGGCCACTGGGACGTGCTTGCTGTTGAAGCAAACAGAGAGAAGGTGCTCAACGAAATTATCTCCCAGTTTGTTCTCCTAGACTTTCCTGTTTAACTCCAAGTTTGTCACGCAACAGAGATGAAGTGTCAGAGATGTTTTGCGAACCATCTCATATGCAAAAGTGCTGAGTGCAGAGAGAGAACGGTTGGTATGGAGTAAAGGCAACATAGTTTTAATATTTTGGCATTCATTCTGGAACTAATAGTGGGAAAGAAATTGTCCTTGAATCTGGTGGTGTGTGACCTCACAGTTTTGAATCTCCTTCCTGAAGGGAGGGGGTGACGAGAGTGTGGCTGTGGTGAGATAAGCCTTTTAATATGTTTGCTGCTTTTTAAGGTAGTGGGAGTTCTAGTCAGAGGGGAGGGGTTATTATGTATGATGGCCTGAGCCAAGTTCACAACCTTATGTGGTCTTGGGCAGAGCAGTTCCCATCCCACGAGGTGATGCACCCTGACAGGATGCTTTCACTGGTGCACCTGTAGATGTTCTTAAGAGTTGAAGTGGACATGATGGATTTCCACAGGCTAATGAGGAAGTCAAAGTCCTTATGTACCGGGCCCCAAACTGGCCTTTCAAGTGAACCAACACTTCACGTGTATCTGCAGGATTGATTTACTGCATCCGGTGCTCCCTTTATGGCCTTCTCTATGTCGGAGAAACTGGGTGCAGACTTGGAGATCGCTTCACTGAGCGCCTTCACTCTGTTCGTACCACTGACAGAGACCTCCCAGTGGCCGTCCATTTCATTCTGCGTCACACTCCCATACCCACATGTCTGTCCATGGCCTCATGTACTATCCCACCAAGACCACCCGTAATTGGAGGAGCAACACCTGATTTTCTGTCTGGGCCCTCTCCAGCCAGATGACATCAACATCGACTTCTCTGGTTTCTGCTAACCTGGTTTCCTTCCCTTCCCCCTGTCAGCTCTCCACCCCCTTCCCTCTCCATTCACCCAGCTGTCCCTCCTGCCCCCTCCTGCTTGCTGCTGCCCCCTTCCTCCCTTCCCCAACTATCACCTCCTCCCTTTTATTCAGGCGCCTGCCAACATTTTTCCACACCTTGATGAGGGGCTCAAGCCCAAAACGTCGGTTCTGTATCTTTATCTTTTCTATATAAAGGTCACTGTCACGGCCACCGTGACAGAGGTGCACCAAAGAAAAGGTACAAGGACTGCCTAAAGAAATCTCTTGGTGCCTGCCACATTGACCACTGCCAGTGGGCTGATAACGCCTCAAACCGTGCATCTTGGCGCCTCACAGTTTGGCGGGCAGCAACCTCCTTTGAAGAAGACCGCAGAGCCCACCTCACTGACAAAAGGCAAAGGAGGAAAAACCCAACACCCAACCCCAACCAACCAATTTTCCCTTGCAACCGCTGCAATCGTGTCTGCCTGTCCCGCATCGGACTTGTCAGCCACAAACGAGCCTGCAGCTGACGTGGACTTTTTACCCCCTCCATAAATCTTCGTCCGCGAAGCTAAGCCAAAGAAGAAAAATAAAGGTCACTGTTTGACCTGCTGAGTTTCTCCAGCAATATGTTTTTACTTTAACCACAATGTCTGCAGACTTTCATGTTTTACTTCCTTACATATTGGTCCTGGTTAGCCCTGGATCACCTGGACTGCGGCAATATGTACATCAGGCTGCTTTTCATTGATTATGGCTGGGCTTTCAAAATTGTCACACCCTCAAGCACTGGTCAGAAAATTTCAAAACCTGGGCCTCTGCACCTCCCTCTGAAACTGGATCCTTTGACTGCCTCATCAGAAGACCAAGGTCAGCATGAATCGGAAACAATGTCTCCTCCTCAATGACTAACAACACAGAACGTGTGCTAAGCTTACTGCTTACTGTCTGCAACCACGACCGTATGGATTGGCACAATTCAAATGCCACGGTCATCGGTAGAATCACAGACAGCAATGAGGAAGCGTACAGGAGGGAGATAGATCAGCTCGTTGAGTGGTGTCACAACAACAACCTTGCACTTTAGCAAAACTAGGGAACTGATTGTGGACTTTTTGGAAGGGATCTCAGAAGAACACAAACCAGTCTCCGTCGAGGGGGTAAAGAACTTCAGATTCCTGAGAGCCATCATCTCTGAAAATCTATCCAGGGGCCATCATATCGATCCAATGGCTTGCCAGTGGCTGAATTTAGTTAGGAGTTTAAGAAGATCTAGAACGTTACCAAAGACTCTCACAAATTTCTGCAGGTGTACCGTGGAGAGCGTTCTAACCGATTGCATCACTGTCTGGTACGGAGGTGCCAATGCACGGGACAGGAAAAGGCTGCAAAGAGTTGTGAACTCAGCCAGTGCCATCATGGGCATCAGTCTTCCCTCCATCCAGGACATCTACAAGAGGTGGTGTCTTGAGATAGCAGCTTCTATCCTCAAGGACCCTTACCACCCAGGTTGCGCCCTCTTCTCACTGTTACCATCAGCAAGGAAGTACAGGAGCCTGAAGACAAGCACCCAGCAATATAAAAACAGCTTTTTCCCTTCCGCCATCAGATTTCTGAATGAACAATGAACCACAGTCACGGCCTCACTTTTTTCTCTTAATTTTGCGATAATTTATTTAGTTTTATGACCATACTTTCTCCTGATCTTTTGCACCAAATGATTTATTTATAAATAGTGGATTTATGGAAATTTAATTTATAGCTTTTTATTTGCATCTGTGAAACACAATACTTCTGCCGCATAACAACAAATGTTGTGACATGCTTTCATGACAGTAAACCCGATTCTGGTTCTTCATTCTTGGCCATTGCATCAAGGTGGGGGTGAGGGAGTGAATATTTCAGCTGGTTGCTAGGCCTCCATCCTGTCCTACCATCAAGTCAGGCACTCCCATTTCCGGTGAGGACTTGCCCTTTCAATAACATTTCTGCTGATGGGCTCATTGCAGCCACAGCTGTTGAAAACTAAATTAGATTGCTATTTGTTTGCACTTGAACTTGACCGTGTGGCATTGGTGAATTCTGCCCGAATGCAGCTGGTACCCAGTTTATTTCTAACTCTCCAGCTGCTCCTTGTGAGTGTGCGGCTCGCGTACCATCCCCACATTAACAAGATTGTTTTTCCTTTTTTGTACTTTATGTTTGGCACCCATTAACGCTGTCTTAAACAAAGATGATATTCTGTGCATTAAAATATTCTGCACCCTGCGGTCGACTTGACAACTCTTTTGAGGACTTGTAGAAATTCATGGCACAAAAGAAAATCTGACCCACTTGGAGAACAACATCTCATCCGCAGGCAGCTGTTAGAACATTACCGAACAGAAACAGACTTTTTGGCCCTTCATCCCACTGACCTGCACCCAGTCCATAACCCTCCTATCCATGTCCCTGGTACATTGACTTCAACTTGGCATTCAATGTACCCATACCTCAGAGGCTGGTGGAGAAGCCGTCCTTGCTGGGACGCAACACCCCTCTCTGTAACTGGATTCTGCACTTCCGAAAGGAAAGACCACAGTCTATCTAAGTTGACAGCACTCTCATGTCAGGCATTGGTGCACCTCAGGCTATTCCTGTTCATGTAACACAGACGACACAACAATCGTCGGCCTCATCAGCAACAACGATGAGTCGCCCTACAGAGAAGAGGTGGAAAGTCCCGTGAAATGGTGCGAGAGGAACATCCTGAGTCTCAACGTGGACCAGACGAAGGAGATGATCGCGGACTTCAAGGGGACCACAAACCACCACCCTCCACTACACATAAATAGCTTGGTAATGGGGAGAGCACTAGGTTCCTTAGAGTCCACTTACAAAATGACCTATCGTGGACACAGAACATCTCACTTGTCAGGAACTTGCAACAGCACCTGTACTTCCTAAGAAGACTAAGGCAGGCAAGGCTACCGGCCACCATTATGTCAACTTTTATCAGAACCTTTACTGAAAGCGTCCTGGCTGGCAGCATCACAGTGCAGTGCATTTACCATAGAGCATTGGATCGGAGGTTAATCCACAGGACCATAACAGTGGCAGAGAGGATCACTGAGGTCTCCCTCACCCCCATCAATGGGATTTACCGAGATTCATGAGGCTTGCAAAATCATTGAGGACCCCTATCATCTCACGCAAAGCACCTTTCAGCTATTTCCAGAGAAGATCCAGGAGTATCAGAGCCAGATATACCAGGCTGAGGAACAGCTGCTTCCCACAGGCAGCGAGAATGCTGAATGACTGCTCTAACTCTCCATGACTCCACTATTTATTAACAATATTTATTATTACATATGCCCTGAGTAGATGTATCGTTTGTCTGTACGTGCATTGTGTCCAGATGTGTGTTTGCACTGTTCTGCTCTGTGGAGCATAGAACACTGTTTCGACAGGTTGTACTGGTACAATCGGGGGACAGATGAATGTAAACTTTGTCTCGTGTGTTATGCTGACCAAAATAGAGTCATGTTGACTTCCAGTTTAGTCCATGAGCCTGTTGTGGGAGACTGAAAATGTCTCCTTTCTGGGAGATTTGATTATTCTGCTTATTCCTTGAAGAAGGGCTCAGGCGCAAATTTGTCGGCAATATAGCTTTGCTATTTAGGGACCGGCTGAGTCGCTCCAGCATTTTGGTGTGTTTTTACTTCAATCACAGTGTCTGCAGACTTTGGTGTTTCAGTGAGATTGAACATTCACTTCTTAAATGTGATTATTCCTCCCTCCTCCACCTTTTCACTCCCTCATTATTCTTTCCTTCAACTTTTTATTCTGGTTCATGGATGACTGTGCATCTGGGGAAAATTAGCACGTTCCCATTCGCCTTATTCTTGGGCTTTCATTATTTTATGTACTTTCAGGAAATCTCACCTGTTCACAAAAAAAACAACCCTATCCTATTCACTCTAACTCAGTGGTTCTCAACCTTTTTCTTTCCACTCACGTCCCACTTTAAGTATTCCATATGCCATCGGTGCTCGGTGATTACTAAGGAATTGCTTAAGGTGGGATGTGGGTGGGAAGAAAATGTCTGAAAACCCCTGTTTTAATTATACCTAATGGACTCGTTATGTGCACGGTTTCAGAACTCCAAAGGAAATGGGCCAATGGCAATTTTTCTCAAGCAACATATTTCAGTAAGAATTGGGTCTAGAACAGTGGTTTTTAACCTTTTTCTTCCCACTCACATACAGCATGATAACAGCCCTTCAGCCCATGAGCGCATGCATGCTGCCCATTGACTTTCACCCCAAGTAGGTTTGGAGAGATCTTGGTCCCACTGTTCTCCGGCATTCCTTATCTCTATGTGCATTTCCCATTTCTATTTGACGTCCCACAATACATCAGCACGCACATGCTGGGATTAAATTGTTATGACATCTTTTTGAAGAACCTGCTCTTCCTTTTGGCTGATGCTTCTTCATCTAATGTTTATAAATGAGTATGGAATAACTTGCTTGAAGCAGCACCAGGTGATTTTAAAAATGTTGGAAGCAGGGTGAAGATCGCCAAACATTGCGCCGGCGCTCTGTTAAATAGAGTTGGGGGATCTGGCAGCAAATGGTAAAATCAAAGTCAGGAGTTCTGGCCATGTCCAGAACAGCTGAATAAAAAGAGGAAGAGATCCCATCACCAATGATGTTGTGGTCTAGCACGAGGGTGCTAAGGGACAAGGCTGAAGTGTGACCATAAAATAGGCCATTCAGCTCATTATTCTGTTCCATCATTTAATCATGAGTTGATCCATTTCCCCTCTCACCCCCTCTGCCTGGCCTTCTTCCCATAACCATCGAACATTACAGCACAGAAACAAGGCCCTTTGGCAATTCTAACCTTTGCCAAAACATTTTTCTGCCTAGCCCCACTGTCCTGCACCTAGTCCATATCCATCCATACCCCTCCCATCCATGTGCAAATTCTTCTTAAATGTTAAAATCGAGCTCGCATTCACCACTTCACCTGGCAGCTCGTTCCATCCTCCCACCATTCTGTGTGTGAAGCAGTTCCCCCTCTGTTCCCCCTAAGCCTTTCACCTTATCCCCTGTCCTCTGGTTGATATCTCACCCACCCTCAGTGGAAAAACCCTATCTACATTTACTCTATCTTTCCCCTTCATAATATCTATCAATCTCCCCTCATTCTTCTACGCTGCAGGGAATAAAGCCCTAACCTGTTTAACCTTTCCCTGTAATTCAATTCCTGAAGTCTGGGCAACATCCTAGTAAATTTTCTCTGCACTCTTTCTATCTGATTGATAACTTTGCTGTAGTTAGGTGACCAAAGCTGCACACAATATTTGGCCTCACCAAAGCCTTATACAACTTTACCATAATATCCCAACTCCTATGCTTAATACTTTGATTTATGAAGGCCAATATGCCAAAAGCTCTCTTAACAACCTGATGTACCTGTGACGCCACTTTCAGGGAATTGTGTATCATTATTCCCAGATCCCTCTGTTCTACCGCACTCCTCAGTGCCTGATCATTTACCGTGTATGTCCTTTCTTAGTTTGTCCTTCCAAAATGCAACACCTCACACTTGTCTGCTTCATAACCTTTGAAGCCCTGGCTAATTAAGAACATGTAAAACTCTGCCTTGTATACACCCAATGACCTGGCCTCCACAACTGCCTGCGGCAACAAATTCCATAGGTTTACCACCCTTTGGTTATGGTCAGAAAGAATTGCTGAGTGGATGGACCGCCTTGATCATCTCCCTTCTATTATCGTGTCCAGTCCAACTGGATCCACTCCACGTAATATCAGAAAACAGCTGAGTGCATTGGAGATGGCAAGGGCTCTGACAACATTCTGGCTGCAGTGCTTGAAAACTTGTGCTTCGAGACTAGCCATGCCTGTAGCCAAGCTGATTGCTCACAGCTACATTACTGACAATTGTGGTGAGAATTCACCCAACGGACATTCTATCTACACAATGCAGAAAAAATCCAGTCTTGCCAATTACTTACTGTTACGAGCCCAGAGGACCCCCAAAACCCAGTAGCAATAGAAATTCACCAAGACAATGGTTACTTAAACAAAAGTTGCTTTTAATTTTCTTTAAACATAATAACAGGATCAAACTTTAACTTATTACTATTAACAACCCCCTTCTAGTTCTAAGTGCATGTGTATGTAATGTGTATATGTTTAGGAAAGTTCTCTGTTTCACTGTCCAATCATTCACTTTTCACTTCTCCAAGTTCACCGGTATCAGGCAATTCTTATACCGTGCATAGAATTTAACATTTATGTATCTTCACCAGGCGCTGATGCTTAAAGTTAAATGGTTACCACTCAGGAAGTTTCTTTTTGGTTTCAGAGAGATATTTGTTTCTCATTGGACACACACAAACTGATTCCCTCTGATCAGCCACTTCAGTGTCTTGCCGAAGAAACTTCCCCCATCAAGGGTTTTCCAAATGATAACCTCTTTGTCGAGGTCACCACAGAGTTCCTCTTGTTTCCCTTATTTCAGGAGAAATTCTAGCCAGCCATTTCCTCTTGTAAGGACCACAAGGGTTTTCAACAGGCTGAACTCAGAACTCACAACCCATCTTCAAAATGGGGTTTTCAACAAGCTGCCAGCTTGCCATGTGGGAGTCTCAAAAGCCACTGTAGAATTCAGCTCTCTCTCGCTCTCTCTCTCTCTCTCTAAAAGAGAATCACTTGTTTGTTTTTTCCCTCTCTCTGTAAAAACGAAATGACCCCTCTCAAGGCTCCAAACCCAATTTTCAAAAGATCTTACCAGCCTCTGCCTGGCCATTAATCCATTTGCATCTCCTTGTGAAGTTCTTTCCAAAGCAGTTTGTCTCTGCAGAGTCACTGTTGACACGATAGGTGTTTTTAATCTGCCCTGTAAAATGGGGTTAACCAGGCATTTTGCCCCATTCACAGGGCAGTTTGAAAGGGTCTGACTCGGTTAGGCACGTCGGAAATCAACCGGGTCCCTGCCCTACCTCAGAGGTCGTCAGGGAGCCCATTAAAACTTTCCTAGGTCACGTCCTCCCGTGGCTTGAAAGCGAAAATGGCCAACCCAGTTACTCCTGTGATGTCAGCACTTGCGCGCTGGCGCCACAGGGAATCTCTGGCAGCAAGGGAGAGAGGGCTTGCCGGTTGGGGCAGTGGGGTCGGCTGCCGCAGGGTGGAGGGGAGCGCGATTCATGGTGGGAGGGAGACTGACAGCTAGTGGGGGTTATGGGGAGACTAGTTTGCGTGACGCGTCACTTACCGCGTCATCGCGGGGGGGGCGGGATTCCCCCTTAAATCGCTGGGTTGGTGATTTACTGGGTTGATTTCCCCCTTAGCTTAAAAGGTGCTGGAGGCTTCTTTACCCCACTAATCGCACCTGAATCCCAGGAGGGTACCTGGGTGCTGCAGCTTACAAGCTGGAAAGTTCTTGCAGTTTAAATGAGATGTCTTTTGTGATGTTTTACTCTGTGAAATATAACCTAAACGAAACCCCCAGAATCTATCGTTTTTAAAAGACATATTTTACCCATAGCTATTCTAACATATCCTGTAACATAACCAATGTGATGCGAAGTATCAATGGAAGAAACCTGCCAGTGATCATTGGAGAAATGTAATGGGGTGTGAGGGTCAGCGATAGGAACTGGCTCTGTGGTTGAAGTAAAAACACGAGGCTGGAGAAACTCAGCAGGTCAAACAGTCTCCTTTATACAGCAACGATAAAGAATCAGAATTTATTCTCATGATCGAGTCAGAAAATTTGATGTTTTGTGGCAAACATTCATATTATAACCATCTGACAACATGACTATAGAAAATAAAAATAATAATGCACAAAAAGTCAGGCCGTGTCTGTGGTTCATTGATCATTCAGGAATCAGATGGCAGCGGGGAAGAAGCTGTCCTTGTGCCGCTGGGTGCTCGTCTTCAGGCTCCTGTATCTTTTCCCCGATAGTAGCAGAGTGAAGAAGGCATGGCCTGGGTGGTGGGGGTACTTGAGGATAAGAGGTTGCTTTTTAAGATGCCGTATCATGTAGATATCATGTTGACCTGATTGGAGAGTGCCCAGTCAGAAAATCAGGTTTTGTTCCTTCAATTTATGGGTGGTCTCTGGGTAGTTGAAACGTGGGACAAAAGAGCCGTGATAGTGTTGAATGGTGGGACTGTGGCTGGAGAGAGTAGCCTGTCGACCACCATTTTGTCTTTCGTCCCCTCCACTGTTGAAGCAATGTGACTGGACATAGCAGTGTATCCCTGACCTATCCTCCCCTCCATTGCTAACACAATACAGCTGGGGAGCAGTCTATCTACCACCCTGTCCTGCCTGCCATCCTCTTCTCCTCCCCGCCCCCCCCAACTGCTGGGGCACTGTGGCTGGAGAGCAGCCTATTGATCACCACCCTAAGCTTGTCCCCCACCCCACCCCCTCACCCCGCTCCACTGCTGCGGCACTGTAGCTGGAGAGATGCTATTGATGCAATACCGTACATTAAACCACATGTCAATGCCTCAACTGGTCTCACTTTAAGGACAAGAGCAGGAGCTACATGTTGGAGATTTCTCTCCATTTTGCATCTCATCCTGACTTGGAAATATATTGCTGTTTGTCAATCAGTGCTAAATCTCAAGGCTCTCTCTGGGTTCTTTCATCAACAGAACAGCAGTGAGACCCTTTTATAGTGGGGGGAAAAAAGCAATTGTGAAGCCAGATATTCTCTGTCTTTAAGTTGCTTCACTTACCTCCATTAAAGGTCCGAAGGTGGATGGACTGGTCAAACTCGCTCCGTCTTCCATCTGCCTCGGGGGAGCAGACTCCCCCTCCTCTGTAATAGGAATGCCGCTGAATGCGGCTCCAAAGGAAAGGGCTCATGATATCGCGATGACGGTGTCGGCCCGTGACCCAGGAGCACGAATTTTTAAAAAACCCACATGATTCATGGAGGCGATTATGTTGCGGAGGAGATCTGCCTTAGGCCACTTGCACAGATCTCCACTAGCGCTCTTACCTGCTCTTCGGCCACCATTTTCCAGTATAGGTTGCTTTCCCTTCTTGGTGAGGTCAGGGTGGTGGGCGGCGCTACTGTACCACTCGCCCCACCTCTGTCAGCTCAGGAAGCCGGCTCCCGACTCAGCACTGCATGAAGACACCGCGGGATCTGCCTTAAAAGTCGTCACCATAAAAGGTCAATTCGCCTTTTTATTTCCAACATGAGCCAGCTACAATGTGGGGTTTCACCATAAAAGGGCTATTCGCTCTGTTATCAGTGACTAAATATGATTTACCAATGAAATACAAAACGTTAAGATTCAAGGTTCCTTTATTGTCCTGTAATGATTCAAAATATGTAATGTCACACAAAATTGCCTTCTGCCTGCTAAAAGAAAGACAAAGTCGCCATTAACGTCACCTGGAGGCTGTTACAGTACGAGAGAAAGAGAAACAGAATAGAGTCCCCTCAGAGACGCTGAGTGTCTGTGGATTCGCCTCCAGCCCTCCCGCAGCCTCTGCAGCCACACAGACTCATGTTCGATCCATCAGCCGCCCGAGCTCCAGGTCCTAACCTCAGTAAGCCTTCATTGCCCGAGGCCTTTAGGAGCCCTTCTTGTCCTCAGCACCTTCTAGGATTCCATGAACCCTCATGGTTCCCAAGAGCTAGTCTCCAGCAGCCCGCGCGGGTCCCCCAACTGTAAGCAGCCTGCACCCTGTATGGGTCCTTCAGTCGCTGAGCCCCTTGCTGGTCCACCACCGTGGTCACCATCCTGTAGGGTCATCACAGAGGGTTTCTCCCCGTTACTGGTGCCATACGCCAGTCCACAGCCGAGCATAGGTGCTGCCATCTTGGGCACTAACCTCCGTGGTTGCAGAATTTTAGTTTAGAAGCTGTCGGGTCTTTTCACAGACTGTACATAGCCATGTGCGTTAAATCCTTGAGAGCAGCGTCGTGTTTCTGCTCTCCCAGGTTCACAGTAGTGGCCACCGCTGCCATTACAGCACCTCCGGCTGTGCCACCACTTTTTAAAAAAATGTTTCCCCTTTTGTTCTTGGAAGAACTCAAATGACCAAGGTACTGGGCACCATACTTCTGATGAAGAGACTGAATGGTGTTGAAATGCTGCCATTGCAAACCATTGTTTTATTTTCTGCTCCACTTAATGGGTTTATTGTATTTTAATAGCTTCGTGCCAAAGTTGCCATGGGTGTTTCCATGGTAACAGACTTCAGAACCAAATCAGAGTATTTCAAGCAATCTGCATGGATTCTTTGTGGGGAGGGGTGGTGGGATGATGAATTGGAAAGGGCTTACACTTCAGCTCCTTTTTCGTAATTAATAAATCTCAACATGGGACAAGTCTCAGGGTTTCCGTCAGAGTGGAGGTTGAGAAAGTCAGTGCAATGAATTTTAAGCTTCAGGGTGACAGATGTCTCTCAATTATTTTCAAATTGACTTGATAAAACACTTCCAACTTTGACTCCACCGAGCCAGGTACTTTGATTTACTGCCGCGTTTCCCATTTTCTCTGAAGCCATTAGGATGTTCCATTACCTCGGTCCAGTCCTCCAGACACCAGTCAATCTCTGGCCAGTGAAGCAAATGGCCACCCCAGCCAGGCAATGAACAATTGGGCCTGCTAGCCCACCAGTGGTGATGGTCGAAGTTTTTCTTAAACATTGCTGTGGTACCTGCCTTCACCACCTCCTCCAGCAGCCTGTTTTTATACACTGCACCCCCTCACTCTCTGTGTAAAAACGTTACTCCTCAGATTCCTGTTAAGTCTCTCTCCTCCTCCCCCCCCCCCCCCCCACCCCCCTCACCTTAAACCGATGTCCACTGTTACTGATTCCCCTGCTCTGGGCAAAAGACTCTGCGTTCACCTCATTTGTTCCTCCACTGATTTTGAACACTCTATAAGATGGCAAAATCGGTGAGGACCCTTTCCACCCTCCCACACAGCATCTTCCAGCTTCTCCCGTCGGGGAAGAGATCCAGGAGGATCAGAGCCAGCACCCCCAGGCTGAGGAACAGATTCCATGGGCAGTGAGAACGCTGAACTTGCTCATACAAACCCCCCGAAGTTCTACTATTTATTGAACAATAATATTTATTGATTTTAATATTTGCATGTGAGTACTGAGCTATTTTTAATTTGACAGTATGTGTGTTATGTCTGTATGTACGTATGCAGTATGTTGCACCGAAGTCCGGAGAATACTGTTTTGTACAATCGGATGATAAATAACTTGAACTTGAGATTGCCCCTCAGCCTGCTCAACCTCCTCCTATAGCCCAGGCCCTGGATCTTCCCTCTGTTGCACATTTATGTTGGTACTGAGTTACCAAGGCTCAGTCTTGGAGTGAGGCCACTCTCATGAGCTATTGGAGAGAGATCTGTCTGTAATTCCAGAAAAGTAGGATAAGGTGAAAACACGATGCTGGAGAAACATGGCAGGTCAAACAGTGAACTCTGTACACCAAAGATAAAGATGCATAACCGACGTTTCAGGCTTGAGCCCTTCATCAAGGTGTGAAAAAATGTCGGCAGGAGCCCAAACAAAATGGAAAAGGGGGTGGGGCAAGATGCAGGGAAGGAGCACAGTCCCAAAGGCAAGAGGTAATAGGTGGAGAAGGGAAGGAAGGCAGAGCACAAAACAAAGGGAGGAGAAACCCATTGGGGCAGGTTGGGGATCAGTGCTTTGGCTCCATGGAATTAGTTTAAAGCACCAGCAGTAATCTACACAGATGGAAAGTTGGGCCAAGCTTATCTTTTGCTGTTGCCGACCTTCAACAGTGAAATTGAGGGGATCTTTACAAGAGAATAGAGGTGTTAACATGGTTTGAAAGACTTTTGAATGCTCTTGCATTTTTCTTGCAGGTGAATGTCTACGTGTTGGGAAAGACTTTCCTTCTGCTCGCCAGGGAACTCTGTATAAATGCTCCAGCGATAGGTATGTAATCAATAATTCCTTTCGTACACTGGTTAATTTGCGCACTGTTGATGGCTTTTAAGTAACACGTGTAAGCCTGAACTTTGTACACATAGGTGGGAATGAACTTGTGTATTGCCTCTGAGGTACACAGATAAGAAAGGTCCAATTCTCTTGATGATGTGAGCCAAGATACTATGGGAGGAACTTGGCAGGTCGGGCAGCAGTGATGGAGGAAACTGAACAGTGGGTGTTTTGGGTCAAATCCCAGCTGCAGGGTGTTGACCTGTCCGTTTCCCTCCGTAGATGCTGATTAACATTGATGACTTCCTCTAGGCATTTGTGTAGGGTTTGTCTCTTGTCTCACTCTCTATGCTGTGTTAGTTGTTTTCTGACAGAGGACAGTGGGAGCTGAGTTAAATTAAACACAGGAATGCTGCCTGATGACTTCCTAGGGAATTCCTTCAATTGAATTGTGGCAAGAACCTAACCAGAACTGGCACGGTTAGTGCAACACTGTTACAGCACCAGCGACCGAGGTATGAATCTGGCGCTGTCTGTAAGGAGTTTGTACATTCTCGCCATGTCTGCATGGATTTTCCCCGGGGGATTGGGTTTCCTTCCTCAATCAAACTGTACTGTGCGTGTAGGTTAATGGGGTAAGATTGGGCGGCACGGACTCATGGGCCGAAAGAAAGAAATGCAAACAAACTGATTGTGCAATAGAGAAATATTCAATAATAAATAAGGTGCAAAGTAAGTCTCTGATTGAGTTTGTTGTTGAGGAGGGTAGAAGGAGTTCCGGAACCTGGTAGTGTGTGTCTTGTGGCACCAATACCTCTTTCCTGATGGCAGAGCGTGTGTGCTGGGTGCTGTGGATCCTTGATGATCGCTGCTGCTCTCCGATGGCAGCGTTCCCCGTAGATATTCTCCACGGAAGGAAAGGTTTTGTCTGTGATAATCTGGGCTGTGTCCACTACCTTTTGCAGGCTTTCTGCTCTGAGTTATTGGTGCCCCCACCCCATACCAAGCCACGATGCAGCCGGTCAGTACACTTTCCACAACACATCTGTAGAAACATGACGCTGATTAAAAAGAGAAACACTGAAAGAGCTCGATCAGTCAGCCTCTGTGGGAGGAGAAATCGGTTCAGGGAAGGAACTCTGCATTCTTGCAACATTTCTTGCTTTTTTATTCTTAAATGCGTTGGTTTCTTTCGAGTGAAAATCCAGTAAAACGCCTGGTTTCCGGAATTCAAGCAAACCGGCAAAAAAATCAAGGAAAATAAATTTAAAATATAAGAAAATAATAGATAAAAAAATAACTCAGTTTAAAATTCTAAAAGTGGCTGTTCACTGAAATAACTCATAAATGTTTGGTGAAGGTGGGAGCAGTGGAGGGAGGGCCTTGATCGGGCTTTGCTCGTAGTTGCTGTTTGAATAAAGTTGGGTGAAACAGCAATAGCGTCACCCAGGATGAAGAGCTGGTTGATGCCGCTCGCAGTTGGGGCAACTTAACCCTGCTTAGTAAGAGTCGCCCTGATCAGAGGTTTTATCTGTAAACTGGGGGATGAGGGGGTTAATTATCTATGATTATCTATGTCTTTGGGCTGCTCCTTGGAGGGGGAGGTACCTGCAGATGCAGCGACGGTTAAATGTTTTCAAAGAATGTGAACGAAAATAAAGTAAAATGCTTTAAGTTTTATATAAACATGCAAGTGAAATGTGTTCAGTGTGTAAGTACAGAATAGAATTTTTGTCTTTTAAACTGTTTGTTCTTAATTCAGGAGTATTAGTTAGGCATAGTGAGAGTAAATCTCAAGCAACCGGAAAATACACTTCTCCGGCGTCTACCAATCCTCATTGGTGCAGATACCAGGGGTTTTATTGTACAATGCTATTCAAGGTAGGTTAGGGTTAGGTTGCTGAATAACCTCACTTGAAGAGAAAATTGGTCTTGACATTTGCTTGTGGTCCATACTTCTCATTAGAGCACAAGTTATGGCAACTTCCCTGTTCAAACTGGGCACTTGTGGTTAGGGAAGTGAACTTAGAGGGGGTTAAATCTGGAGCAGGTCTGAGTACCATGTGGCAGAAATTTTGGGGTAGGATTACAACTAATTCTGCTGAGAGGATTGATGTACCACCTCGATTATACCTCTCTCTCTTGTTGCAGTCTTACCAATGCAGCATTTGATCCAGATCAAATTCAGTGCACATTTCCCTGTCCAAAATAAATTTCAAATAGATTTGTTGGCTCACTGTAGGGCAAAAAGCCAGGAACTTTGCTACACGTCAGATGGTCCCAGAATGCATTGGGTTTGAATGTGGTAATCTCACAACCATATATTTCTATGCATTCTCAGTAAGTCACTGAAGAGTTCCAGGGAATGTGCTCATCCAGTCATTATTTCAGATTAATTCATCCTCAACGTTTGCATGCTGCTTCTCATCTGCTCAACATGTGTACAGGTCCCTCTCCCCCTCCCTCTCTCTTTCCACTCTCCTTACCCCCTATCTCACCCACTCTCTCCTGCCTCCTTCCTTCCTCTCCCACTTTCTCTCCCTTTCCTCTCTTCCATCCCTCCCTCTCCCACTCTCCCTACATCACTCTCCTATTCTCTCCATTCCTCTCTCCCCCTACCTCTGTCTCCTCCTCCCCTCCATCTCCCACCCCCTCTCTCACCCACCCCATCCACTACCCCTCTCTCCCCCTCCTCCCTCTCTTTTCCCCTTTCCCAACCCCCCTCTCCTGCACACTCTCTCCCCCATCCCTGTCTCCCCTCTCTTCTATCCCTCCCTCCCTCTCTCCATTCACTCTCCCTGCTCCCTCTCTCAACCACCCCATCCACTATCCCTCCTCTCTCCCCTCCCTCTCCTCTCCCCCCTCCTCCCCTCTCCAAAACCCCCTCTCCTGCTCCATCCTCTCCCCTCCCTCTCTCTCCTCTCCCCCTCTTACCCATACCTCTTTCCCCTCTCCAAAACCCCCTCTCCTGCTCCATTCTCTCTCCTTTTTCCCTCACTCTACTTTCCCTTTCTCTCTCTCCTCTTCTTTGCTATCTCTCCCTCCTACCCTCCCCTGCTATCTCTCCCTCCCCCTCTCACCTATCTCCTCCCTCTCACCCATTCCTCCCCATCCACTCCCACTTTCCATCCCACTCCTCTCTTGCCCTCCCACCCCTCCCCTCCACCTCCTTCCTCTCATCCCCCTCCCTCTCTCCCTAGTTCTTTTCCCACTCCCTCCCTTTCCCCTCTCTCCCTCCCTACTTTCCTCTTGCTCTCCCTCACTCTCACAGCCTTCTTTCAGATGCTGGAATCTAGGGCAGAAAACAAACTGCTAGATGCAGTTCGACCAGCATTGTTATTTTTATCAATCTCTCTCTCTCTCTCGCCCTCTCTCTCTCTGGATTGTTCTGCCAGTCCAGTCCTTACCCCGAGTCTCCTGCTCTATCAGTATTCTCTTTTCTGTGTACCTCTTCGGATATCAATCTCCCTCGATCTTTACATTTCCTTCTTCTCTCTCCAGTCATTCTCTATCTGGTGTAGTTTATCATCCGTGCTTTGTCCATCAGTGCCAATATCTTCCTTGTGGTTCTGTCATCCCACCTACCTTACCAGAATTAGACCCAGGAACATTTTGAGTGTTTGTGGTTTTCACCTGGATGATGGGTGGGAGGGTGGGAGTGTTGAAGAATCTCAATTTCCTGTTGCCCTGTATTGAATGTTGTATGTGCCATCTGCAGTTCAGATCAAAGTGTATATATTCTCGGGTATTGAAGGCACTTGTTCCTTACTTCTCCATCCTCCACATTTTGCTGGTCCCTCAATTGGACTCTGATTCCAGTGGCATTAACCTGGTTTTTGGTCAATACTTTGGGGAGGATCCTGCTTAATACTAGGCTTTGCTGATTCCTTTCTTCTCTCCTGTCTCAGCTCAGCTTGCATCTTATTTGCTGTTCAGCTGAAGTTATATAATGACCCAGATTGGAAATTGTGTACAATTTGGTGAATGTAACACCAGTTCACTCAAGTGTGTGCCATATGTGTTGGGTAGACTTTTTATCCACTAAATGTTGATCACCACACTACTTTTTAAATTTGGACATACAGCACTTTAACACTCCCTTCCAGCCCATGAGCCATGCTGCCCAATTACACCCAATTAACCGATAACCTCCCCCTCCCCCCCCCCCCTCTGTACGTTTCGAATGGTGGGCAGAAACTGGAGTCCCCAAGGAAAACTTACACAGGCACAGGGAGAACGTGGCAACTCCTAAAGACAGCGCGGGATTCGAACCCCAGTCCCGATGGTTGGTGCTGTAACACCATTGCACTATCCGCTACACCACCCTTTTGAGCAGAAACTGCTCCTTACTGTCAAGCACTTTTGTGTTTGCAGACTTTCCTGTTTAAATGTACTGTCTGGTAAGTGTGTAATTGGTGTATGTTATCAATGTTTCAACATGCGAATGATCCACTCATAAAACATTCCAAAATATATCAAATTTACTTTATGTCATGTCCTGTGTAAAGATGTTCACTGTTGAGCTATTTAATGTGTAGAAATAATTCATTGTATTTGCCATTCCCATTTATGTAGTATCCAGCTTCATGAGGTCATCATTCATTCAGGTGTTCAGCGTGGGGGATCATCTCTCCATCCGTCATGATCTCTGACCCTCCGAATTGTGATTGTTGCCTCCCCTGCTCTCCGGTGAAGGTTCCATCTTTGAGCTGATTCCATAGTTGATGTTGCCTCCTTCAGTTGCAGTGTCTGTACTGGACAGGTAACCCTGGCCATTGATCCAGATTTATCTGCCCAGCGTTTTTAGTTTTACAACCATAAATTCCAATTTGTAGAATCTGCTTGTAAAAACCATCTGCAATCCATGGCTTAAATGTGACCCTGATTGGGAGGCTAAATAGGTGCTACACCTTGCCCAAGGTGACCTGTAGGCTATCTGTTGAAAGGAGCGCCTTACACCTCCTTTTGCTGAGTAATTGCGCAGCATCAACACCGCTGAAGACATTGGAAAAATTTCTGACGTTTCTCAAATCGCTTTATCTGTGTTCCTCTTTTCAGGGTTTTAATTTCCTTAAGTCTGCAGATGTGATCAGCCATCCCCTGGATATGTTCTGAGTTCTGTGCTTGTATGTTGCAGCATAAACACACACTGTACTGTCTCTCTTCCCTAATTAGGCTTGATGACCAGTTCAGAGAGAGAAAAAAACCAGAAAGGCTTCTTGTTAACTGTTGGTTTCAAAAACCTCGTCATTTAAAAGTCATCCACATGGAGTACCATTTTTACTAGATAAAATTGGGAAATGATGATCAAAGGACTGTGTGTGTTCTTGTGCATGTCACGGAGTCCTTACATGCAGGTAGAGCAAGTCGTTGGGAAAGAAAATGGTATGTCGGCTTTTATTAAAAGAGGATTTGAATGCAGGAGTAACGATTCCTTACTGCAGTTACAAAACAGCCAAAGTTTGCAAATTTATATTCTCCACGATAGGCAGATCTGCTGCAATGTTTGAAGATTTTACTCTCGATAAAGTGTGAGGTGGTGCATTTTGGCAGGGCCAATGCAAGAGGAAGGAAGGCATAGAATAAATGGCAGGGATCATGGAGCATTGGCTTGCCGTGTGGCCTGGGGACGCGCGGAGTAGCATCGGAAGACGCTCCAACGTGCCCCGTGAGGAGAAGGCAGGTAGGTGGAGTTAGGTCATAAATTAGATCAGCCATGATCGTATTGAATGGTGGAGCAGGCTCGATGGGCCATTTTTGGCCTCCTCCTGTTCCTACTTCCTATGATCATGGGGTACAAGGACAATATTTCCCTGTGAATACAAATGTTTCGGACTCCTAAATTAAAAGGATGCATTCACTGTCAGGTGAATGCAGCAAAAGATTTGCCAAACTGACTGCAGGGATGGCAGGTTTGATGCACTGGGGATGATGGAGAAGACTTAAATGCTATGGGATGCTGGCCTTCATTAATAGGGGATTGAGTTCAGGAGTCGAGAGGTCATGTCACAACTCTACAAGTCTCTGGTGGACCAGACTTAAAGTGTGTTCAATTCTGGTCACTTCATTATAGGAAGGATGTGGAAGCTGAGGAGAGGATGCAGAGGAGATTGACCAGGATTGGAAAATAAGTCTTGAGGCAAGGTTAGCAGAGCTGGGACTTTTCTCTTTGGAGCGTAGAAGAAGAGAGGTCTACAAGGTTTTGAGACGCGTCCATGGGTGGACAGCCAGCACCTGTTTCCCAGGGCAGGATAAGCAAACACCAGAGGACATGTGAACAAAGTGAGAGGGAAGTTTAGGGGGAGACGTCAGGGGTAAGTTTTTTTACACAGAGTTGTAGATGCCTGGAATGCCTTGCAGAGATGGTGGTGGAGACTGGAACATTAGGGGCATTTAAGAAACTCTTAGACAGGCACATGGATGAAAGAAAAATAGAGAGTTACAGGGTAGGGTTTTTTTTTAGCACTTTTAAGGAATATATGGGTTGGCACAACATGGAGGGCTGAAGGGCCTGTACTGTGCTGTAGTGTTATATGTACTTTTCCTCATCTCTGGAAGGTAGAGCAATTCACATACTCTTGATGTGGCCTCCCTCGTATTTATAGTTACAGTTGGACTTCTCGATGTTTATCCTCAAACCTCCATGAAATAGAAAAACCAGTATTCTATTGGTCTTCCCACCTCAATGCTAGTTTTCTGTGTTTCACAAATGAGGACCTCCTTTGTGCCTCTGCTTTTGCAGTCTTTTCTATTTGCCCAATTATCTTGTTTTATCATCTTCCTTCCAAAGGAACCAAATTCACATTTTCCCACGATAGACAATCCTATAATGAAGTCCAAGGATTTTACTCTAGCAAGTGGCATGGTAAGCACAATGCTTTAACAGCGCCAGTGACCCGGTTTATATCCCGTACTGTATGTAAGGAGCTTGTACGTTCTCTCTTTGTGTGCGTGAGTTTCGGCCGGGGTGGTCTGGATTCCTCCCACTTTCCAAAAAAACATACGTGGGTTGTAGGTGAATCGGGTGGCATGGGCTCGTGGGCCGGAAGAACCTGTTACCGTGCTGAATGTCTAAAAATGTAAAATAAAAAAAGTGAGGTGGTGCATTTTGGCAGGACCAATGCAAGAGGAAGGTAGAGTGTAAATGGCAGGGTTTTGAAACATTGACTTAGAGGGTGATCTTGGGATACAAATCCATACTCTCTGAAGTGGCAACACATGTGCAAAGGGTGGTAAAGACAGGCTTCCCTTCATTAGTTGGAGCATTGAGAATAAAAGTTAGGAAGCCATGTTGCAGTTGGCTATGTTACATTTGGAATATTGGATACAGTTGTCTGGTCACCAAACTATAGGAAAGATGTGGAGCTATGGAGAGGGTGCTGTCAATGGTGAAGAAGGCAAATGTTGGCATTCATATCGAGAGGAATAGGATACAAAAGCAGGGATGTGATGTTGAGGCTTTACGAGGCACTGGTGAAGCCGCTCTAGGGAGTATAGCGTACAATTTTTGGCT
This sequence comes from Narcine bancroftii, assembly GCF_036971445.1. Lineage (NCBI taxonomy): Eukaryota > Metazoa > Chordata > Chondrichthyes > Torpediniformes > Narcinidae > Narcine > Narcine bancroftii. The sequence continues at coordinate 9,182,189 of NC_091470.1, read as the reverse complement.
CTTTAAGAAGATGCGCTGACATTGGAGAGGTTTCGGAGATTTACGAAAATGATTCTGGAATGATAACAGTTCTTGGACTGTACTCTTTGAAGTTCAGAATGTTTTGAATGTTCTGGACAGAGTAGATGTGTCAGAGTTGTTGGTTTCCCATGGTCAGGGAGTCAAGGACAAGAGGGCACAACTTCAGGATTGAAGGCCGTCCCATTTAAAACAGAGATACGGAGGAATTTCTTCAGCCAGAGACTGGTGAACCTCTGTGGGTGGCTGCAGAAGCCAGATCATTGGGTATATTTAAGGAGAAGATTGGGGAGTGGAAAAATGGATCAGATCATGATGGAATGACAGAGAAAACTCAATGTGCCGAATGGTCTACTTCTGCACCAATACCTTATTAGTAATAGAAAGATTGGACAATCTTGGATTATTTCCATTAGTGCGTGTGACCAGGTAGAAGTATGTAAGATTCTGAGAAATTTAAGAGGGTAGGTCTTCAGAATTTTTTTTACCCCCAGGTGGAACTGTCAAATATTCAAGAGCAGAGATTAAGTTGAAAGGGGGAGAGTTTAAAGGTTCTTTTTTTTGAATGTGCATCATGATTGGGTCCTGGGATGTTCTACCAGGGGAGGTAGTGAGTGCAAAGATGTCAACATTTCAGAGGCAATTAGACAGGCACAAGAACGGGCAGGAAATAGAGGGACTTGGGACCCATGTGCAAGCAGGTGGGATTCATTCCAATTTGCCACTCAGTTTGGTGAGAGTATTGGATGAGTTGGGCTGAAGGTCCTTTTTCTGTACCGTTTTACTCTTACACACAGAGGTTGACATAGTGATGGAGCACACCAAAAAACACATAGATCCATAATTCTCCACTGTCGAGTAGGGGGAAGCTGGAGAAAAGGCATTGGGAAGCAATTTGGCTTTCTCAGGGCTACCCATTCTTCTCTTTCCGCACACCTAGAGTGGTGAACAGGTGGAGCTCAACTTCACTGTGCAGTAAACTGGCTGAGAAGCTGCAGCCAGTGGGATAGGACAGGAATTTGGTGGTGGATGGCAAAGTAAAATTGAGTGCATCCATGGAACCTTGGCTGCTAGGAGCGCCTGATCTAAATTTTCCCCTTGGAGGCTGATAGATGGTTATACCACAATGCAAGGCATTGAAAGGGTGGACAGTTCAAACCTTTTTCCATGGGTAAAAAAAAATGACCTACACTGTGATTAAGGGGGTAGAGGTTAGAGGAAACGTGCAGGGCAAGATTTTTTTTAAAGCATATTGGTAGTGGAAGTAGGTATGACGGTCAGATTTAAGAGCTTCTGGATTGCATGCAAAGTTCTGGCATTTATCGGGCATCATGTTTGACACAGACAAAAGACCTGTTTCGTACTGTCCTCAATTAGAAAATAAATGATAGAAATAATGTGAATATACAAGAGAACAGGAAAAGCTTGTGGGTTAATGAGAAATAATTGATTTGCCATATTTAGCACCCAGTTGCTTGGACATTTAGCAGCAAAAAGAACCTGCAGTCTCTAACGTATAATCATGTAAAAATCTTTATACTGTACAAGTTCATCAATTGCAAGCACACAGAAGTGTTGAAATGTCATTCATCGGTCATTAAACCATTGTCCGGTACAAACCCCCGGCATAAAACGAGTCCACGGCTGAACAGGGCCCATTGCTGCTTCAGAATATTTAATAAGAACTCTCGCCATGATCAATAAATAAAATTAATTTACAACCAAACATTCCTTCAGTTTAAGATAGTTTGAGTCAACTGTTGAACCAGTCTGCAGTTTAATACATCAGAAGCAGTAAGTCAGATTCCCGCTACATTCCTCTTTAGTTAAAGCAGCAGTCGAATGCAGTTTGGTTTGTGTTTCCACGGGTCAGGCATAGATAATGAGCTCGGGGATCTGCCCCCCTTGCACCCCTGTCCCGTTGGTGCTGTCAGAGGAACACTGGAACTGAAACGTCACTTTGCCACACTGCACCTCTGTCATTCCTTCCTGCCCAAAGTAGCTCAGTTCGTTGCCATCCAGGATGGCGCTGACCGTGTAAAAGGTGTCCTGCTCCACCTGCACTGGGTGCTCGAACCAGACCGGGAAGGTGATGCTAGAGCCGTCCGAGACAAACTTAGTGAAGTTCTGAGCCAGGACCACCCCTTGCCGCTTCAGCTCAATTTTGACACTGTACTCAGCCTTGCCGCAGCTCGAGCCATACAGCCCAAGGCCGGCGACGAAGACTCGCTTGTCCACTGCGAACTGGATGCTGTCGCAGCGGCCCCTGTACCTCCACTGGTTGCTGCGGTAGGCAGAGGACTGGAAACGGTGGCAGCGCTGGGGGGCCAGCCCTTTCCTCTGGGTGGTGGAAAACTCCAGCTGAGGCTTGTTTACCGCTGTGTACCACAGGAATAGGTCATGTGTCTGCTCCAGAGTGAGTAGGTCGCACTGCGCAGCCCCATTGGCGAACTCCTCCAGGGACATGGTGGGGATCCGCACGATGTAGAGGGCCTTGCCCAGCACACTCCTCTTGTTGTGGGCACTGGGCTGCAGGCCCTGCCTCTTGCACTCCGCTTCTGCCCAGCTCACGATCGCCTCGAACACCACCACCTCTTTAGTGTTCAGCGTCTCCCGCGACAGGATGATCTCCAGGGTCTGCAGGTCAATCTCGCAGAAGCCCTCTGACTTCAGGGCCAGCTCCGCCTGTGCATCGATCACCTCCCAGCAACGCTGGGTCAACTCTGGCTCCTCGAATAGCCTGCTCTGGGACAGCAGGATGCAGGCATTCTTGGCTTCCAGGCTGGTCTCCAGGAAGGTGACGCAGGCTTTGGCCAGGTAAGGTACGATGTACTTCTTGGCAGCATACAGAGTAGCCAGAACCGTATCTGCCTCCAAGTCAATCTCGTCACTGTACAAATACCTGCAGACAGGTAGGGCAACAAGTCTTGCATTGATAAACCACAAAACAGTTTGGGGGCAAGAATCACACTGGGGCATAGCACCCTGTTGTCACAGCACCAGTGATCCGGACCAGCGTTTGAATCCCGCACGGTCTGCAAGGAGTTTGTACGTTCTCCTCGAGTCTGCAATGAGTTTTCCCTGGGGACTCTGGTTTTCTCCCACCCTTCAAAATGTACTGGGGGTTGGAATGGGGCGGCTCGGGCTTGTGGGCCAAAAGGGCCCATTTCCAAGCTGTAGGTCGACATTGAAAATACAAGAGCTGGAGCTACTCAGTGGGTCAGGCAGCACCTGTGGGGAGAGGTGACCCAAGTCTCAGGTCAGGACCCTTTTCTTCCCTCCTTGAAGGCGCCCACAAAACTTGAGGGACTCAACTCCCAAGAAGGGTCCCTGCCTCATCCTGTTGGTTTGGGGCACTGCCTCCATTTGGCTCAGACCTTGAAGGGCTCAAGCCCGAAACGTGGGTTCTGTATCTTTTATCTTGGCTACATAAAGGACACTGTTTGACCTGCTGAGTTCCTCCAGCATCGTGTTTACTCAAGTTCTCTCACTGACCAAAATTAGAACCCACCCGCTCAGAACCCCCACAAAAGTTCAATTCACTACTTGGAGTGAAATTAATCTGCCAGATGATCAGTGGTTGAAAAGAAATTCACGATTCCGCCCACCCCCTCCCCCAGAGCCACTCGTACACAAATCTCCTTACTTGAGGAGAATCAGGAAAGCTGCCGGCTCCACATCTGGAATGTGAATATCGGATTTGTTCTCGGCCAGTTCTCCATAGAACATCGCGTAGAAAACGGAACTGCCGACTGCCAAAATGTACTGAAGGGAACAGCACAAGATCAGATTGAGGGCCCCCTTCCCCGAGCAGGACTGAACGGGCACAAACACATCGGTCTCATTTAACCCCCGCCCATGACAAGGGAACAAAGTTGCCAGGAGCTGGGCTCCAGGAGGCGGTCACACACACACACACACACACAAAACCCGGCGTCTTCTGCAATCGCCCACTGCTGAGGAGCCCGTGTTTCCACCCCTTCCTTACCTTGTGGGCTGGAACTCTCTGAGCCGATCCGGAGACCCCACCATGAAATGCACGTCTGCCATCAGTTCGTTATTGTACATGATCGCATTCCTGAGATGAGCAAAGTGCAAAACTTTTTAAATAAGGAACTTTCGCGTGTGATCGCGGGAGGAAGGTGCTCACCTTTCCCGCAGAGAGGAGTGGGGGGGGGGAGGTGCTCACCTTTCCGCAGA